>NW_023270389.1:963839-1044252 GCF_011800145.1 Mirounga leonina
CGTGGCGGCCCTCCGTGGCTCCTGCTCGTGGCGGCCCTCCGTGGCTCTTGCTCATGGCGGCCCTCCGTGGCTCTTTGCTCATGGCGGCCCTCCATGGCTCCTGCTCATGGCGGCCCTCTGGGGCTCCTTTCTGTTTAGTCCATCTATCCTGGACAATCACGCGCCTAGCCTGCCTCCCCTCACCGCACAGCGGAGGTCGCGGTGATGGGGAGAGCCGAACATCAGAACATATTTGCTACTGGATGATTGTGTCCTGGATACCAGCGAGGGGTTTTCCTGTTTACAAAGCATTTCGGGGCCTGGTTTTCTATTTGACTTCTGGGAGTTAGGGAGAGCCATTCCCATCTCACAGATGGGAAAACTGAGACGTGGGGTATTTGCACAATTACCCAGGGTCACACGGCTTGGGACCCCAAATCTTCTAACACTGTGTTGCCAAAACACTGTTTTCTCTACAGACCCATGAGTGGGACCTGCCTGGGAGCCCTTGGGAATGTGCCGCTCAGGTTTCAGTGGCCGGACAGCTCCACCCAGGCTGATGAGACAGCCTCTGAGGGCACAGGGAGCCAGGCCTGCCGGGGAGTCAGTCCATGCAGGCTTCCCTGCAGAGTTGTCCTGGACCGGGAGGCTTTCCTACTGACAGAAAGGAAAAGCAAAGACAGAAGCTCCAAGAAGAGTATGTCCACACCAGAAAAATACACAAACGTGGAGACCCAGAGCCCCTTCATTCAGGGCTGAGCTGGGAGAGCCCGGCAGGAACCTGTTGCTGGCGAGGAGACGGTAGGACTCCCACAGCCCCCTCCGGGCATCTCTCGGCATTGCGATAGGGACACCTTCCTCTTGAGGAGCTCCAGCCCCAGATCAACTGCATCCTGTGCTGGACACAGAACGTGGGTTCAGAGCAGATCGCCGAGATCCTCCTCCAGCCCAGGGCCTGAGGCACCAAGGGACATGAGCAGTCCTTGGCCCAGCTTGCCAGGGCGGAGCCGAGGCACCACGGGGCCTGTCCCTGTGAGGGGTCCTCGCTGGCTGTCACTGTAAGCCGGGGAGCATGCTGCCTCCCCTCCACCCTGCCCCACAGCTATGTCCCTGTTTCCCAAGAACAAGGTTGGCGATTGTCAGCTTGCGGTTCTAGGTCAGAACCACACTCTGTGCTGGGCCCCCTGAGACCCCGCAGCCCCTGGGCTCCCATGGGTGGTCACCCCAGACTCCAGGCTGTTCTGTGCAGAGTCCGGATCCTATCTCTCTGTCCCTGTGACCTGGTACTCAATAAGTACTTGATGAACGAATGAATGACAGGAGGGAGGAGCAAGGCAAACGACCCCATTACAGGTCCGGCGGTCCAGGCCGTGCACGTGGGACTGGCCGGGGAACGGGGGGCTGCCAGAGCCACCGTCACTTTCCTCATCCCACCGACTAAACATACTTGCTTAGGATACATTGTTTAAGCCTTTAAACATAACAGCTGTGAGTTGGAAAGAGTAGGAAAACAGGAATCCCAGGCAGCCCCCACCCGGGCTCCTCGCCTTGAGAAGCTCTGGGACCTGGTGCCAAGACCACGGAAGAAATGATGCTCCTGGAGGAGAGCCTGTCCTTCCACCCACAGCCTTCTCAACGCCGCCGGCAAGGTGCTGGGAGCGGACATGGGGCCCCTGAGCCCCCAGCGCAGACGGCGACACGCGAGACCTCACCCCAGCACAGCGAAGCAGGACCACACCGTCCAAATGCACTGACGTGGCCCCACCGTGTCCCCAGCTTCCAGGCAGCCACCCCAAATCAGCTGCTGGTGTCGCCTAGGGCCAGGGGCCGGGAGGCCCAGCAGAACGAATGGTCTCATTGAAGAAACCCAGCTGGGCCCTGGGCTGTGGGGAGCCAGGTGGGCGTTCCTGCAGGATGGAAACAGCCAGGCATGTGAGCCTCAGGGTCAGGAGGGCACATTCTTCCTGGGAACTCACCCTGCTCCCTCCAGCTGCCACCAGCTGTGCGTGCAGGGGACAGCCAGGAGACATGGGTCAGGTGGCCAGAGGGGGACGACGTCAGCTCCGGAGTCTGCTCATCTCACATGCCAGGACTGGGTCGAAGTCACCCAGCTGCTGGGTCCACACCTGGACGCTAGCTCCAGAGACCCCCACCCCTGCACTCCTGAACACACTGCCTCCCGTCCGCCTAAATCCCTCGCATCTCCAGGGCCTGCAGGATCAAGTTGGATCCCCTGAGCAAGGTACCTGCATGATTGGAGTCCTGCTCACCTCCCCAGCCTCACTCACACCACAGACCCTCCCCTCCTGGCCCGACACGTTCCCCAGACGGCCTCCGAGACCCCGCTGTGGGCCTGCGACTCCCAGCAGCCCCCCTCCCCAAGCGGCCCCTCCTCTCTGCTTCCTCCACTGGGAGCAGGAGCAGAATGGCAGGTCCCGGGGAGAGCATCTGTCCACCCGGCTGTGAGCCCTGGGAGCACAGGAACCAGCTGTCTGTCATCTTGTGGTGTCTCCACGTCCGACTGCAAGAGGAGCAGCTCCCACAACGGGAGGAGCCGGGAGTCCTCGGAAGGCCCCTCGGGGCTCGCAGAGACATGGTTTGATGGACCATTTCCCTTCGAAATTCGTTTTCCCCACTCGAAGTATGAATAGGAGAGTATACCTGCTGGGCATCCCCCGACCATCACCAACTGGTAGGGAGGAAGGTGCCCAAGGGGCAGGAGGGCCCAGGACCTGACCTGCGGGTGGAGGAGATGCACACAAAGTGGGCGGGCCACACGCGGGCGACCAAGGGCTGGCCCAGACCCCAAGAACCCCCACACGAGGGCCACTGGGCTCAGTCAGGCTCAGCTGTCATCTGCCAGGGCCAAGGGGTCCGCACCATGTGCCTGGGGCAGACCCACAGCAGAGCATCTGGGTCTTTCCAAAGCAGTCCTGGCCGCCCAAGAGCATTTCCGGGGCCCTGGCCACCAGGGGACTAGCTTTGACTGATGGAGTGCAGAGGTGAACAGACAGGACACGGCGCAGGGGGCCACAGCCAGAATGGACACCTGCTTCTGCCTGGAGCCTGGGGGGCACTCGGGGAGTCCGGGGTTTCTAGACTCAGCCTGAGCATCGGGCAGGAACAGCGCTAGAAACTGGACTTCCCTGTTTGGTTTATCTCTTTGTCTCTTGTAATTTATCTAGTATTTCCCGAAAGGTCACGGGGTGGTGATTTCAATACTGTAAAATTTGTAGAGATGCTCTAAAAGAAATGTACAAATTCCACAGGTTTACACTGGCTTAAAGGTAATATATTTTATTAAAAGCATCTATTCTGAGTACACTAGGGGTAGGATTTGCTGACCGATTGGTTAGAGATCCAAAGGGCTTGTGCTATTAAAAGATTCACTGTGTTTTGGGGGTGGTGCAAAGCAACAGAAATCAAAGGCATTTGCCAGGGTAGGATTTGTGGTCGGAGGAGAAAGTGGAAAAGTGGTCTGTGGCTCACAAAATGCTACGCAGTCCCCCTCCCGGGAGCGGGGAGCTGGGTACAGGACCAAGGACCCCCTTCTCGCTTCCCCTCGTGGCCCCCATCTGCTAAATTCAGTCTCCGTCACTCAAAGGAGAAAGAGCGAGCAGTCGCCTGAGGGCGAAAGACGCCCCAGGCCGGCAGCAGAACCCCCGTCCTTCAGCTCAGCCCAGCAGATGCACAACCTCTCCTGGAGAGCTGCGGGGTCTGGGGTCCCTCACGCCTCCTCCCACGCCCCTCCCCCACTGACACCCTGCCCGGAGCCCCAAGATTGGGCCACCACATCCAGGCCGGGCATACTGCAGGCCAGCACCTTGGGCTTCTGCCTCCCGGAGGCCTTGTGGGGTCCAGCGCTCCCGTCCCTAAAGCCACCAGGAGGAGACTCGCAGGGGCATCCCAGCTAAGTGACCCCAGGGTTAAGGAGGGACTTTTCGAGTGAAGATGGGCCACGGACAGCCACGTCAGGGTCAGGCCTCATCCTCTCCCTCCAGACCCCACACTAGTGGAGCGGTGGGGTGGGGGAGGGAATAACAAAGTAACCCCCTCCACCTACTGGGTCCTCCCCAGGGTCTGCATTACCTCCTCTGACCCCACAGACCCGGGATGGCCGCTCCAGACTTTGCTGATCATTAGTGGCCCCTGGGGAGTTTCCCAGGTTGCACCTGGGCCAATACCATCAGGAGGGCGGGGCTGGAAGCTAGGCACGCGCAGTTTAGAGATCCCCAGTGATTCCAAAATGGAGCAAAGTTTGGGAACCACCAAGGTACATGCTATTGTTACCCTTAATTAATAAGGAAATAGATCCTCAGAGCAGCTAAGAACTTGCCTAAAGTCACACGGCATATGGGCCATGGGGTCAGCATTCGGTCCACACCTCTGCGAGTCCAACTTAGAGCCCCCCAAACTCCAAACTTCTGCAGAAAGTCTTTCTGATCTACCACTGTTCTCCCACTCGGCCCCCACCCCCCGCCCCCCAAGCACCCCCAGGAGAAGGACCCTGCGGGCAGCACTGGGTCTGCCCTTTTCTCCTCCAAGAACCCCATTTCAGTTCTCTCCAGAACAGAGCCCTGGCCTGAGAGGACCCCAAGAGCACGGTGAGGTGTGAGGAAAACACTCAAGGGTGCACGTGTGTGACGGAGTCCGCGTGGCAGGTGGTGCAGAGAAGGCCGGCCAGGGAAGGGGCAGGTGGAAGAGGGCCCTGGGAGGGCTGAGACCAAAACCCACAGTTGGTCTGCTTCCTCACAGGCTGTGTGCCTTGGGGCCAATCACTCCCCCTCTCTGAACCTCAGATCCCCTACTCTAGGGTCTGAGCAGGTGTGGGCATAGGAACACTGCGGCCCCTGCAGGCAGAGGCCACACACAGTTGGGGCACCCACAGACCCCCAGCCTCAGGGGGGCCTGGCCAGGCTGGGGAGGAGCCGAGGAGGGGGCCGAGCAGACGAGCCCCTGGGCTCACACCCCACGCCTGCTCCTCCTGCCCGCCCCAACCACGACCCCTGGAGCAGGACCGGGGTCACAGTCCTGGGGTCCACCCCACCCAGTACCACCCCCAGAGCAGGGCAGGATGGAGCTGACGTCTGGAGGCCCCCGCTCCCTGCCCCAACCCACTGATCTGCAGCTTGTGCTGGCTTCTTCCAGGCACCACACGGCATCTGGGTCCCACGGGGGCCGTTCAGGGCCACCCCTCTGTGAGCCTTCCTGGCCCTCCCAAAATTAATTCCCCGTGGGACTCTGTTCTGGGCACACCTCCCTCCTTGCACACTTCACGCTGCCCCACGCCCACCATCTGCTCTCACCGCTGTTGCCCAAGACCTTCAAGGGAAGGGTCTGGGTCTGTGTCAGCAACAAAGCATCCGGGTCAGGAGGTCACCCCGCCCGGTCACCCGGTCACCGGGGCACCCAGTCACTCGCCGGCCGGGGACCAGGCCTGCGCTCGCCGGTCTATACGGTGGGCATCCAGCACTGGCTTCCCCGAGTGCCGTGAACAGTGAGATGCGTGTGCGGAGTGCTCAGCGCAGGGCCTGCCACTGCGGGGGGCAGGGGGATCAGTAAACGACAGCCATGAGTTCCGTTCCGTCCCCACGGTCCGCTCGCCCAGCATGTGCTCTGCCCTGTGGGCGCAGCACCCTCTCGGTGTGAGGGACTGAGCTGGACACCAGTCCGTGTGCAGCCTGGATGGGCCGCTCAGCCTTGACCAGAGCTGGATGCCCACTCCCAGGCTGGGCTCGTCCCTGCAGCCTCCACGCCCAGAACAAGAAGCTGCCCCCACCTTCCAGGCGTCAGACCTCACGTGCAGTCCTCCCCACCTCAGCCCTTAACAAGTCTGAAGCCCAGAGATGGGCCAGGGCCCAGGGAGGCAGGGAGGGACATGCAGAATGCGGCCCAGAGGGCAGCCAGGGACTCAGCAAGGGGCTCTCGCCCGCACTTTCCCCGGTGCCGGAGGAAAGGCAACATTCCGGGAAAGCTGTCTGGGCAGGAGGGGCGGCTGGGGGGCCAGCACCAGGCCATGGGCAGGGGGACGGACAGCAGGCCAGCAGGGGAGGGTGCAGGGGCCGGCCCGGGGGCGCCCCCTCCCCAAGCCCCTCCAGGCCCCCCAGGATGAAAATCAAGGGACTGCACAGATGTGCATAATTCACGCGATATTAAACCAACGTGCTCTTGTCAGGCTTCTGGACTTTATAAAGCAATTTTGCTAACTTTAATGGAGAATAAGACTCAAGAGGAGAGATCTCCTGTCCTTTCCTCATTCAGCACAAAGAGAGTCCCAGAATGTTAAGTCGGGGGGGGACGGGACCCTCGAGACCTCCCCTGGGTCATGGGACACCTCGGCCACGGCGGGAAGGGCCTGGTCCCAGGCACGCCTCTCATTTGACCAGAGCGCAGTCGGGTGCCCAGGGGGGCAGAGAAGGCAGAGACCGCAGACGGGACTGTTCTCAGGGCGTCTCGGGTCCCTGGGTGACCGAGCCACGAGAAGTTCCCCGGCCTGCACTCATACCACTTTCTTATACTTCACGAGGTGCTCCCACTGCAGCAGCTCCCTTGGTCCCCTTGAGACACCTGTCATGTTGCAAGGGCGACATCCTTACCCTCATTCTAGAGATCAGGAAACCGGGGCCCAGACAGGCAGCAGCTGCTCGCCGAGGAGCAAACACGGGCCCGCACACTCTTCCCACGGCACCAGCCGGGGGGCGGGCGGGGGGGCAGACAGCCTGCCCGTCCTCCAGCCCTCCTTGCCCAGGACGACATCACAAATCAATCACAGCACTCTCCCCATCAGGCTCAGACTGCACCTCAGAACCCTTCTCAACGCTGCCCTTCCAGGAGTTAGTACCATTGTTCGGTGGACATGACCCCTGGGGAAGCCCTGTTGGCTATTCCTGCAGCCCGCCCTGCCCACTCCTCCCCACCCCACCAGCACGGCCACATGCCATGAGCTTCGGGGACGGACCTAAGGGCTCGGCGTCGCCTGGCCACTCAGCCCTGAGAGCCTCAGAGCCCACCCCCTGGTTCCAAATGGGCCCCAAATGAAACCAGATGCACCTGCCCTGGGGAGCAGATCCCAAAGAGGGACTGCACCCCCCAGGTCCCCGAGCTCTCCTCTATCCTCCCTGCAGGGCCCCAGCACACAGGTACTCAGAGGCCCGTCTTGACTAGCACACGTCTGCTTCAGGTACACGGGACCCAAGGTGTCTGGTCCAGAGTGGACCTGACCTGCTGTCTTTGGGAGCCCTCCAAGACTCAGGCAGGAAAAGAGGCCAAGCTTGCTGTCCTGGGGCCCAGGGCCTCAGCCAGTCCTGGGGACACTCTACCCCCCCTTGCCGGGGCCACTGAGCCTTTCCAGTCTAGAGAGAGACACTTCCACAATCCTTCCACAATCCTTCCACGTGGGCCCTCCCACAGCCCCGTTTAAATCATGGCAATAAAACTCTAAAAGTGCTCATTTTGATCCTCCTGTGCATCCTTGTTATTTATGCAAGGTGGAGAACCGTGAACCCAGCCCATCTCCCACATCCCTCCCGGGGGGCAAGGGGCAGCCTGGAGAGCCGCCGAGCCCACCAGCCGCCCTGGCCGGGGCCTTTCCTTCTGGAACCCCGAGGGCCAGTCCCGAGGGGGGTGGGACACACCCTCTTCCCACCCACCTCCAAAGGGCCTGGCAAGGCCTCTGCAGCCACTGCCCGCATGCCTCCCCCCTGCCCTGCCCTCTTCCCTCTTCCCTGCGGGGTCCCAGGCCCCAGACCCCCAGGCACCACAGTCCTGCAGGCGCACTCTCGGCATCACCCCTGCTGTCTCTGCCGCTCGTTGGGAAGTTTCCCTCCCGGTATTACGGATATCACGAGATTATTTCGGCGTGGGACCTCTCCACAGCATGGGAGGGTTTTATCACTGACCTATTTAGAAGGGCTGCCGCGGGAAATAATAAAAGGTAGACTGACTTTTACTGAGTTGTATTTATTTTTCTACACTCTCCGCAGACGTCCCCTCGTGTCTGCCCCCCAGCAGACCGCACCCCTGCCCCCCAGTACCCCGCTGCCCGTAGGTGGCCGCAGCCCCTCCGCACCCCGCCTCGCCCTCTGTGGCCACGGTGGCCCCCCGGAGACCGCCCTCGGGGCGGCTTTGCCCGGCTGCCTACCGGACTTTCAACAGGAGGGATGCATGGGAATGAAGTGCTCTGTCCGTCCCGGTGCTGCGTATCCATCTAGACCCGTCGCGGGGCCGTGAGGCGGGCTCCACGGCGGCCCCCAGACCCATCCCCGTCCTCACCACCACCCACACACATGGGTACACTGAGGCAGACACCGAGGTCAAAGCCATCCTGGGAACATCGGGCAGAGCCCACCCTGTGCCCCGGGGTCGCCTCGCCCCCTGCCCCCCGCCCCCCCGCCCCAGCCTCCCTTCGTTCCTGCCCAGACATTTGCCTGGAGCCCCTGTGCCCGGCGCCGTGGGGGGGCCCACACCCCTCACCTCACGGATCTGCCTGACAAGCATCTCTACTGTGTGGGAGACGCTCCCCTTCAGAGAACCCAGGCTTCTGCCCAGGTCATCCTGATGGGCATCAGGTCATCGACCCCAAACCCAGGGCTCTTGCGCCTCTGGAGCCTGAGCCGAGTCAACCTCTGGGCCGAGGCCAGGCTGGCCATGCTGACCCCGCTCCCGGGCACCACGCTGGGCTCATGGGGTACCTAGTCAGGGTCAATCGCGTGAACCGTGCTAGCGAAGGGCCCAGCAGGGCATCCTCCCGGGATCCCCGAGCCCCTCAAAGCCGACGCAGCCAAGGCAAACTCAGGATATCTGACTGCTTCCCTGACCTCAGTCTCTGAAAGGCAACACGATCCTGCCCCACCCGCCCATCTCGGGCAGTCGCCCCCTCTTATCCATGAGACATGGTGGCCATTTGCTGGGCGAAGAGCAGCACCCCTGTGCTCTCACCCAACACGCTCACACAGCCACCCCATGGGTAAGCCCCTTACCCCCGTTCCCACACACAGAGCTCTGGGGAGACGGGCCGCTCATCTGCCCCGGCTCCTCCCAGGCTCCCGAACTGGCAGGAGAGGCCGTGCCCCACCTCCGGAGGGCCTGGCAGCCCGAGGGGCCCTGAGCCCAGGGCAGGCAGCTCGGGGGCTCGCAGCTCCCCTGCTCCAAGAGAGGGCTGGGCTTGGAGCAGAGCAGGGAGGGGATGGGACCGCAGCCGTGGCCTCGACCCGCAGGCGCAGCCTGGCTCCCCAGGCCGGAGAAAGGTCAAGCCCACACATGAGCCGCCCCACATCTTGCCTTCCCTTCTCCTCCTGAATGACAGCGAGACCTTCTGGCCCCCCGTTTCCACCGTCCTACAACCCGTCCCCTGCTGCGGCGTGGCCACACCACCGAGTTGCTCAAATGCCTCTCGCCACACTCTGTGCCCTTGGACCAAAGTGCCAGCCCCTGTCCTGCCTGGCAAGGCCCCGTGACCAGCTTGCATGCCCCTTTCCCATCTTTTGTTCCCCACACTTCCAGGAAAGCCTCTCTCCTCCGTCCCTCCCTGAGAACACCTGGCACTGTCCAATGCTGGGCCTCGGCCAGACTGTCCCTTCAGCTTGGAATGCTCTTCCCCTTCGCCTCACAAAGCCTCGCCGTCCTTCACGGCCCAGCACGCCCCTCGCCTCCTCTGAGACGCCTCCAGCCACGAGGAGTCACAGGCGTGCCCTCAACACGATGCTGCACCTGCCACAGGAGTGGAGGCAGCCGGACCACTGCCGACCACGAACTGTCCACCTCCGGGCCCCCCAACAATTCCGAGGTCACTGCCCAGCACAGAAGGGGTGTCCGCGGAAGTCGGCCCAGGAGAGTGTCCTCAGAGCCTCAGCTCATGGGTAGAGACCCTTCCCCCACTGTGGGTCCTGTCTGGCCCCAGGGCTCAGAGCTCAGAGCAAACCCTGATTTCCTGAGGCGGCCACCAGGGAGTCCTGGCCCACTCACCCCAGAAGGATCCTAGCAATGCCCGGGCTGGCGCACTCAGCCGTCTCTCCCCTGCCGGGAAATCTGCCGCTCACCCAGCTCCGTCTCCCACTCACACGGCGCAGAAATAATAGCCCTGCATTTCCCTGCAAATTCCATCTCTCCCAAATGGAGACTAGTTCCACCTGCTCAAGGAAACACCGAACAAGAGGCCAGATGAAGCGGGTCTGGGAGGACACCGTGTGGCCTGGCAGGGGCAGAGGGGGTCCTGGGCTCCCCCTCCCCAGAAATCCCCTTAGGGCTGGGGTAACAATCCCAGTGACCCCTGCCTTCAGGCGTCAGCAGCCGCCCCGAGTGGCCGCGGGGACACCACTGTCCTGATTAACGACCAGACCCGACCTGCAGGGAGGCAGACGCAGACCCTAGGAACAAGGAAACACCCCACCGAGCCCGGTCTTGACCCGGGCCTCCCACTCCTGGCCCAGAGCCCGTGGTGACAAGGGGCTGTCCGTGAGCAAGTGGGGGAGTTGGGTTAAGGCGTCGCGCTGCATCTGATAAAGCATTGGCCGGTTCTCACTCACCCCGAGAGCCTGTGAGGGTGAGTCCCCCAAAGCAGGGTCTCCCAACCTCGGTGACACTTGGGGCCGGGTGACTCTTCGTCGTGGGAATGCGCTGGAGTGCTGCAGGCTGTTTACCAGCACCCCCGGCCCCTGCCCCACTAGCAACATCCCTGTTCTACTCGTGATAACCAAAAACCTCGGCTGACTTCGCTAAGTGTCCCCCAGGGCGGCAGAATTGCCCCAGTTGAGCAGCCCGGATCTAGAGGCACAGAGTTAGGTCCCAGGTGTCACGGGGGGGTTCCCCCACTGTTCTCTCTCCCCCATTCTCGTACCAGTGCAGATGGCCTCCTCTGCTCTATCCCCTCCCTTGGGGCAGAACAGGCCTGCCCGGGACAGAGGAAGGGAATGCACGGTGCCGAGAGCCCGCACTTAGCAAGCGTCTAGTCACTGGGCTGAGGCCCTGCATCAACACGGCTGCGCAAAACTGCAAGCCAGGCGCCACCACCCCCTTCACCAGATGGGCAAATGGACTCAAACATCAAGTCACCAAAGTCCCCCAGCCAGCAAGGGTCAGGGCCCGGATCTGGTCCCAGGTCGGAAGGCCCGTGCCCCGCAGGCCTGGGCTGCCAGAACAGAGCGACCTTGGTCGGCAGGTCCCGAGACACTCGCCCCTGGGCCCAGGTCCCAGCATCAGCAGACGATGGAGAAGGCCTTAAGAGCCACTCGCGGCCCCTCTCCCAACTCCCCTCCCCGCTGTGAGGGGCCGGGTGTGACAGCTCCCTGCCTGGCCCCCCAGAGCCCTGGACACTCGGCTACACAGCGGCTGAGCGTGGGGCTGGCCGGTCCCGAGGAGCTGCTGGGCCCTCTCCTTATTCCTGCCCCACGCCCAGGAGTGGACACGCTGAAAAATTAGAAGTGCTGGTCTGTAGAGTTGTGTCTTGTTTCAGTAACTGCTCATAAAGTCAGGCCTCCCAGCCATGCTGGTATAGTTTCAACCATGTATGGCCCTTTGATTCATCAAACTGTTCTGGGGTCAGCCTAGAGCAGGAAACCATGGCCTTGAGATGTGGCTCTGACCCAGAAAGACCTCCAGGGGCCTCCGAGGAGTGGGCATGGTGGTGCTGGAGGCACAGAGAACTTAGGTGAATTTTTTTTAAACGTGGCCCGAGGTGCCACAGACTGTCCTCTGGAATGGGAGGGGAGCCGTCCGTCACGGGCAGGCGCCCAAGCTCTGTCCTCTGACCTCCCACCGTCTCTGGGGCATGTGTGACCCACTGACAACACCTCAACCTCAGTCCAACCCCAAACCCCATCTTCCCCCCAAAACTGTTTCTCCCCCAGTCTCCACGCTGGTTAGCGGAAACTCCATCCTTGCATTTGCTTGGCAGCCTCCTGACTGCCCCTTTCTCTCCCCACCTCCCCAGCACCACCACACCCCACATCCAGTCCGCCAGGGATGACTTCCACCCCAGTATTCCAAGGATCCAACCACATCTCACCGTCCCCTGCTCCCGCCCGCCGGGCACCACAGCCCCCACCTGGCCTGTTGCCTGACCGGGGCTCCTTTGCCCCCACCCCCTTGTCTGTTCCCAACTCTGCAGCCAGAGGGGTCCTATTAAAATGTAAGTCAGACCTCCTGACTCCACTCAGAGGCCTCCATCTGCCTCATCTCACCCCACAGAGCCTGCGGTTCCCCCCACACGCCCCCAGGCCCCTCATCGCTGGGGAGTCAGCCTCGCGGACCCTGGCAGCCCTGAGACCTCACTGTCCAACCCAGTGGACACAGGCCACATGACCCCTGGGCCCTGCCACGTGGCCAGCACAACAGGATTTTTAAATGTATTTCATTTCCAATAATTTACATTTAAAAATTGACAGCTGGGGGGGCATGGGTGGCGGCTGGTTAAGCGTCTGACTCTTGATTTTGGCTCAGGTCGTGACTTGGGCTCCAAGCTCAGAGGGAGTCTGCTTGGGATTCTGTCTCTCTGCCCCTCCCCCTGCTCAAGTTCCTTCTCTCTCTAAATAACTAAATCCTTTTTTTTCTTTTTTTAAAGATTTTATTTATTTATTTGAGAGAGAGAGAATGAGAGGCAGAGAGCATGAGAGGGAGGAGGGTCAGAGGGAGAAGCAGACTCCCCGCCGAGCAGGGAGCCTGACGCGGGACTCGATCCCGGGACTCCAGGATCATGACCCGAGCCGAAGGCAGTCGCTTAACCAACTGAGCCACCCAGGCGCCCCTAAATAACTAAATCCTTTTAAAAATTGGTAGTCCGTTCATTTATTCGAAAACCTTTAGATATACTTGCAATAGCTTGAGCGTGTGAATCTGCTCCTTTCGCTGTAAACTCCGAACCCGGATACAGACCTGGATTTCCACCGAAGGCCTAGCGCCCGACTGCGGGGCGTTGTGAGGCGCAGCCTGGCTTTCAAAGACTCGGGATGAAAAACAGAACGTGAACTGTCAACAATTCCTCCCATTGATCACACGCTGAAACGGTAATATCTTCACTATACTGGGTTAAATAGAGAATATCGTGAACAGGAGTTTCACACGTCTCTTCGCTTCCATGTTAACATGGCTCCTGGGCAGCGCCAGGCTGGCGGGCGCCGACCCCTCCCGGCCTTCCGTCCCGCCTTCCTCCTCCCTCGCCTCCGGAAGACCCTCCGGCAGACGTCACCTCCGGGGAGGCCTTCCCCAGCACCTGGTCAGAATCACGACTCCCACTGCCTTCCCACCCAGCGTTGCTCTTCTTGACAGCATTTAACCCCGTCCAGCCGAGCGCGTGACCGCATCAGAGTTCAGCGGCCGTGTGGGCGACGAGCACGGCGCTCCTGGAGGCCGGGCCTTCTGTCTGCTGCGGTTTCTCCCACGATCCCTGAGGTGCCCCGAACAGTGTGGCACATAATACAGTCAACAAACGGGTGAACGTCACCCGCCCAGGCCCCCTGCACAGCTGGAGATTTCTCAGGGGAGTGCCAGGCACACAGTAGGTGCTTCTGCGGTAGGCCGGTCTGCTCCCAGGATCACCGGGGAAACAGAGGCAGCCGGGCGCGGTCACGCCACAGAAGGCAAAAGCGGTGGCCAGGGTCCTCGCATCGGACAGGCCCCTCCCCACCCCAGGAAAGCCACCAGCACCGCCGTGAGCACCGCAAGGGAAGGTACATTTCCTCCCCTTCCCATCGATTTTTATTCTCCCAGTGAGAAGACAAATCTGTTCCCCCTCCGCCAGAAGGCCTCAAGCCATGGCTCCATGCATTAGAGTAATTAAATCCCTGCTGCTAGGAGAGCTCAGGACTGAGCAGTCCTTGTGCCAAGGGCCGGCCCGCGGGGGGGAGGCAGCGGGGAGGAGGCTGGCCAGAAGGGCCTGTCTCTCAGCTGTTTCCGGAGAGTGACAAAACCCACCTAGCCACAGTGCCCTGGCAGCCTTCACTCCCGCCACCGGGGCTGAACCTCGCCCGCCGTCTCCTGCCCACTCCCTGGCCCCATCCGGCCCAAGCCTCCCTCCGGGAGGAGCTATGCCACCCACAACCTCACTTCTCCCATTTTCCAGATGACAAAACTGAAGCCAGAAGCCGGGCCTCCCCCACCCCCACCAGCGCAGGGCCTTCCTCTGCAGCCATGTCTCTGCTGGTGCTCAGCGTGGGCGGAAAGCCATGCCATGTGCTCTGCCATGGTGGCGTCCCGTTTAACCCCACGATGCCCAGACACAGGGTCACGATCAACCCCCAAGGAAATAGAAGAGAAGCACAAAAGCAGCTCGCCCCAAGCCACTCACGCAGTAAGTGACAGAGGCAGGATTCAAACCCAGATCTGCCGTTTCTCTGGAGGCCAGGCTCTCCTGGGCAGTGGGAGCAGCAGAGCTGGCTGGGACGTGGCCGCAGGTGGATGACAGACGTGGAGAGAGGGGGTCGGGGGGAGGGACAGGCCGAGTGGGAGACCCAGCCTCAGGCTGGGGGTCAGACCCAGGCCGCGTGCACCTGCTTCTGTCCTTTACAACACGGCCGCCCTCCCCAACCAGCCCGTGAGCCCCAGGCCCCGTTCAGTGTTGGACCCCAGAGCCAAGCAGGACACCTGGCACCTGCCGGCCTCCCGAGCAGCTACAACCAAAGACGGAGGGCCGCAGAGGAGAGTGGGGTGGATGTGGGCAGGACCTAGAGGGGAGGGGGCCACCACAGGCACCAGGCTTCACGACCCGGACACGGCAGGGGCACGGGGTCGGGGCTCAGTCTCATCCTTTGGGTTTTGGTGAGTACGTCTGTGTTTGGGCCTTCAGGTTAACAGGGAGGAAACGCGTGACAACAGCGAGGGCTGACATCCCTTTACGGTGTGACCGTGTCCCCACGAGGGTGGGGGTGAAACCCTGTCATCCCTACTCAGGGCGCTGGAGGCCGAGGCTCACGGAGGCTGATTTTCCCCCCAGGCTCGCGCGGCCATGACGCCGCGGAGCGGGGACAAGACCACCACAGCCCCCCATGCCCGGCTGACCCTTGCAGAGCCCCTGGGGGACAGCAGCCCCGGAGCCCAGCCCACTTGCCAACATCTCGGGGTTCCTGGATGGTCAACAAACCTCTGCTTCTAAACTGACGGCCCTCCCCCCACCGAGCTGCAGTCACCCACTAAGGCTCTGGGTGAGACTGGCAGGGCTGCGAGGGGGGCAGAGCACTGGGGTGTGGTGGGCGGGGTGGACGCCTTCGAGGAGCAAGAACAGCTTTTGGGCTTGAAAGGGCTGAGGCCAGGGGGCGGCCACACGGGGCATGGGCATTGAGGACACTCCTGGGGTCAAATCAGCTCCACTCTCTCCTGGCCGGGACGCCCTGGGCAAGTTCCCTGACCTCTCTGAACCTCAGGTGGGTCAGCTGTCAAACGGGGACAGCTGTGGGCCCCGAGTGAGACGAGGCATATGGAAGACCCTTAGTAATGTTCATTTCCTTCTCCTCCCGATCTGTCCTTGTCTTCACTCCTGAATGAGATGCAGGGTTGCTTTGAAGCCATTTTTAGGGAGGGCGAAGGGGTTTCCTTCTTATGAGAGTAGCGCATTCTCCCGAGCTGCTGGGGACAGGAGCCTTGTAGGCGACCCTGTCCACCCACGGAGGAACCCGCACGGCCCAGCCTTCACCCTGCACCGGCTCGTGGCTCCACCCGTGTCATCTCCCTCTGGAGGGATCCTCTCCTCGCTGGCGGACAGTGGTCCAGCATCTTGTGCCAAATGCCCTCCCGCCCGGCTCAGCACCATCGCACCCCGGGAGCCCAGAAGGCATCTCGGCAGCGCAAACACCAGGTCCAGCCAGAGCAGGGGGGACAGGAGTCACGGGACCAGGTAAAGGATCCCCTGGGATCCCATGGCCACTGGGCTCTGGGAGGAAAAGCTGAGCCTTGGAGACCCGCACGGGCCAAGGGCCCCTGGGGCCAGGTCCACGCCACACTGAAGCCCCCATCTCCACCCTCGGCAAAAGTAATGATGGGCCCACTTCCCAGACAGAGGCCACTGCTCAAGGCCATACAGCTAAATCATACACAGTCAGGATTGGACCCCAGGCTGTGTTGAAAGCCTGAGCTGTTTTAGGGAGAGTCAGCGGAGAGGCACCCGTTTCATTGAGGAGACCCCTGTAGCTGACTCAAGTTCTTAAGGGCACAGACCTTTGCAGTCCTGGACCCAGAACAGGGCCGGCCACCTAGCAGGTGTTCAGCGGGACTAAAACCTTGACTCCCTGGATTCCGGCTGCACTCTTACCACTTGCAATGCTGAGGGGCCTTGAACAAGTCACAGAACTTCTCTGGGCCTTGAGGTCCTATAAAGAGGAGGACGGCCCCGCCCTGCCTTCCTCACTCCTGGTGGGCCCACGGAACTTGGCATCCAGCTTAGAGGTATGATTCCACACCTGGCCAGCTATGCCCCCAGCTCCCCCAGAGAAGGCCTCCCTTCAGGCCACCAACCCTATCCAGCTCTGAGCCCGACCCAGAGGGACGCACTCAGCCCCAGCCCTCATCCTGGAGGAAGGCGACATGACCTAAGTCAGTGGCTCCCGACGCTCCCACATGTGGGAGCCATTCGGGCCCCGGCTGAGCAAGCCAGCATCCGACCCAGCGGAAGCCAGAAAAGAGAGGAAATGGCTAAGCCCCAATTTGTTAAAATCAGGAATCTTCTTAAAAAGGAGAAAAGCTAGGCAAAATCCCTGTGCGGACGCCGGCAGGTGCCAAGTCAGGCAAAGGCGCTAGGAAGGCCTCCCCTTGTTGACAGCCCGGGGTCCCCCAACCACCAGGAGCCACGAGCACACTTAGCTCTCGCCAGGCTGCCGAACCCCACTCCCTCCACGCACAAACGGGAGAGTGAGGCTTGGGGAGCTGGCGTCACTGGCCTATGGCCCCCCAGTGGCAAGGGGCCGGGCCAGACCGGCCCCGCTCCCCAGGGCCTTCTTCCCTTCTGCCCCTGGCAGGCACCCACCTTTGTGGGTTTCCCCATCGGTAAGTTCAAGCTAAACCGCAAACCCCGGTTCCTAGAGATGCGGCTGGCAGGCCCCGCGGCCTGAGAGCTCTTGGGTAGACCCCAGGGGGCTCAGCCCCTGCAGGAGCGGCCTTTAACACAGCTTTCCTGCTCATCTGACACTGACATCACGCCTGTCCCTCAGGAAAAATGCCCAACGAGCTGACTCAAACTTAACAGATGCCCATTTGCATATTATTTCACACATCATTTGCATGTTGTTCATTTAGTGCCGCCACAGCTCTGCTCGGAATACAACTCTTGTTACCTTGTGGCCAAGCAGCCGTCGTGGGGGAAAAAAACGTCCCCTACACAGGGCAGGCCCCGACCCCTGGCACACGCCCCCCAGGCGGCAGCTCTGCGCGCCCCTGGAGGAACAGGTAGCTGCCCACAGCCGGGAGCTGAGAAAGAAGCTCGTCCACAAGCCCCACAGCCCTGCATTCCCTGCCCCACGTCTCCCGAAAGCCTGTCGTCTCTGAAGCCACTCAAAGTCCCCAGTCTCCTTGGTCCCCCGCTTCTATCCCAGGACGGCCTCCCGGCCGGCCCTCCCCCCGCCGTCCCACGCGCTCCGCCTCGTTCTGCACGGTCATCGCGCGTCCCCCTGACCTTCCTCCTGGACTCTCAGGCTCTGGCCTGACTCCATGGCCTTATTTTTGTTCCCTCCACCTGTCCCGTTTGCATGGACACACCCAGTTAGCTGTGCCCAGGCCACAGATTGCTGACTGTGGGTTAGGACAACTGGGTCCCCTGAGGCAGGAAGGCTCCAGAAGCCCAGGCCAGGCCAGGCCGCCGCGACAGCCCCACCTTCCAGGGAACATCCCGCTTCCCCTCGCTTGTGCAGACGCCCCCAGGGCAGCCCATCCAGAAACACGACCACACGGGTGACTTGTCACCCAAGGATGAGAGGGGGGCACAGGCCGTACGCGCTCACCTCTTCCAGAGCCCTTTCTACAGCCAGTGGAGCGGAGGGTGACATGCGCACTCACGCACTCACGCCCCCACGCCCCCACGCCCCCCGGGTGGCTGTGGGTTAGCAGGAGCATCTTCGGAGCACTGGGCTCATCAAACACGCCTGGCAGGTTTCAGGGCTCAGCGGGTGCCTCACTCTGTGCCAGGCGCCATGTACGGGCGGAGGCTGGAAGTCCCTATGGACGTCTGAGAAACAGGTTCCAAATTCAGGAAACTCCCTGGAGACCCACCAGCATAGGACACCGGGGTCTGAATTCAAACCCAGAGCCAAGCCCTTGACCACCATGCTAGCTTGGCTCTACCACTCCTACCAAGTCTCAGGAAACAAGAGCATCAGGTCTTCAGTGTGGACGCCGAGCTCCTGAAGACTGTAGATACCAACGAAATATTAAGTCGCCCCCGTGCCCTTGTCCTTGGCACAGGCATCCTGCTCCCTGCGGAGAACCTCCAGGATGAGACCTGGCCCCAGGAACGTCCCCGCGCGTCCCTGTCCTCCCTCCCCACGCTGTGCGCTGCCTCACAACAGGACCTGCTCCAGCCTCCTCCCCACCGCTCTGCCTGGTTAATCCTGGGGGACCAGCCACCGCCCACAAGGAGCCTCCCCAGTACCCTGAAGGCCTGCCTCCTTCCTCAGCGCCCCCAACGCCACCAGTGGACGCTGAGGCCGGCCTGGATGTGTGCACCTGGGTGCAGCGCTGGCCCCCGACGACAGAGCTTGAGGACTGTGGCCTGTGGTCTTTGCAGCGGACCAGAAAGTGCTGGAACGGGGTCGGGGTGGGGTTGGCATGAGAACCCTGCCCTCATTTTTGAGTCAAAGAAACAGAGGCCCAGAGAGGCCGAGGGCCCTGACAATGGCCACACAGTGAGTTGGAAGCAAGAGGGGAAGCAGATGGGCCTTTCTTTAACACTTACTGCCGCTAACAGAGCCAAACAGAGCCTCATGCCAGGGAAGGAGGAAACTGGGACTGGGGATGAAGAAGAAAATTCTAGAGGCAGGGATGAAGAAGCCTGTAGAGGTTCCCTCACTCAAATCCCCCGCAGAGGTCTACAGCAGGGTTGGGGACAGGGAGACAAGCAGGCGCTGGAGACCTGGACTCCAGCTCTAGAACCATCTCTCCTGAGGGGCCCTGGACGTGGACCACACACCCCTCTGCAGCCCAGGTTTCTACCTGTGGCTGGTTGTAGTGACCCCGGGGCCGCGGTGGGTCATGAGGACGCAAGCGTGGCAACACTGTGTGTGCTGTATATGCCAAGCCTGGCGGCCAGGGCTGGGGAGGGAGAGGCACCCAAGGGACGGCGGGAGTTCCGCCATGTGCGGGGGCCTTGGTGGGGTGGGCCCCTGTTCGTCCGTAAGCCCCACACCTTCCCCATCCCAGCCTGGCCAGCATCGCCCCAGAGCAGTCCTGGGCTTCCACACAGACCCTGGGCCTGTGCACAATCTCACCCTGGACCCAGGCCGCCCTGGGGCCCCGCGCTGGCGCCCCCAGGACACAGGTCTCCCACCTTCCTGCCTCCCCTGGTAAAGTTCCTCCCAGTCCAGTATCCAGAGGCGTCACAGGGCTCCAGCCCATCAACCCTGGTCTGCCTCTTCCACAAATGACAAGCAGCTTCTCCAGCAGCAGACGAGGGAAAAAGGGAAAAGGCCCAGGTTCTCATCCCAGCACGGCCCCCTCCAGCTCACACTGCAGCCTGGCTGGGGTCCGCTCGGCAAGGGGACAGGGGGCCGTGACCGCACCCACGGCCAGGACTCTCGGGAGCCCGAGGCCCCCCCGACGCCGCCTGGGTGCTCACAGGCAGTGCCCCCACCAGCCCTCGCCCCACGGCCTCGCCACCCCAGCAGAGCTCCTGGGGGGCAGGGGAGGTGGGCCTGGGGCACCTCAGAACCCATCAGCCTCCTCTGGACTTTGCTCAGCAGAAAAAAAGGCACAGAACTTCCTCCCCACGGCTCCTGAGAACAGTGTGGTCTCAGAATCCCCCACCCTCATTATTTAAAGAGGAATAGCTGCTTTTCTGGTTTCTCTCTCTCTCCCTCTGGGTTTTGAAAGAAAAGAAAACCGGGTCTGCAGCCACTGAGCTGAGTAAGGCGGTGTTGCATTGAGTCGCCCCTCACAGCCGCGCTCTGTCACACACATTCTCCCCCCAAAATGTGCTGGACGAATAGCCCCCACAAACCCGCACTCTGTGCGGATTCCGCCCCTCCAGCCAGGCCGCCGCCCCTCCATGGAGGTGACTCCAGTTTCTTTTCATTTTATGTTTCTTTACCTTCTGTTTTTCAGAGCAGATCTTTGGACCCTGGACTGGCCGGTGTCCCTCCCTGAAAGCTGGGGAAGGGCCATGCGAGGCGGCCCCCAGCTTCCCAGTTAGCCCATGCAGCGGATGCAAGCCCAGCAACAGCGCTGTGCCCGCCGCAGGGGACGCTGCCGGGAGGAAGGGGTGTCACAAGCACCCCGAATTCTGCCCCGGACAGCTATAAACAGCGTGATGATGCGCCAGGGACAGGCATGCACTGCTGAGCTGTCCCTGCTGCGGTTACAAACGTTTGACTCATTTGTGGGCTGGCCACAAGCGTTGTAAATAGGGTCGCCACCACCCTGGGTGGGAGCATGTCCACAGAGCTGCTCTTGCCCTCCCTGGGCCAAGACGCTCAGCATGACCCCAGAGTAAAACCTACGCCTGGGCTCAGACCCTCCCACCTCCTGCAACCCTGTCCTGCAGGCCGCCACACAGGGAGGGTCCTTGGAGGGGTCTGTCCCATTCAGCGATGCCAACACTCCTGAGACCACAGAGGCATCTCCTCCCAAAGGTCAGGATGCCCCTGACAGCCGCCCACCTACCCCAGAGGGGCTCCCGGGTCTGGCAGGAGGTGCGGGCCGTTCTCCCAGCCAAGCCCGCCCGCTGCCCTGCCCTTCTGCACACAAGCCCTCCATGGCCAGGGAAGGCAGGGGCTCAGAGACCTGGGACCCGCTAACCTACTCAGTCGTTCAGGCTGGAGGCTGAGGGTGGACTCCTGGACCTCTGTGAGGTCAGCAAAGACACACAACACGTCGGCCCTAAGGGACCCCATTTTCTTTGAAGGGTTAAATGGCCAGGAGACCAAGCTGCCCTGGGCACGCAGAAGGGCCTGCCCTTTCCAGGGGTCCTCCCTCAAGGTGTTGTGAAGGAACAGAGGGAGCCAGGCGTGGGGGTCAGGCAGGGCAGCCAGGGGAGCACCATCCCCTGACCCCCGCCCACGGCCTGGGTGAGCCTGGCAGCAGGGCCAGGCAGGGGGGTGGTGGGAAGCACCCCACTGCAGGGGAAGCTGCGGAACGGCAGGGGTCCGCTCTGCTCAGGAGGTGAGACCCAGCTGGATGGTGAGCCCGGGGGTAGCTGGAGGTTGGGCACTAACAGGGGACACGGAGAGCGGCCTCGCCGTACCAGCATTTCCCGGCCTCCCCTGTGGGAGGCCGGGAAATGGACACTGGACACTGCGGCGGCCCCACGGCCTGACCCCACAGGTCCCTGGGAAACAGGCCCACGAGGACTTGTCAGCTGGACAGAGGTGCCGGCCGAGCCACAGCGAGGTGGCAGGCTGGGGCTGGGGAGTCCGCAGCTCGGGGAGGAGAGGGGCGGGCCCCGGTTCTCCCTCCACCCAGTGGACAGAGCCCAGCAGGCGGTCCAAGGCCTCCAGCCAGCTCAGGAAGACCACGGCACGAACGCCCAGAAGGACTCCCTGCAGACGCGCCGCCTGAATCCTGACTGGCGCGGACGCGGCAGAGACCAAGTCCCTCAGAGTTCCCAGCAGGATCCCTGGGCCTGGCCCTGTCACCGTGTCTAAGCCCTTGGGGTAAATCCACCTGTTTTTCTTAAACCTGGACTCCCTGCCCAGTTCGGGGGGCAGCCCTGCACCCGTCAGCGTCCACGAGGGCCATCTCTGGCCCCTCGCTGCCAGTCGGCCTCCCGGCCCGGGCCCTCCTGTTCCTGGGCCCGGCGTCGGCCCATCTCCCTCCCCCGCCGTCACCTGTGGCTCGTGAGGAGGGGACCGAGGACCGCTTATCTCCTCGCCCGGGCCCCCTTCTGCATTAACTCTGAATAAGCTCAGGGCAGGCCACGTTCCTTCTCAAGGGAGCCAGGCCCACGTGGCAAATTCCTCCCCAGCAACAGACATCAGCCAGAGACACAGATGGGAGTCCGCAGCCCCGAGGAAGGAAACAGCTCCCGGAAAGCGGCAGCTCCGGCGCAGGCTCGCGGCCTCCCATCGCTTGGGGAGGACGTGTGGCCCCCTCCCAAGGGCCTCTGAGTGGGAAGGGCCACCCTCAGTGCAGAGCTCCCCAGTCGGCCCGGGCGACCTCCACACTGGTCAGCAAAGCCAACCAGACACACGGAGTTCTCCAGCTAAAGACACTGCTGCCCGGCCCGGCCCGGCTCAGGGCCTGCCGGACGGCCACGCCGCCCTCGCTCCTAGCCCAAACGCTCTCGCCACGGTAGAGCCCGTGACAGACAGGCTGGGGACAGATGTACCCTCCCCTAAAACAGAGCCATGAGTAGAGGCCGTTTCCAGGCAGAAGACCCAGCCCCTTCTCAGAACTTCTCCCCGACAGGACGCAACTTCTCACGCCATTGACAAGCGTTAGCTCCGACCTGCCGAGGGCCCAGCTGATTCTGGAGCCAGAGTTGGGGGGAAAAGACGCCTCTGCTCTCATCACCACTATTAATAACAGTGACAGTAGGCCCCGTGTTGGAGCCTCACACTTATCAGATTCGCCCTCCCCGTTGACAGCTGGGGAGATGGGCTCGCAGAAGACACACAGCTGGTCCAAGATCACAGCTCTGGAAGCGGCAGGGCTGGGATTCAAACTTCACTCTGATTCTTTACAATGATCCTGTTTGTGACCGGGGCCGGCGAGGGATAGCTGCCTTACCCATCCTGGGTCCACAGGGCCTGACCCAGGAGACACCCCAAAATTGCTTGTCCCAGAATGACTCAATGCACAGAGGGGCAGATGGAGAGGCTGGGGAGCAGGTTACCATGAGCCCTGCTGACCACCACCCACACTGGCCCCGGGGGCACACAGGTGGCCACCTCACCAGCTGGGGCAAGCAGGACCTTGCTGCTCAGGGCCCCTCACACTGCCATGAGGGTCAGCAGCTTAGAACCGGCTGAGGCCCAGCGCAGTGGACCTGCCTCCCCTTCCTTCACACCCGAGTCTGTTTTCCCTGGCTCCGGGTAAGGCCCTTTCCCTGAATACTCCTTCAGGGTGGCACCTGCCCCAGATCCTTTCCTGCCAGCAGCAACGCTCCCATGGCACTAAGACCAAGGTGCCCCATGCCGGGAGCATCCCCAGAAGGAGCCATTCCCTTAAGAGCTCTGACCACGGGGGGCGCTGGGGTGCTGGTCTTGCCCCTTGCCCTCACCCCTGAGCACCTGGGCCTTCATCAGTCTCCCCCGGCGAGGGCTCCTGGTCCCCACGGGGGGCTGGGGGGAGCCAGGGCCGCGCCGAGGGTGGCGGCCCCGAGAGAGCCGCAGCAGGCTCAGAGGCTCGCTCCAGGGATGACTAAGTGAGCTGCTATTCCCGGGGAAACCCTGCTCACTTCTGCCCTCTGAGGGGCTCAAATCCTGGCACTATTCTGATGCAGGCAGCTTCCAGGGGCTGCCCTCTGCTGGGGCCGCCCCCTCTGAGCAGCAGGTCCCTGGGGGGCCCTCCGCGTGCAAGGAAGTCTTGGGGCTGGCTGCTCAGGTGGCTGACAGGTCTGCCCGTGCCTGCGGGAGAGGGAGGCTGGGAATGAGGGAAATCCGATCAGCACCTCCTAGGTTTTTGCGGCTGCATTTCAGCAAGGAATGTGGCAGTCCCACAGCAGCTGTGCCTAGCCTGAAACAAGCTCTATTTGAAACCTGCAACAGCTGAACCCCTCCCAGCCACCCCCTGCCCAAAATGACAAATAAGAGAAATCCAAGGGACAAGCAAGCACGCACACACGCACTCACACACACCCTCCCCCCACAACCAATTGGGGGTGAGGGGGGTAGGGGGAAGAAATCCACTTGTACACTGAGTGCCCGGGGCCTGCAGCCCTCCGGCCCGCAGCGCGAGGGCCCCCAGCAGGCAGAGCACTGGCGGAAACCCACCTGCCTCCATCCCCACGCCCCTGGAGGCCGCGATTTCCAAGCCGAGGCTGAAGCCAAGCCGCCAGCCCCGGCCGGGTGTGCACGCACTGCACCTCACTGATCCCGAGAGGCGGGCCCCGGGTGCGGGCTCTCGGCCGGCGGGGAAGCCCTATCATCCCATCTGAAGGAGAGGCGCTCGCTCCCCGCTCCCGGGGGCTAAGGCCAAGGCGGCGCCCACCTGCTCTGCTGGGGACACCTGTAGCCGGTTTTGTCAGCGGCTGTTTACAGACGGCAGCTTTATGCTGAGCGCTCCTTCCTGAGGGAAAGGACCGCGGGGTCCCTCCGCCCGTTTTCACCCGCGCCCCCAAGGGACTCGGGTCACCGGTGCTCTGCTATTTTGCCCGAAGTCTGTCAGGGACGAGGAGGAAAACAGAAACTTGGGAAGAGAGGGAGAAGCCAGAGGGAGAAGGGATAGGATGGCGTCCCCACCCCCCACCCAGACATTTATTTCTCTTCCATCCTCGGGAAGATGGAGTGGAGCAGGGCGGGGAGCAGAGGAGGCAAGTCGCAGGAACTGGCAGGCAAATCAAGGCAGAGTGTAATTAATTGGTGCGTTAAGCCGCTGGGCTCCGCTTTGGTGCGAGTGAACCAGGAGGAAAACGCTGTCTCGGAAGGGAACCGTTCCTCCTCCCAAACACAGCATTGCAACATACAGTGTACGGGGACGCCCCCGCCCCCCAAGAAAGCAAGCAATGAATTCTCCCGGGGTTCAGAAAGAAAACCATGGGAAGTTAGAGTGCTCCATATAATTGAGCAAACGCCTCTCCAACCACCGCCTCTCCCCTCCATCAATCTCTCTCTCTCTCTCCTCTCTCTCTGTTGCTACCTACATATTCCTTTTGTTCAAGGTATAAAGAGAAACCGCAGCCCCTACCTTTGAGTACAAACCCCAAGAGAGCTCGGTCTCTATCACCATAACAACAATTCCAAACATCCCAAAAATCAGAGCATAGTCACTGAGCCGCTTCCTCTTTTCAAACAGGGCCCTCCTGTGTCCCAGCTTATAGCCAATGTTCTGGTTTTTCCGCTTGTTGGCTTTGGGGAAGGTGGTGCTGCTGGGAGTGGTGCTGGCATGCTGGTGGTTGTGGGTGGCGTTGGGGTGGTGGAGCAGGGTCTGGTGGGCATGGTTGTCCTCCCGGGAGGAGATGATGATCTCTGGGGGGTTGCTGGGGCTGAAGAGCTGGAGGGGCTGGCCTTCGGGCTCGGCCTCGATGAGGTTCCTCCGGGAGGCGCTGAGCCGGCTGAGGGGCTTCATGACCCCACCACTGTACTTGCAGGAGCTCATGGCGATCTCCGTGAACGGGTTGCTGTCCCGCCGGTGCCGGCCGCCTCCGCCAGGCCCACTTGTGGCTGCGGAGCTTGGAGAGTGGCCAAGCAAGTGGTCATTGAGATTGAGCTGGCTGCCCTGCCTGGAGGAAGGGTGGAGGACGGCGGTGGAGTTGGCCGAAGGGAGGCCCCTGAGCGTCGTGGGAGAGGAGTGCAGCAGGCCCGGCTGGACAGGCTGGCCCTGGAGTTGGGCGAGCAGAGACAAGGGATGCGGCGGCGGCGGCGGCGGCGGCTGGAGCTGTGCGGGCTGAGGCGGCACCAGGGGTCCCGGGGGCTGCTGGGGGGCCGCCGCCGGCTGGGGCTCGTCCCCGGAGGATGGACAGGGACACTTGGGCTCTTCATCCAGGTCCCCCACCCCCGAGTCATGGAAGTGCCCAGAAGTGTCCATCTTGGGGCCTGGCTGGATTCCCTGCAGCACAGCCCCCCACCCCAAAGCCACCCTCGCTCCAAAGATGTCCTCAGAGAAAGCCAGGCATCCAAGCCCCCAGCGCGTGTCTTGGCCCCAGCCTTCTTTCCTTGGCTTCGGTCCTCTGGGGCTGCCTGGGGTCCAGACGCCGCCACTCAAGGATGCATTGCCCTGGGCAGGAGGGGCCCGGAGCCAGAAGCCGCGGAGAAGGAACTCCGGCTCAGGAGCTGGCCCTCTGGGAGCGCGCACGGCCAGGCTCAGCCTCACTCCTCGCGGCTCAACAGCTTTGCTCCCCTCCTGCGGCCGGCGCTACACGGCAAGCCAAGCCCACTTAGTGGCCGCGGCCCTCATTGGCTCGGCTCAGGTCGCCCCCGCCCCCAGGCTCCGCCCCCGCGCAGGCTCCTCCCCGGGGGCGGGGCCAGCCGCCCGCGGCCCCCACCCCGCCGCGCCGCGAGGGCAGAGGGCGCAGGCCCCGCAGCGCGCGCTGGGAGCTGTAGTCTCCCACGCGGGGCCGCCCTCCCTCCTGCGACAGGTGCAGCGGGCGTCCGCGAGCCACGGCGACAGGGACGTGCGCGCACGCGGGGCGCCGAGGGGGGCGGAGCGGGGCCTGCCGGGGGGGAGCCGCGCACCCTGACGCGGGGGCGGGCCGCGGCAAGAGTCACGGTCACTCATGGCCGGGGTCTTCCTCAGGTAGACCTCCGCGCGCCGGGGAGGCGGGCCCCGTGTTCCCGGCGCACGCACTGATGCTCAGAGACGTCGAGCAGCTACTTCAGGGTCCCCGTCCTGACCCCAGGTGCGTGAGCGCACCGACTGATGAGCGCCGCAGTGTGTGCAGGGCGCCCCTTTGTCATTCCCAGCCGTGATGTCATCATTCTCCTTTCCCAGGAAGAAAATCCCACAGGCCCAGATAAGTCCCTTGGCAGCTGTGCCCGGCTGGTAATTGAGGGCGCTAGGGTTTGAGCCCAGGCGGGTGGGACCCCCGGCTCCTACACCCTCTCCCGGGATGCCTTCCCGCCGTGACGCTCAGCCCCGGGAATATTGCTCCAAAGATGGTGACGAAGAACCGCCTTCCCAGCGGGGCGGCCCCTGCGGGACGCGGAGTCAGCAGAGGGTCTGGCTGGGGGTCACCCACCCACCTGCTCCGCCCGGCGCGCTCTGGGAGTCAGGGTTCGGAACAGCCGTGGCTTCCGGGCTCGGGGCCATCATCAAGTATTTATTAAGCTCCCACTGTGTGCGAAGGGAGCTCCGAAGACGCAGGACCTGAGCTGAATGCATTTCCACTTCCAACCGCAGCAGACTTGGGGATCAGGGAGGAAGGGGTCGTTGCGGGATTCGCCAGGCACACCTGGGGTTTTAAGAGGAGGAATGATTTCCTCTGTCCAGCTGCTTCCCTGAATAGGAAGGGGACAGAACAGGAGAGCCCTCCACACACAGGGATACACCACACGGGGGCACACGTGTGCTTAGGTGTCACGCACCGGCCCACGGGCACCTGTGGGCACACACACACAGGGGGTCTCTAAAGCAGCTCTCTTGAATGGTGAGCAGCAAGTGGGCAGGGGTCCCACAAATGGGCCCAGAGGACCCTATGCATGCCAGGCTCACCTCTCCAGTCCCCTATTGGCCCTGAGGATTAAGAACTAAATATTACTTGTAATCTAAGCCACAACCCCAGAAACCTGAGCAATTACACTTACACACAGCAATCCTGATTGTTGTTATTATTGCCAGCGACGTGGTCATCCCCTGCACCCCACTGCCCCTACAAAGCACAAGCTTTCGGGCTCCCGTGTTGTCCCGTGGCCATGCAGGCCCTCCAGAGCCCACCCACTCTCCAGCATGCCCTGCCCTCCTTCCCCTTCCCCTCTGTCTTCTTGCTTTCCCTTCCCCCATGCCCAAACAGAGCACCTGTTTGGTTCAAGGCTCTGAATCACATACTTAGGCTTAATGATTTCCTAATAAATTATCATTACTATGTTGTTAGTAACAGAATGTGCTGTTGGTATTGGTTCTCAGTGCCAGATACAGCATCTGGGCTGTGAAAAAAATCAATTTCCAGGGACAGACTCTAGGCCTGGGCATTTCTGTGCCCACCCCACTGCTGTGACCTGCCTCAGCTGACCTTTCTGGGCCAGCCTCCTGCCGCTGGCTCTCCGGGCTGTGCCACCTGGATCCAAGCAGGGACTGAGTGTGCCCTCTGTCACAGGTGGGGGTGAGAAACAGCCTGGATGGGGAGGGAGGGCCAAACTGGGTCAGAGCTGAAGCTGGACTGCAGACTCATCTGGAAATGGGCTGGAGCTCGACGGCTAGGACACCGAAGCAGCTCACGCCCTCCCCGTGGCCACCCTGTTGGAGTGGGGAGAGCAGAGCCTGAGCCTGCTCTCTGAGCCGCTCGCTGTGGGGCCTGCGCCCTCTGCCCAGGCTGGGGCCCCCTCTGCCACACCATAGCCACGTGACCACAGGCAGGATGACTCCCTTCTAATCTTCAGCTTCCCACTCTATAAACTGAGAGTCCCTGTCTCACGGGGTTTGGAGGAGGACTTGATGCAGGTCAGTATGAGTGGGCCATCCCACCAGACCACACTGGGAGCTGCTCAGCCCCAGGGCCTGACCACATCAGGTCTTCCATCCTGGCCTGCTCTTCTCGTCCCTCCACCGCTGCATGTCCAAACCCTCCTTGTTGGGAAGCCCCAGCAACTCCCCTAGCCCCCAGCTATAACCATGTCTTCAGAACAGCCCTCGAGTTGGAGCTATCAACCATTTTACAGATGAGCAAACCGAGGCATTAGGCAAGTTTGAAAACTTACCTACAGTTACTAAATGGTAACTAGCGGCAAAGCTGGAATCAAATCCAGGTCTGTCCAACCCCCAGTACTTTCCATCTGTCCTGAAATCCATATCAATAGGATTCAGTCTTATTGATATTTATTAAACTAAACTTTACCATATGACTCACATAGTCAGCCCTCAGGAGCTTATGGTCTCACCATAGAGGCAAGCTACACTCACATGGGATGATAAAGAACCACAACAGAGATCCCAAAGTGTGGTCCAGGCAATAGAGTTCATTGAAGGCAGAAGGTAATCAACAGAGGTTTCATGGAAGTGGTGGGTATTGAGCCACACCTTGAAGGATGGGCTCTTCCTTCAAACACCTTAGGCCTGGTCTACAGGCTCACCTCAGAGACGCCGTGGTCTCGGTCCCAGACCACTGCAATAAGCCGGTATCGGAATAAAGCAAGTCAAATAAGTTTTTTGGTTTCCCAGTGCGCATAAAAGTTATGTTTGCCCTATAGTGTAGTCTGTTAAGTGTGCAATTGCATGATGTCTAAAAAAACCAATATGTTTACCTTAATTAAAACACACCTTATTGCGGGGCACCTGGCTGGCTCAGTCAGAGGAGCATGCAACTCTTGATCTTGGGGTTGTAAATTCAAGCCCCACGTTGGGGGTAGAGATTACATAAAATCTTTAAAAAAAATACTTTATGGCTAAAAAATGCTAACCATCATCTGAGCTTTCAGCAAGTCATATTCACTGATCACAGATCATAACAAATAGGATAATGAAAAAGTTTGAAATATTGCAAAAATTACCAAAATATGACACAAAGACAGAGTGAGCAAATACTGTTGGAAAAATGGCACTGATAGACTTGCTCGATGCAGGCTTGCCACAAACCTTCCATTTATTAAAAAAAAAAAAAAAAAGGCAGTATCTGTAAAGCGCAATAAAGCAATGAGTAATAAATGGAGGTGTGCCTGTATGAAGCTGAAGGCAAGGGAGCGTGGTGGGGCTTCGAAGCTCAGGGAGCACAGGGAATGTGAGCGAGGATATGCTCATCAAACCCAGGGAGGAAGAGATGGCCTTTGGCCTCCAGCAGCACATCAGCCTGCTGCCACTTATCCCCACCGTCCTCTCCACTCAGCCCTCACCGCCTCCCTCCTTACACCCAACACCATCTTCTTCTAGGTCCTCCAGCAAGCTATGCTTCCTTCTGCCTGGCATACCCTTCCCTGCATCTTCATCTAACACAATCTTCTTTGCCCTCAAAGAGATGACTCACAGGTCCTCCTCCTAGGAAGCCTCTCCTGAGCTCCTCAAATCCAGATTAGGGGCCCTTCATACGTATTTTCACACCCTGTGCTCACCTCTGTCCCTGTCTTTATCAAGCGGTATATCTGTTATCTCTTTGGGTATCCTTTCCCCCCTCGACGGTGACCTTCTTGAGGACAGGAATGAGGTCTTCTCCAGCACTGTATCTGCAGCTCTTGCCCATAATAGATGCTTAATAAAGATTAATTGAACTAAACTGAGATTGAAACCCAGAAGAGGTCATTTGGAGGCAAATAAAAGGAAGTTGTAGTATTTTCCACAACAAATAATGACCACAGTTTCCCCATCAGTAAAATGAATGAAACAGAAGAGATAATGCCTAAGATCATTAACCTTAAAATCCCATAGTCTGTGATCTGTGGAAATTGTTACTCCCAAAAGGTAGAACTGACTGAAAATAAGTTTAAGAAAAATGATGATTTGTGGTTTATATGGCTGTCTTTGCCAGTATACTGTGAACTCAACGAGCACAGAGAAGGGGTCTAATTTTTTTCTGTATCTCCAGAACTAAGCAAGGTGCCTGGCCATGGATATACTCATTAAAGGTGTTTATTGGATGGCTGGTTGTGTGGAAGAGTGGATGGGTGGATGGATAATGGATGGATGGATGGATAGGTGGGTGGTGGGTGGATGATGGATGATGGATGTGTGGATAGGTGAGTGGGTGGATGGATGGATGGGTGGATGGGTGGGTGGGTGAGTGGATGGATGGATGGATGAAGGAGGAGTGGTTGGGTAGATAGGTGGGTGGATGGATGGATGGATGGATGAATGGATGGGTGGATGTATGGATGGATGGATGATGGATGGATGGATAGGTGGGTCAATGGATAGATGATATATGGGTAGATGGGTGGATGGATGGGTGGATGTGTTTGTGGATGGATGGATAAGTGGATGGGTGAGTGGATAGGTGGATGGGGAGGTAGGTGGGTGAGTGGGTGGATGGATGAGTAGGTGGATGGATGATGGAGGGATGGATGGGTGGATAAGTGGATGGATGGATAGATGAACAGATGGATGGGTGATGGACAAGTGGATGGGTGGATAGGTGGGTGGATGGATGGATAGATGGGTGGGTAGATGGATAGATTTAAATATAGTGATAGATAATAGTGGGTTTTTAGAAAAGCCTGTGTATTTAAGGGATATTCTTAACCTTCCAGGGATAGACAATATCATAAAATCAACCATGCCCTCCCTCAAACCCTGGAAAGTTGGGGCAGAGACTGCTCTGGACTGAACAGCTCATTAGCCCATCCAGGTTCAGTCATTACTATGTTCTTACCTAGGAGCTTTGTCACTAGATCAATTAATGCTTTTTTTATTTATTCATTTATTTCAGGGAGAAAGAGAGAGGAAACACAGGGAGGGGCAGAGGGAGAGACTCCCAAGCAGACTCCTCACTGAGCACGGTGCCCAACATGGGGCTTGACCTCACGACCCTGAGATCACAACCCGAGCCAAAACCAAGAGTCAGATGCCCAACCAACTGAGCCACCCAGGTGCCCCATTAATGCTTTGCTAATAAAAGCAATTCCAGTGTTTGCCCAGCACGTTCACAAAGATATTCATCTCCACCTCCCGGGAGCCCTGAAAGGCAGACCGAGAAGGTCCTATTGCTCCATGCATTACACGCTCACCCCTGTAAACTAAAGCTTAGAAAGGTTTAAGTGACTCGTCTGGGTCACCAGTTAGTCGTGGATTTGAACACGAATCCCGCTGACCCCAGGCTTGCGCTCTTTCCCCGTCGTGCTGCCAGGAACATCATTCCCCAAGTCCCGTACACAGTCCTACTGGAATTTAAGGAGAGCACTCCAAGCCTCCCCAGACCTGCCCCCCTCTGCTCCATCCCCAGTGTGACATCACCCCCTCTCCTGAGTTTCCTTCGCACTTCCGCTGGATCTTTCTGGGGATGCTTCTCACCTCTCGCCTTGTATTAGAGTTGTCTGTGTTCATGTCTTTTCTCTCTGTGTTTTAATTCACACCGCGAGCCCCTTGGTGACAGAAGCTTATGGTACAAATCAGAATGTGCGCGCACACACACGCACAGCAGTGTGTCTCGCAACCAAACTGTGCACTGAAGCAGGGACAGCAAGAGCTCAGGGCCCTCTGGCCCCGGACACGCGGCTCGCCCCTCTCCGACTGTCAGCAAAGGCCAGTGCTTCTTCTGTCTGAGCCCCCGAATGACCAGACCCTGGGGAAGGCCTCTCCCCACTAAAGCCCAGGCCGTGACCGAGCGAGCAACGTGCAGCCTCCTGTGGGAGCTGAGGCCTCTCAGCATCACACTGTCCCCTCCAGCATCCTGCTTTGCTGAAGGAAAACTGAACCCTCGCCTGGATCTGACTATAGTGGCAGGAGGGCCTCACAGCCCACGTGTCCTGGCGCATCTGCGGAGGGTCTGCTCTGTGGTGGGTGGTTTCAGCCAGCCAGTGGGGTCGGGTCAGCATCCCTGTTCTACAGCTTCTGAGAAGGCAGCTGGCTCGCTCTTCTCCTCAGAGGACGCAGGATGCCCAGCCCGAAGCCAGAAGGTCTGCCCACTCACAGGTCACCTGACCCAGGCAGCCACCGCCGCTGGGCCTCTTCCCCGCCACAGAAAATACGTGTCCTGCTCGGCTTCCGGGCCAGGTTCTCCACGAAACTCCCTCCGACAGAGGCGGGGAAGCTTCCAGAGCAGCCCGGCGGGTGCCTGTCTGGCAGAAACTGGCGAGCCTGCTCCTGCACTGGGTGCGGCCTGAGGATGGAGGGGAGCCGCCAGGTACAGCCTTGGGCTGGGAGCCCGACCCCTCTGGTTCCTGCCGATGACCCACGAGCAGGTGCACCACTCTGAGCCCGTAGACCCGGGCCTGTCCACGCCTCCCCCAGCAAGTGGTATGTGAAAATCGAGATACACTTTTCAGGGCTTCTCCCGACCCCTCCTCCACAGCTTTGGTGTGGAAACTTGTTGTTTTGGCCAGATGAGTCAGGCCGGATGCCACGTTTATTTACTTGAGGGGTCAAGGGTCAAATGAAAGTTGCTGATGTCCAGAAAGAAAGCATGGGAAGTGGGCACAGCCAGCACTTGTCACCACAATGTTCTGCCTGGCCTCCGACGAGCTGGTAGAGGTGCACATACTTTGCAAACTAGAATGTGGTGCCCATGGGAACTGGGCCAGGGCAAGGACCTTGCTGGCCTCTGGCGGTTGAGGGAAGGCCCACGCTGGCCCCTGCCTCGCCAGGGCACAGGGTCCGAGCCTCCTCCCTGGAGCCTGGGCAGGTGCAAAGGCTGGCATGCTCAGGACTGGGTCGGCGGAGAGAGCCGGTCGCCAGCCCACCTGGGCTCAGCGGGGCGCGTCCACGGCCAGCCCAGCCTGCAGTGTAGGTGACGGCTCCTTCCACCCAGAGACCCAGCCTCACGGGGGCAGGAGTTTTGTCTGTTCTGTTCGCAGCTGAATCCCCTGTGCTTGGCACAGAGCATGTTCCCGGCCCCAGTCCCAAAGGCCCAGCGAGAAAAATTACCTCTAACGGTCTCACAAACCCAGAGGTGCTCAGGTGGGAGGGCCCAGAACCGAGGCAGCTCCCGGCCCCTGGCAGGGAGGGGGGCCGCGAGCATGCTGCAGGCCCTGCTGACCCCCACTCCTGAGAAGTCAGGTGAGGCCTGAGCCCTCCGAGCCGGCCGGCGCTCTGGGCCCCAGGCTGCATTCGGCCGGGGCAGCTAAAGCAGGAGGGGCCTGGGGGCTCGCAGCCCAGCTCTGGCTCTGAGTGAAGGCGCCCCGCGGGCTGATGCTCCCCACCTGGGGCACCGCCGCTCGGGCAGGTTTGGAGGAGTGTGGCGCCCTCTGCTGGTGGCAGGTGCACATGGCCCTGCTCTGCAGGCACCTGGGGCCGTGCACCCAGATCCCAGACACGACCTGCAGGGCCCTCACTTTCTGCCTCCTTCCGTGGGGGCCCGGCGACTCGCCCGGTGCCAGGATTCACCTGGTGAACATTGTCAAGGGGGCTCCTATCTGGCAGGGCCTTGAGGTTTTCCATCGGCGAAGAAGAGATCACCCCTGCTGCCACCCCGGGTGGGGCAGGATGACGCCCTGGAATGAAAGGGTGAGGGCCCACAGAGGTGCCTCAAGGCCCACCCTCCCAGCAGAGAAGGCCTCCCCGCGCTGGGAGGTGGCCCCCTCCAGGACCCTCAGGACCCTCTCTCCCGTCACCTGCCGTAGAATGGCGGGCAGCTCGGCTCACGGCAAACCCACCCCCACCCCCACGCCAACCTCCTCCGCCCAGGCCCCCAGCTGCAGCCAGGCCTCTGTGCCCAGCGCTTTGACATGAATAATGCAGAAGGGCAGGCATCTGGCTCACCTCCCTCCTTTGCCCCCTTGTCTCCGTAGAGTGGAAGCCGGAGGGTTGCTATGGACACCGTCCCTCCTCGGGAATAATCTGCAGCCGCCCGCCCTGCTGGAGTCCGGGTGCCTGGCCATGGGGCTCAGAGGCGGCAGGAGGCTCCCAGGCAGCTCCGGCACAAGCAGGAGAAGCAGGATCAGATGGGCTGAGGGGAGGGGGCCCGACGAGATGAAATCACACAAAATGGGAAGCAACAAGCTCGATCTGTGCAGGGAGTTGGACAGAACCAAGGTCGATTTAGCCAGAATTAGAAAAGCAATCGTGTCTGAACAGGCTCCCCATCAAATGGGACATGAGTCGCTTGGCCGGCACCTCCCGTTTGGGCAGGGGTGCGGAGCGGAGGGAGGGCGTGCAGAGGTCCCGCGGCGGGCGCAGCAGCCCCTTGCCCTCCCAGAAGAGCAGCCGTGGCTCCAGGAGCTTTCCCGAGCGGGACTCCTGGACGCTCCCCTGCCCGGCTCCACACTGCCACGCAGCCCCTTCCTTCCCCTGACCGCAGGTCTGGTCGCCGCTGGCTTCCCCACCACGAGGACGCACAGGGCACGCAGGCAGCTCCCACCGTGTGGCCAGAGAACTGTGACCTCCAGTGCTGTCTCCTGAGGGCCAGAGCATAATGCTTCTAGGAACGTCCCCCCAGGAGATCCGGACACTGCCACTGGGCTGTCCACCCTGAAGTGTCAGCCCTGTCGCCTCGATCCATGCCCCACCACTGCCCACCTGCACACCAGACCAGGTCACCAAGGCCACGACCCTCCACGCGTCCACGGACTCAGGTCCAACCGGACAGGATGGTCCAACGTGGAGCCTCCTTTCATGTGTTCCACCCCAGGCCGCGTGCCCCTGGACAGGGCACGGCTGGCCTCCCCCTGCAGAGCCCCGGTAGCCACAAGGGACCTTTAAAGAGAGGGCCCCTGGCACAGCGGGCTGGGCCCTGTCTGCCGCTGAACGCATGCCCAGCGGCCGGCAGAGTTAGCCTTGCCTCATCCCGACCACCTCCATAAACCGCCTTCCACAGGCGTGAACCCTGGAGGAAGAACATGAACAGACCGGGGAAGCCCGTCTCATCCCAAAGGGCCCTGGAGACAGACACAGATAAGGACACACACAAACTCCAGCACGCACACCGGATACACGTACGCACGCGTGCAAAGAGACAGACGGAGGGTGGGATCAAAGACTTTGCCGAATCCCCACATTTATCTCTCTCGTGTTTGTATTTCTGCCATAAAGTACAGGGAAGCAAAACAGAGAACTGTTCCGCCCCCAGACTCTGAAATGGATGTTCCAGAGCTACCCGTGGAAAGAGGGCCCCAGAGGCCCCCAGCGAGCGGGTGCGGGGCAGTCCGCCAGGCTCCCTCACCAGCGGTGACTCACTCCACACTGACTTCGTTACAAGCAGGACCCCAGCCCACGCTCAGGAGAAGCACAAGCCCCGGCCCGTCCTGGACACAGGGACACTCAAGGGCGGTCCTCGTGGCAAGGGTTGGGGCGGGAGAGTGGAGGGTCCGCCGTTCGGACGGGAGGACTCCCAGCCCTGCCGCCCGGTGTTTACCCCCTCCCGGCAGAGCTGCAGCCGGGCCTGGAACTCCCCGAGGCCACGGCAGAGCCCTTGGCAAGTTTCTCAAATGGAACGGCAGCCGCTGGAGCCGTCGGGAGGGACAGAAAGAAAGCAAGCAGCGGCGTGGAGGGCGCGGGACCCGGGGAGCGCGAGGGGCCCTGCCCTCCACCCGAGGAATCTTCTCTTCCCGCTCACGGCTCGGCCGGAGACGCTGGAGGGTCCGCCAAGAGAGAACATGTTTCCTGGGGATTTCCAGGCTGCCTGTCACCGGACGGGACAGAGGGAGTGTGGACTGCGGGGGGACACGCCCTCCATCGCCCTGTCCCCAGACCCGGACTGTGCGGCTCAGAACCTGACCCAGCCGGCATCCGGGACCCTGTGTTGCCCCCATCATGTGAGGAGCCACGGGGACCCAGAGAGGCCGTGGCCCTGCCCAAGACTCATCACCTGAGCTTCAGACTCCCAGGGCCCAGCACACCCGCCTTGGCCGTTTTCCTCTCTGGCGTTTGAAAGTCACACTTCAGGACGGGAATGGGACGAGGCCGTCCGTGTCAGAACATGTGCCAACAACCCGCCATTATTCTAACTGGGGTGATTCCCCACAATTTAGGAAGGCTTGCCTCCTCCAGTTGCTTCCGAAGTTGTGTTTCCAGAGTAGATTTTATGTGGCTTCCCCGTGGCCGTCGGGGGCGCTCCTGGGAGGCTGGTGAGTGCTGATCCTCTTTTCTTGGCACAAGGCCTTCTTCGTCCTGCTAACCTGGTGATTAAGCCTCCTGGAACAGGCGAGTGGAAGCCCCGGAGCAAGGCGGTGGCTGTGTACTTACTTCCTGCTTCCACGTCCACTAGAGAAGCTTCTGGATCAGCCAGGAGGCCAGGGAAGGGAAAGAAAGAAGGCAGCCCCAAGACCTTCCCAGAGCTGCTCCCGCCCCTGCACCCTGACTCCATCCGTGGGCACATCTGCATTTCCTAACCAAGGCCGAGAAAGCCGTCAGCGCCCCCTGGCCCAGCAAAGAACTGTTTGGGGGCCAAGCGCTCTCAGACCCAAGACCTTGGCTGATGGGGCTTCCGGTGTAGAGGGAAAGGACAAGATCACGAGAGATCCAGAGACCTGACCCTGCGGGTCTGGGACTGCAGGAAATTGATTTGTGTGTTATCAGCACCAAGGCAGGAATTTTCCAGAATCGATTGCCAGGGACAAGCAAGCAGCCAGGATCTCCCACGTGAGGCTGGACCAGCTCTACCTGGAAAGATGTGCCCTCCTCATGAGGCAGTGGGTGGGGAGCCCTCAGCAGGTCCTCCACAAATGTTCCTTTCCATCTCTCTTGCTTTTCATCCCTCTTCTGGGAAGGCGTCTAGCCGACGGAGAGGGGCACGTCCGTGAGTAAGGAGGCCTCTGCTGCCTGGATCCGGAGCCCAAAGCTCTGACCTCAATGAGCGCCATCAATTCGAGTTCATGCCCCGCTCAGGAGACGGGAGGGGCAGGCACGCTCGTTTCCAAGGAACACGTGGCGTAGGGAAAGGCACTGCGAGCATGGGCCGGCTTAGCTGGGCCTGGCCGGCCTGGGCAGGGCCCGCCTCGGCGGGGAAGGCTGTGTCTCTGGTGCTCACTCCCGCTGGAGGACCCTGCACCTTCCCGCCTTTGACCTCCCAGCAGAGCTTGCAGGGAGTGAAGTCAGACTAACCCAGGGCACACGGAGCCCAGCTCCAAGGCCACGCTCAGCCGGGCAGGTCCAGGCCGCTCCTGGCCAGGGGCCGGTATAGCCCCTTGCAGCTCCTCCATCGGCCCGGCCTTGGCCATTCTGAAGCAGCTTCGCCACGGGGTGCACGGGAAGAGAGAGGAGAGACGCGCATCCACGTGGCAATTTGTCAGCTGCACCAGCAAAGTGATGGTGGGGGGCGGTGGAAGCCAGTGACTCACAGCATGCTCGGGGATCATCTGCTGTTTCCAACCATCCACGGCCCTCATCACCATGGAGAACTGAGAACTGGGTGGCTCTGCCTCCCCCTCAGCGCCGTTGCTGGCCTTAGAGGCGTGATTTGTACTTGGGGCCACGGCGGGTAAGGGACTCGGTCTCCGCACGAAATTTTCCCCAGCGCTGAAATGTCATCAAACAGCTCTCTGCGCCTGGCCCCTCTTGGTCCCTTTAAAAATAGCTGAAAGAAAAACATATGGGGTGTGGGGGGGAGAGAACAGACAACTGTTGAGTGTCTGTGTGGTTCTCGATCCTCACTTTGAGCCAAGGAAGCGTCAGCTCAGAGAGGCTAAGTGGCCTGTCCGTGACTTGTCACACCACGGGACAGCGAGGCTGGCCTCCAACGTGGAGCCACCCAGTTCCCAGGCTCATTTCCCCCCCCAGCCCTCCATCCGTGAACTCATACTGCTCTAAAACTTGGCAGGACCGTCTGGGACCTCCCTGTCTTCATCTGCTGAGATGCTCTCAGTTGAGAGGGTTTAAAACCAAGAACACTTACTACCCCACACACTAAGAATTCGGGAGGTAAGACAGTTCCGGGGGCCATTCATTCGGTGGCATGTGTCACCACGGACATAGGTTGTTTCTGACTTTCTGCCCCACTGTCCTCAGCATGTTGGCCACTCCCTCACGATCACAGGAGGGCTAGAGCACCTCCAGACATCGCATCACCACCCTTCATAGTCCAGAAACAACAAAGACACACACCCCTGGCTTGGATTCCTTTTTAATAGTGAGGAAAACTGTCCTCTCCATATCACTGGTCAAAAACAGGTCACATACTCAGAGCTAAGCCACTCTCTGGCCCAGGGGGCTGGGATGGCCGTGTTGGCTAGACTGGGGCCTGTCTTCCTCCGAAGTGGATGTTGATGGGACAAGTGTTGACGAAGTGGGGATTCAAGGAAGAAGTGAGCCCAGCCTTGTGTCCACCAGACCGGCCAGAGAACTGGATGCACCTCATCATAAGGATGATGATAAGGACTAAGGATAAGGACTAAGCTCCCTAGTGTTGACCACAGGATTGTGCCGGCTCAGATAAGGAGGGGTAAGGTGCTGGCTCGCACCGAAACGAGAAGCGCTGGCCTAATTGTGAGCTGGTTTATCTAGAAGACACACACGTCCAACCTTATTAGAGAGATCTGGGGAAGAAATCTTCCTAAAGACGTGTCCTGTGCGTGCCAGGGAGGCGAAGCCCGCGGTGAAGCCCAGCGGGCCATGCAGGTGCTGGGAGTAGCGGCCTGGTGCCGGTTCCGGGTCTTTAATTTCCTGCGGGATCCCTGCTGATGATGTCTGGAGATGTTTCTGCTCAAGCAGGGGTATGCGAGGGGGGAATGAAAGAGCCTTTATATTTTCACACCACGAATCCAGACTCCTTAAAGAGAGCTGCTTGTCGGGGGAGGCCAGATGAGTTCAGAGCGCCCACCAAGCCTGCCCTGCCCACATGCCCCCAGGGGCAAGTTGGGGCCCCTTTTTGGAGAAAACTGAGGGGGTGACCCAGAGACAGACAGGAGATGAGAAAGAGAAAAGCGCGGGGAGCCAGGGGGACAGAACAGCCCTGGAAGAACCAGCAGGAAGCCCGAGGGGCCGCACAGAGGGGACAAGCAGAGAAGGCCAGAGGAAGGGGATCCTGGGGGGGCCAGAGGAAGGGGAGCCCAGGGTGGGGGGAGGCCGGAGGAAGGGAGACCCGGGGGGGAGGCCACAGGAAGGGGAGCCCCGGGGGGGGGAGAGGAAGGGGGGCCGGGGGGGGGGGGAGGCCGGAGGAAGGGGAGCCCCGGGGGGGGTTGTGAGAAAAGGAGGAGAAAGAACCACAGGGCTTGGCAGATGGCCACCCCACTACCACCTTCTCAGGGACTCTCGTGAACACTAACAGTCACCGTGGGAACGTCCAGCTGTGGGTCACCTTCTTGCCTCCGAGGACAGAAATCCAGGGGTCACACACTGTTTTCCAGGCCAGCAGGATCCAGATGTTTCCAGTTGCTGGACCAGGCATACAGAAGGGCCGAGGGGTCCTTGAACACGCACGACTCTCAGTGAAAGTGAGGGAGGAACAAAAAAAATAAATTAAATAAATAAATAAATAAATAAATAAAGCTCCCCCTGCTTGTGCTCTCTCTCAAATAAATAAATAAAATCTTTTTTAAAAAGGGGGGGTCTCTTATGGTTTGTCTCCCTCTCTGATTTCACCTTGTTTTATTTTTCCTTCTCTTCCCCTATGATCCTGTTTTGTTTCTTAAATTCCACATATGAGTGAAATCATATGGTAATTGTCTTTCTCTGATTGACTTATTTCGCTCAGCATAACACCCTCCAGTTCCATCCACGTCATTGCAAATGGCAAGATCTCATTCCTTTTGATGGCTGCATAATATTCCATGGTATATATGGACCACCTCTTCTTTATCCATTCATCTGTCGATGGACATCTTGGCTCTTTCCACAGTTTGGCTATTGTGGACATTGCTGCTATAAACATCGGGGTGCACGTACCCCTTCGGATCCCTACTTTTGTATCTTTGGGGTAAATACCCAGTAGTGCAATTGCTGGATCCTATGGTAGCTCTATTTTCAACTTTTCGAGGAACCTCCACACTGTTTTCCAGAGTGGCTGCACCAGCTTGCATTCCCACTGACAGTGTAGGAGGTTCCCCTTTCTCCGCATCCCCACCAACATCTGTCGTTTCCTGACTTGTTAGTTTTAGCCATTCTGACTGGTGTGCGGTGGGATCTCACGGTGGGTTTGATTCGCATTTCCCCGATGCCGAGCCTCTGTGGCATTTTAATTACACCTTGGTGTGCCCCGGCGTGTGGGACACCAGGAACAGACAGGAACTCCATGCACACTTGTGAATAATGAATCAGTAAATGAGTAAGTCTGACTAGATTGTGAGCTTCTCAACTCATATGGAGTTAAACTGAATCCCAGAAGTCTGGAGCCGAAGGGTGCAGAGTGCCCACCCAGCCCGCCTCTCACACACCAGAGTGTGTATCATTCCCCGCGCTGGAGGAGAGAACCGAGTGCTCACCAAGCTCTGCTTACATCCAGGAAATGCTCTTCTAATCTATGCCAGTTTGCAAACATCGGAGGGTTTCAGTGTTTTATTTACTTTCCTGAATTTTCATAGTAACGCTCGCTCATTATAAAAATGTGGAACGAACAGAAAACAATGAAGAAGCAGAAAAATCATGTCTAGTCCAGCTACCTAAGTTGAGCATTGCTAATATGTCACGAACTTCAGTCTTCGCTGTGCCTTGTGTTTCCCCGCACAACCGGGAGCACGATCATGGGCTTCGGGGCGGTTGCGATGAGGGTGTAACCTGAGATTTCGTGTTTGCTTACTCCATTAAAGCAAGCCTCATGGATACATTAAATCTCATCTCATTAACACATCAACAATAATCCCACCTGCCTGGCATTTTTATTAGGGAGCACCAAGCTCCCCTTCGCAGGTGCACGGCGCACTCAGCCACTCACGATCGCCGGGCAGCGGTCGGGTTCTGGCCGGGCCGAGCGTCCCCGCTCCGGACGTGCAGCAGGTAGGCCTGTGTGTGGCTGGAGAGGAAGCTTCCACGAGCGGCACCATCCAGGGACCCTGGAAGGGCCGCAGCTCCGCTCTGGAGCCCGCCGGCGAGGTCAGCGCCGCCGGTGTCTGGACGCCCCTGAAGCGAGCTCGAGGGGCAGGACCGGCCCGTCCTGTCGCCGTGACCCACCCAGAGCGCTCCACGGAGCCTGGCCCGTGGCGGGTGAACGAATGAATGAATGAATGAACGGGGCCCAGCCGGGTGGCGGGTGAGCTGCACCTTCTGCGTGTTGTACTCTGCGGCGGCGAAACAGGGCGCTGAGCCCCCGGGGAAATCTGGGGGCATCACACGCTCGTGGCGGGACGGTGTGCCAAGTCCCGGGCCGCAGCACCGCGGGCAGACCGCGGCCGCCTCAGTGGTAAATGCTAAGGAACGGCAAGGCCCCACCCCCCCTCACAGCCACACCCCCACCTACACTCGCACCTCGCCATCGCCTTGGGGGAGCCAGCTGGCCAGGGAAGCCGCGGGCCAGAAAGGACAGACGGCGGCCGCGGGAGGAACAGCTCTGGTGTGCCGGGCTTTCAGCCGGCAGAGCAGGTCAGCAAGCCCGAGAGCATCTGTCCAGTCGTTCACTCGCCCCTGCTGGGCCCCAGCCCAACATCAGGGGTGAATAATGTGTGTCCCTCCTTGGGGAGCTCACCTTTCTTTTTTTTTTTTTTTTAAAGATTTCATTTATTTATTTGACACAGAGAGACAGCGAGAGGGAACACAAGCAGGGGGAGTGGGAGAGGGAGAAGCAGGCTTCCCGCCGAGCAGGGAGGCCGATGTGGGGCTCGATCCCAGGACCCTGGGACCATGACCCGAGCCGAAGGCAGACGCTTAACGACTGAGCCACCCAGGCACCCCAAGGAGCTCACCTTTCTGTCCCCCAGAGGCTCTTGACATGCTCCCCACACCGTCCCGTGCCCAGCGTCCCCCTCAGGCAGAGCCCAGCACCTCAGACGGCAGGTGTCCCCAGCACCTGCGTCTCCTGGTCCTGCTGACCCAGCCTCATGACAGCTCGCAACATCGCCCTCCCTCTCTCCCTAGCCCTCGGTCCGAGTCACATCCCTCACACCTATCGGGCCCACTGCCACGCCTTTGCCCTCAAACCTACCCCCACCCAGTGGCAGAGAAATCTGAAAATGCAAACCTGATCCTGTTGCTTCCTTGCTCCGGACCCCGCAGGGCTTCCCAGAGCTCTCAGGATGAAAGCCGGAGTCCTCCTTGGCGCGCCTGCGGCCCAGGGCCTCGCTGTGCTCCCGGAGCCAGCCCTCCCACCCCACCTGCCGCAGGGGCCCCTCCAGCTCCTCAGAGGGCCCACCGCCGCCTCCCCCATCCCCCTCCCCGCCTGGCCGCCCAGTCCTCCCTCCGCAGACTGTCACTTCCACAGGGAAGCCGTCCATCCGCAGGTACAGGCAGGGGCCTCTGGCATCTCCTCCTGTCCTGCCTGGCACCGTGTCGGTGGGAACACATGGTACGTGCTGAGCCTGCGGCCCCTCCCGCCCGGCGCCCCCTAAACAGATGTTCCAAGGAGCCGGCCCCATTATCCTTGGGCCTGGAACAGAGGTGCCACAAAACCTTAAGTGACAAATAGAGTACGGAGCCAGGGGCTGCGACGGTGGGGGAGAAGGGGCACCTGCTCGGCCCTGGAAGGCGGGGGGGGCATTTCCAGGGGCCGTAAAGCTGGGTTCCTGTGGAGGGGACCCCGTGAGCCAGCTGGGGAGCAAGCTTCCGCTTCCGGTCACGCAGGGGTGCTATGCCTGGATGGGGCCGGGCACATAACGAACAGCCCACAACTGTGTGTTGATTGAATGAACGGGTCTTTTGAGTTGGCAAGTTCATAACTAGAACTCGGTACTGGACGGGGCGCCTGGGTGGCTCAGTCGGTTAAGCGTCCGACTCTTGATTTCAGCTCAGGTCACGATCTCAGGGTTGTGGGATCAAGCCCTGCATCAGGCTCCAAGCCTGCTTAGGATTCTCCCTCTCCTTGACCCTGTGTCCCTCTCCTCCCTCCCTCTCTAAAAAAAACAAAAAAAATAAAAACGAACAAACAAAAACCTTGGTGCTGGACAGATTAGTATGCAAAAGGAGAGAAGCTGGGTGTGGAGGGAGCTTTGGAACAAGAGGACAGCCCGCCAAGACGGGCGAGGACCATGCAAACCAGCAGCATCCGTAACACCCTGCCCCGGGGAGGGCAGGGACCGCATTCTCGCAAATGGTCCGTCACAGGGCAATGCCCGTAGAAGGAAGTTTTATACCTATTTAAAATAGGCAGTGGTCGTGTCCTCTGACCCAGCATTTCCCCTTCTGGGAGTTTATCCTACAGAAAAAGTCCCACAAATGTGTAAAGAGATACGTACACAAAGACATTCATTGTTTGCGACGCAGAAACTTGGAAACAACCCAAATGTCCACAATAGGGGACTGATTACAGGACTGTTACAGAGCCTACACACAGAGGACATGCAGAAAAATGAGTCAGATTTATTTGCATTTTCATGGAAAGATGTCCAAGGTATTTCAATGAAGAAGAAAAAACAAGCTACAAGACGAACATTACGTACAATACTACCCTATTTTTATTTTTGAGAAGAAATGATAGTGTGTTTTAATGTGCATAAGATTTTGGGAGAGAAGACACTCAGTCGTTAATGATGGCTATTTCTGGGGGACACGGTGTGGGGGGCTCTGCCTTCTACGCTTTGTATTTCCACGACGTCTGTGCATCTTTGCACCACTTCTGCGATCAGGGAACACAAGGGGCAAACGAGAGGTCATGCCTGGCAGGAGGACCCAGGCCCGGGGAGGAGGGAGGAAGGTGTAAGTCTGTGGACCAGGAGGCAGGGCCCACAGAACCCGTGCAACGAAATGTAGGCCTGGATGTGAGGGCCTCCTGACTAGGGCTCACACACCACCAGACTAGAACCACAGAACAAGGTCGCGCTTCATGCAGATACCCAAAGTGCAACCGGCCTCTCCCGTGGGTGGTGGCCACCACTCTGGCCCCAGCCTTTCCTGGCCCCTCAGCCCCACGGTGAGAAAAGCCCCTCCCTTCATCCCCGCTGCGGAGCGGAGACCCGGCAGCCAGCACCATCCTCACACCGGGCCCTCCGCACACTCGTGCACACGGGTGCGACCCCGCGCTTCTACTCCCAGACACGCCGCCGAGAGGACAGCAAGCCAGGGTCCACACAGAAACCAGACGTGAAGTGCACACCAGCTGGTTCCCCAGAGCCAGAACGTGGGCACGGTGCAAACGCCCACGGACGACAGACACAACATATGGTCCATCCAAACTCTGGAGTCCTCCTCAGCCCTCGAAGGAATGAAGCACACGCTTGGGCGCGGGCAAACCTCAAACACAGCGTGCCCGGTGAGGGAAGCCGGCCACGAAGGGCCCCAGGGTGCGATTCGGCATTTTAAATGTCCACGACAGATGGATCCAGAGAGACAGACGGAGGGATTGGGGGAGCAAGGATGGGGAGCCACCGCTGACGGGCACAGAGTCCTTGTGACGGCGACAGGAACCCCCAAGTGGGCGGTGACGGTGGCACGAGGCTGTGAGACGCCCCAAACCACAGAAGCGTCCACGGTGAGCCACACAGGACGCGAACACGGCCACGTGGCTGCTGTAATAACCGCAGCGCACAGGTGCCCTCCCTCCCGGGTGCCACGGCGTCCTCCTCGGGACCGCCAGCCTGGAGGGACCCGCGTCCAGGGCAGGGCGGCTTCGGCGGGGAGCGCGGGTGGGAGGAGGTGCAAACGGCCTGACTTCTGGGCGGCCTCCTTCCCGTGGGGCAGCAGGTGTCCCCGGCAGCTCGGCGCTGTCCTGCTTCCTGCCCCCTCTCAGTCCCAGCTGCGCAAGAGCGCCCGCCCCACGGCATCATTCGTCACCCGTAGGGCTCCTAAATTTGCAAATAGGGGGGCCCCCGGGTGGCTCAGTCAGGTAAGCCTCTGACTCTTGGTTTCCACTCAGGTCATGATCTCAGGGTCGTGAGATTGACCCCAAGTCGGGCTCTGCGCTCAGTGGGGAGTCTGCTTGAGATCCTCTCCCCCTCTGCCCCTTCCCCACCCCCCAACCCCACCACCACTCACACGCACCCTTTCCCTCCCTCCCTCCCTCTCTAAAAAAAAATTTTTTTTTGCTTTAAATTTTCTATATTAATTCACTTAAGCTAGTATTTTGCCTTTTATTTAGTAGATAACTATTTTAAAAGAAAAGGAATTTCTTTGAAAATATATGGAAATTAATTTCAATTTTTTAGTGCTTATGTTTATGTCAATTCACATTGTAATGAAAAAATTCAAATTCTGTACTGTTGGAAGGTGTTCTTTGTACTTTCATCTTTTAGATCATCTATCAAGAGCACACAAATTAGGTAAAATCTTGACCAAATCACTATAATTTGTGATTTTTTTGCTAACATAAGGACAGGAAAAACAAACATTGTGGAAAATTATATCATCATTTATGAAGGGTATTTATCTGTATTACCTATCCAGTCATCTCAGGCCCATAACAGCACACCCAGACGCACATAACCAGAATTAAATGCAATCAGTTTTGGTATTTTGCCACCTTTGAGTTATGTATTTTCCAATTTTGTCATTATAAAAGCATATTTGTCAAAGAGGTTGGAACATGTTTCATTTGACGGTTTGTTAGTTTTATTTAGAACCCTTCAATATGTGGACGTGCAGGATGTGGGCCTCTTGCCCCAGCCCCACAAACCTGCGGGGCAGGCCGCTGGCTGGGCCGCATGGACCACGGATGACCCCACTGCAACAGCGGAGCCCCCCGGAGCCACAGGCCCCTCGGTGGCAACCCCGGCCAGCCTGCAGAGGGAGGCAAGAGGCTCCCCAGTAACAGGGAAAACCTGCCCTCCTGACCAGGAAGCAACCCCAGCCGACCAAGAGGAGGTCCAGCAGCTCCGTGGCCCCACGCGGGGCCCAGCACGGACCTGACCGCCCACTTCACCTGCAGTGAGGACCAACAACACACTCACGCAGCCGGCCGGCCCATGGGCGCCCCGGGTCCAGCCGCTCCGGCCTCAGTCTCTCCTCCAGGCCAGGGCTTGGCGTACTGGGGGTCCCGCCAGCGGCCCCTTCACTTGCCCCGGAGGCCCGACGGCCACACTCGGCACCCCGGAGCTCACAGCGTCTGCTTCCCAGACTGAGGACGGCTCCGCCCTCCGCCCCTGGAGGAGCGAGGCTCTCAGAGGCCGAGCTACTGTCCGGGGCTGGGCCACAGCGAGCGCGCTCGGGCCGTGACCGCCCCCCAGGAGCCACAGGTGAGCGCCCACTGCACACGTGTGCGGGCAATGGGCGCCTCTGGGCTGTTTCCCCGGAACGAGGGAGCTGCCCGATCCAAAAGGGAACGGAAGTCACAAGACAAAGACTACTTGTGACTCTGGTGACAGATTTCCCCTTCTCGATTCATCAAGGCTTCAGAAGCCTGAGGGCCCGTCTCAGCCGCGGGCCTGCTCCACCCTGAGCGCCGACAGCCCGCCCCCAAGGGCAGGAGCGGGCTCTGAGGGCGAGGGCGAGGCCAGAGGGGGCGCAGCCAGTCGGACGCCCCTGCAGAGGAGACATCAGGAGCCAGCCCACCATGGCAGGACACACACACCGCGGGCCGAGGAGAGAACAGCGCCCGGCGCCTGAGGGTCACCCGCGTTCCTGGGACAAGAAGAGAGCCGGCACAGGCAGACCAGAGGCGGGAGGACTCAAGGAGGGAGGGGCGCTCACACAGCCGACCCTCAGGTCTTGAGCAAGAACAGAAACGCGTGTCCTTGGCCGGTGACCTTCAAGAAGCTGCTTCCTAGAGATGGGAGCAGGGGTCGATCTGCAAAGTGTTCAGGAGCAAGGGGAAGACCTAGGTGGTACCTGCAGGTCAGCAGACAGAGGGGAAGCTTCTCGGGACAGGGGAAGACAGAGCGGCGGGGAAATCCAAGAGAGAGGGGCAGGAGGGAGAGTGCAGGCTAGGAGGGGCGTTGGAGACACAGGCTGGGGTGCAGACCCCCTGGCTGCCATCAGCTGCCCAGCCCTCCGGGCACGGCCACATTACCATCGTGTGTCTGGGGCCCGAGTGCCCCAGAGTCCCATCACTCCGGGGTCCCAGTCAGGGCCTCCTGACCCTCTCAGGTCATGGTCTCGTCCACTCGTTCGGCAGTATGTCCTGCCCGCCTGCCCCCATGTCGGCACTGTGCTAAATGGGGGGGGGGGGTTGCGTGAGTCAGGGGACCAGGCCCCGACCTCACCGAGCACAGACGGTCACCCGGAGCTGAGCAGACATCTGGGCTGTGAGGCTGCCGGAGGGTTCTGCGGGACGCCGAGCCCCGGGGAGGGACACAGAGGGAAGGAGGTAGCACATGACCAGGACAGAACAGCACGCGCAGAACAGAACTCTGACCCTAGCGCAGGGACGGCTGCCGTGGCCGCCAGAGACCATGAAGAACACGCAGGGAAGAGCGTGGAACGGGCTTCAGCTTGGCGGGAGCTCATGTAATGGACTACTGCTTGCTGAGCTGGTCGGGTTCAACCCCACCGACGTCATGAAGGTGAGGCCTGTGGAAACTGACTGACAGCAGGAAACAGGGGATGGCCAAGCCGTGATGTGCACCTGCCTCGAGCCTGCATGTCCAGCGCGTGTGGAGCTTGGACCTCCCAGGCTCACCGGTCATTAGAACACAATAGGCATGCTATGGTGGGAAGGGGTTCGTTCGAGTCCCAAAATGCGCGGAGAAGCGCTCTGGGCCCAGGGCCGCCAAAGGGTGCAGCTGAGCCTGCTCCAGGGCTGGCTCTGAATGATGTACCCTCCTAGCTCAAGGCGGGCTTGGAAGATCCATCAGGGGGTCGTGCTCAGGACCCAGTCCCAGAGCAGGTGGCAGGAGACCTGCTGGGAGGGGGGCTGTGAAAGTCTAGGCCAGCCAGACGAGCTGAGAGGGGACCGGTGTGGTGAGCCAGGCCAGCCCGCCAGAGGCTCAGCATCACAGGCCCGGCACCAGCCCCCTACCCTGTGCTCACACCCATCTCTATAGCTATATTTCTGGGTTTCCCTTTAATTCTTAATAAGAACTCATTTTCCAAAAATGCTCCACATATACCCACAGGCTAGGTGGAGGGAAAACACTAAAATTGGAATAGAATCAATTCCAGCCCAACCCAGGTTCCGGCTGCACGGTCTGGGGCCGGCGCTCCCGCAGGGTGAGCACCTGAGGAGCAGGACCCCCCCCACCGCCCTCCCCGCTCGTCTGCGGGACAAGGCTGAAGCTCAGAGGGGCCTGACTTGTGCAAGCTCCCGCAGATGCACTGCCCGGAGTCCCCTCACCTTTCTGTGTCCCCCGTGTCTTCAGCTTTAAAATGGAACAAGAAAAGTGTTACCGCAAAAGTGAAATTAAATCACCCGTAAGCACCCGTAGTAAACAGTAAAGCGCGATGCCCACGGGGTCTGAGCCCCCCACGTGGTGCTGGCGGTGAGATGGCTGTGGGCGGCTCCCTGCCCGTCCTGCCGCCGTGTCTCTGGCTCAGCAGGCCTGGCCCCACAGTTCCTGGCACATTCCGGAGCCGCGGGCACGGTGCCCGGCCCCGGCCTGCAGTCCTCTCTGGGACCAGCCAGCCGTGGCAGCAGGAGCCCGAGGGACCCACGTGCCGCCGGCTCAGGTCTGGATGTCACAACAGAGGGACATTGCTGGGAATGTCTCCACTCGGCAGGCACCCTCAGTGTCCAGATGGACAGCAGCCTAGCGCAGGGCAGGGCCCGCCGCCTCCCGAGCCCCAGCCCGAGGAACAGCCCCGACGTACCCCATCTCTGCTCCTTGTCCCCAGCACGCCAGGAGTGTTCCCCTCCGGGAGGTGGCCCCATGGCCCCCTTGCCCTGGTACAGCTTGATTCACCTACACAGGACCTCCTCAGGGGAGTCTGGGAAAGCTGAGAAAGCAGGGACCCAGGCCCAGCTCCCCAGGTTCAAGCCAGACCTTCTCTGCCACCCTCGGGTAAAGGGCACTGGTCTCAGGCTCCCTCGGGGACTCGAAGGCCCAGGTGGTGACTCGGGAGCCCCGGGATGTGGTCTTGGTGAGTTTTCACATCACACATCTCGGTGGCCCCTCAGAAACCGCACAGTCCCTGGCACAGACCTACCATAAGCAGCTGAGGCCGTTTAGGACAAAGGCAAACAAGGCGCAGGCAGCAGGCCCGCCTGTCACCTCCTGGGGCCCTCGCGGCCCTCAGCCTGTGCTCCCGAGGACCTCCGCCTGGATGCGCTCTGGACCCACCTGGAAGAAAAAGGTTAAAGCCCTAAGATGGACAGAGGCGCTCCTGGTCTCATGTGGCTGTCAGACAACAGGGCCCCCCCAGGTCCTGGACTGGGCCACGCAAGCGGCAGCCGCAGCTCTCCTACAGCCAAGGGGGCTCAGCTCCCTGTCACCTGTTCATCAGGTCACAAGCCAACACAACAAAGGCCAGCACTGGTCACAGCTTGGCTGCCCGCAGGGATGTCCTGGGCCAAGCACAGAGTCCTCAGGTCCTTGCAGGCAGCCTCACCTCCATACCAGTGAAGGGAAGACTGGGGGAGCTCAGCCCTATCTGGTCCCTTGGCGGGGCGGGGGGGTGGTGCAGCGAGCTCCAGACAGAATGAACTCTGCCACCTCGGAGAAGCCCCTGGGTCTGGACCTCCTCCCGCTTGCTGTGGAATGAGGAGGACGGCCCGAGAGGTGCAGGGAACACATCACCGCACGTGGACCGCGCTGCACAGAAAGCCCGGGGCCCCTGTGGCGGGAAAGCCAGGGACGCACGTGCTGGTACAGTAGCGTGCTGGGACGTCCTGCGAGAGCCCATCTGCAAATGTTCGGTGGGCATCACGTTGGCAGCGTGAAATTCGCAATAGCAGGAGCATTTCCTCCATACGGATGGTTCAACGCTAGAAGTCAGGGCTTTTTTGTTTTTCTGGAGAGCCACGTTGAACGTTGGCTACTTCACGGCAGTGAGCTCAGGATGCTGCACTGCTTCCCAACACTTCTAGAACTCTTCCATTTCCACAAACGCTTGCCAGCGCCAGCCAGATTCAAAAAACAGAAAACCATTTCCTGCATGGCTCGCAGGGGGGTGGGGCAGCGAGAACACACACTAGGGGACCCTCTGGGAGTGACAGGTCCAAGTTGGAGCCGCGGGAGGGGCACTCCCAGCGGAGGACGGCACACGCAAAGGCACCGAGGCATGGATGACGGAACGACTCTTTAAAATCCTGAGAACTGGCTTGGAGGAAGCTCTAGTGCTGTTACTCTCCAGGCAGTTTATTCTCGCCAAAAAGTACACGCCTCACCTGGCCCCCCTCACCGGAATTTAGCACCAAATTTCCTTTGGCTCTTTCTAAAATCCAAATCCAGTTTTAGGGGTGAGAATTCACCATCCTGGAGACCAGCTCCTCAACACAAAGAGCATCTAGACACCTGGTAGGGGCCACACCCCGAGGTGACTGCTGCTGGCGGCAGGCCGCGGACGTCTACAACCACCCGATGTCCAGCTCGTTACTCAGTCACGCTTTGTGGGGAACAATGAGCACCACCGTTTCTCTCGTGAGATACGTCTGTGTTCTGCCTTGGAAAATGCCAGAACTTGAATTTCGAAATGAAAGTGAAAAAAACTTCCAGAAGCATCTAGACGGAGAAAGGAGGTTACTTAAAAGGAACAAAAGTCGAGGTGGCCTCAGACCCAGCAACACTGACCGTGGCAGACAGCGGAACCAGGTCACGATCCTGCACCAGCCAAGGCGGTGTCCATGCACATGGGCAACTCAGGGCAGTGCCGTGGTTCACGTGTTCAGAAGAGAGATCGCCCACGTGCCCTTTGTGAAGAAAATCTCTGAAGGCACATCAACCATCTGGAGAGGAACTGAAATACTAAATTCAAAAGCAGGGAAGCTGAGGTACCATGGAAGGACCAAAGTGAGCGGTAAACCAGTTAAATCTTAGAAATAAATTACTGTTCTAAACATGTTTTAAAACTGGATGTTAACCATTTACGTGAAATTCTAGAACAGGCGAAACTGTTCTATGCTTCCAAGAGGGCGGGGGCTAAGTGGGACGTGTGGAAATGGACACCTGAGATCAGCACATTTCGTGAGTCCCCTCGCATGTGGACTATGAGAAACAAAACAAAAGTTAGAAACAGACCCACAAACGCAGGGAACAAACTGGTGGTTGTGGGGTGGGAGAGGGGGAGGGGTGAAGTCCAGTGGGGGTGGTGATGTGCAGGGAGGGGGCCGTGGTGGGAGGGGGACATGGGGAAGGGGGACCCTGGGGGAGCAGGCGGACACAGGCTCCCAGCCCTGGAATGAGTGAGCCCGGGATAGACGGCACAGGGCGACAGACTCGTGGGGCTGATGTAACACTGAGTGTCAGGTATACCTCAATAAAAATAATCCTTATTTTGTTTAAGACAGAGAGAAAGAGAGCACATGAGGGGTGGGGAGGGGCAGAGGGAGAGAAAGAACCCTGAGCACGGAGCCCCTTGATCCCACGACCCTGAGATCACGACCTGAGCAGAAATAAAGAGTCGGGACGCTTAGCTGCCTGAGCCACCCAAGCACCCTGATAAAAATCATCTTTAAAAAGATCAGTACGTTTCACTGTAATTACACCTCAATAAAAATGAGTATCCCCACTGAGTCCTGTCTCTCGACAGGGATCATCTGTCCCTGTAGGTCTTCAATCTCCCAGCAACGCTCGTTTCCCGTGTGCATGTCTTTTATCAGACTCATCCCTATTTCACATTTTTATGCTATTGTAATTGCATTATTCATTTCCGTTTTTGATTGTTCACTGCTAATAAAGATAATACAGCTGGTTTTTACAAAGCAGCCTTATACCCTGCAATCTTGCTGAACTCACCTATCGGCTCAGGTAGCTTTCCTGGAGACCCTACACAGATGACCCTCTATGGACAGAGGTGGTTTTTTCTTCTTCCCTCCCGATCCAGATGCCTCTTATTTCCTCTTCCTATGGCACCCTGAGGCAGGCGCCCTGGCCTCCCCCTTGGCCGCAGGGGGCACGTGGTCCTGCACCACAAGCAGGCCCTCTGCCGCTGGGGTTCTGTAGATGTGCTCTGTCCGGCAGAGGATGTCCCACTCTGTTCCCTGCTCGATTTGATCAAAACTGAATGTGGGGTTTGTGTCAGACTAATCAGGGGACTGCAAATAAAATGCCATAGAGTTACCACCACCAGAATGGCTACAATCCGACTGAGCGTACCAAGTATCGGTGAGGATGGGGAGGAACGGGTCGCGCTCGGCCCTGGCGGCCACATGGCACAGTGCCTGGGGACCACTTCGTAAACAAGTGCATACCCCGCAGAAACGAAAGCACATGTCCACGCAAAAATCTGCACGTGAACGTTCACAGTCGCTTTATCGGTCACGTCCGAACACGGGAAACAACCCACATGTTCATCGACAGGTGAACGGATCAGCTGCAGAATATTCATACCACGAACCGGCAACAAGAGAGAATAAACTACTGAAACCTGCAATAATGTGGATGGATCTCAAAATAACTATGCTCAGTGAAAGAAATGAGACCAAAAAAAAGATATATACTGTATGATTCCTTTTTTTTTAAGACTTTATTTATTTGACAGAGAGACACAGCGAGAGAGGGAACACAAGCAGGGGGAGTGGGAGAGGGAGAAGCAGGCTTCTCGCGGAGCAGGGAGCCCGATGCGGGGCTCGATCCCAGGACCCCGGGATCATGACCTGAGCCGAAGGCAGACGCTCAACGACTGAGCCACCCAGGCGCCCCTATAGTGTATGACTCCTTGATGTTCAATTACTGAAAAGGCAAACTGATCTATCGAGACAGAAAGCAGATCAGTGGTGGCCTGGGGACAAAGGTGACGGCTCTGGGTCCGCCATGACCGTGGCAACTGTTGTTGGTGTATACAGAGGTCAAAAATTATCAGACTGTACACTTTAATTATGCACAGTTACTACATACCAATTATCTCGATAAAGCTGCTTAGGAATGGAACAGAATAAACGTTTAAGAGAATGTTACTGCTACAAATCATTGTTAAGATTTATTTATTTATTTATTAGAGAGAGAGAGCATGAGAGGGGGGAAGGGCAGAGGGAGAAGCAGACTCCCTGCTGAGCAGGGAGCCCGATGCGGAACTCGATCCCGGGACTCCAGGATCATGACCTGAGCCGAAGGCAGTCGCTTAACCGACTGAGCCTCCCAGGCGCCCAATCATTGTTAAAATAATAAGCATGTGACATAAAAACTTCACAGCAGCACCGTGATTCCGTAACCACAAAGTCAGCAAAGACCAGCAGATGGGGAGGATGCCTAGAAATAAAAGCAGCTAAAGCTCTCATCATCAGAGAGAGAATTGAAAGTTGGGTTTATTCTTGATTTTGATATTTAGACAAATACCAAATTTTTTTAAGTACAGAGGAACTTCAAATCCAGAAGTGGCTGCTTAGCTACCGGGGCCTCCCGTTCTAGGAGGCATCAGTGCCAGCCTGTCAAAGGCAGGGATGGACCCGCTGGCCTTCCAAACCTCCCCGGAGCCCGGAGCCAGGAGCCCAGCGCTCCCAGGACGGGGACGTGTCAGGCCCGCCAGCCCCACCTCCCCTTCCCTGCTCCGTCCCTGCCTCCTTGATGTCAGACTTAAGTATCCCTCGGTGATCACCCAGCAACCCCACTGCTGGACACGTGTCTGCAGGAAAGGAAAGCCCTACACCGAGGACACAGCTGCACCCCCACCTTCACAGCAGCCGAGACATGGAGACAGCGAAATGTCCACAGACGGATGAACAGATAAGAAAACGTGGTTTAGGGGCACCTGGGTGGCTCAGCCAGTTGGGTGGCTGCCTTCGGCTCAGGTCGTGATCCCGGAGTGCCGGGATTGAGCCCCACGTCCGGCTCCCTGCTCAGTAGGGAGTCTCCTTCTCCCTCTGCTCCTCACCTTGCTCACTCTCTCTCGCTCTCTCTCAAATAAAATCTTTAAAAAAAAAGAAAGAAAACGTGGTTTACACGCTTGCACGACAATGATGTGCGGTGAACGGAGTGCCACCTAACCCTACTTGTGATCTCACAACACAGACGTGCATCCAATCGCCATACACAGTGTGTGTGGATCCCACGCCGCCAAGCTGGGAGGAGGAACCATGAGCGATCCCTCCCTCGGCTCACACCCGCCCCGAGCTCTGAATCTCATGTGCAGGCAGGGACGGCCGCCCTCTGGGCCGAGGAGGGACCTGCATCCCTGACCCTGGAGGACATGCGCCAGGGAGGATGGAGACACACGGGCTTCCGGGCACACACGCTGGCCCTTTGCTGGCTCTGCCGTCCCGGGGCCCTCGGGTTGCTCCCGGTTCAGTGGGAAGGAGAACCCCACGTCTGAGCGGCAAACAGCGACCCTGAAGACACAGGTCGTTACACTCTCACCCGGCTCGCAGCTGCTGAGCCCACACCTCAGCACTCCAAGCCCAGGCAGTCCTCTCTGAGCCATTCTTTTCTTCTTCATTAATCCGAAAAGTGCTTTTAGGGGCGCCTGGGTGGCTCAGTCGTTGAGTGTCTGCCTTCAGCTCAGGTCGTGATCCCGGGGTCCTGGGATCGAGCCCCGCATCGGGCTCCCTGCTCCGCGGGAAGCCTGCTTCTCCCTCTCCTGCTCCCCCCTTCTTGCGTTCCCTCTCTTGCTGTGTGTGTCTCTGTCAAATAAATAAATAAAATCTTTAAAAATAATAATAGCAGGTGAAGGGGCGCCTGGGTGGCTCAGTGGTTAAGCGTCTGCCTTCGGCTCAGGTCGTGATCCCAGCGTCCTGGGATCGAGTCCTGCATCAGGCTCCCTGCTCAGCAGGAAGCCTGCTTCTCCCTCTCCCTCTGCTGCTCCCCCTGCTTGTTCCCTCTCTCTTTCGCTCACTCTCTCAAATAAGTAAATAAAATCTTTTTAAAATAATAAAATAAAATGAAATGAAACAGGTCAAGTCCAAAACCCCATGTGGGCACGCTGAGGCTCGACGTGGTGATGTGACCTACCCAGGGCCACACAGCGGTTATGAGGAGCCCGTGGATCTCCGTCCCCCTGGGTAATTGCCGGTGGGACTTTCTGTGGCACCTGGAGCCTCTCGTGGGGCCATCCCAGAAGATGAGAACCTCAGACCCCAATCCTGCCCCCCACGCAAACAGGCCCTCTTCCCGCGTGGCGCAAACCAGCCTCTGCAGGACGTGGCAGCCCAGGAGGGAGACAGAGCAGGGCCCACAGCCACCAGGGCAGCCCCCGGCCCTTCGGACCCCACACCAGCTGTGCTGGCGTCCGGGCAATGAGAGACGTCCAGCTGAGCGTGTGCTCTGAGACGATTTATTAGTACCCACGCTGGGGAGCCCTGGGCTGAGGGCGTCCACACAGGGAAGCCGGGCTGCGCAGGCTGACGGGCCAGCACCGCGGACGCCCCCTGCCCTTCCGTCTCCTCCTGAAGCGGTAGGGCGGTCTCTGCACAAAGAAACGAGGCCCCCAGGGGCGTCCTGACTTGTCTGCCATCTGCTGACCCCCAGAAACCTAGGCCCTCTGTGTGCTCCCCGCCTCAGCCAGCGTCGGGACCACACGTCCAGCAGAGGCGAGGCGGCCGGTGCTCCTGGGACCTGGCACTAGAGTCTGGAGTGGACAAATGCCACCAGGTCCTCCAGCTGTTCCTCCAGGTGCCGCTCGTCCCCGTGGTTCTCAATGACCCAGTCGAAGGCCCCAAAGTTGTCTAGGCCGCATTCTGACTCAGCGTCGTCCACCCCTGTGCAAGAGGCATGGTGAGGTCGGGCCCCGGCCATGCGGGCGGACGCCGGGCGTGGAGGCCTGCTGGCCCCAGACGGAGCCGCCCCTCCCGGCCTCCCCTCTGCCACCGGAGAGCCACCCGCACCCACTCCACCACCAGCGGAGGCCCCCAGAGTGTCCATGGACTTTGCCCTGCACTGGCCACTGGCCACGGAGGGCGGATGGGTCTTCTGAAACCACAGAAGACCCAGCAGGGCAGGAGGCTTTCATCACGTGAAGCCTCCGATTCAGTCGTCTGGGGAGGCGTCTGCCGGGCAGGTTTACACACTGTAGAGTGTGATCGTGTGAAAAGCGCCAGCAAAGGCCCGGCCGTGGTGGACACCCAGGGCATGGCAGCAGTATGGAGGGGTGCCCGCTGGGTCCCAGGACCTCGGGCACGAGAGGAGCCACAGGGCAGGGCCCAGGCCTGCCCCCCGACAGACACGCTGTTCATCAAACACCTGTAAAGCAGAGGTGAAGGACCCAGCAGCGGGTCCCACTGGCCTAGAGAGGACCGCCCAACAGGGGCACCAGGCCAAGGTCATGGGGACACCCTCCCCCACCCCGCTCCAGTCTCTAATCTGGGGTCAGTCCTGAGCCCCAGGCCCCAGATCCCCTTCTGTAGTCCCCCACTCAGCCCCCCACAGCCTGCCAGGAAGAGAGCAGACTGGAGCGCGGGGCGGGGGGGCCAGGGACAAACGCTGCACAAGGCTCACCTGCAGTAAACACCCAGCCCCGCTGCTGTCGGCTCTGCTCCAAAGCCACCACACGCACCGTCTGTGTCACAGCCCCGTAGGCCTCCCGAAACCACTGGATGTCTGACGCCCTCCGAGTGTCACTCACCAGCTGCGGGAAGAGCGCAGGCAGGTGACCAGCAGGACACAGGGCAGAGGCACAGGGCCCTGGGAGCGGTGGGAGACCCGGGCCACCTCCACACAAGCAGGTGCACAGGGTTGGGAGGGGCTCGCAAACCCAGACAGATGTCGCCCTTCCCCCGTGGTCACCCACTGCCCTCCATGCAGGCCGCCCTCCCGGTCGCCACAGCCTGCGCTGCCCACATGGCTCCGCCGTGGACACGCCACGTTCTGGGGCCACTGCTGAGCTGAAGGAGAGGCCTCAGGCTTGGAGGTCGGATCAGCGGGTCCAACACACTTGTTTTACAGATGAACAGACTGAGGCCAGAAACAAAGATGCTCTAACTGGGCCCTGCTCCCTAGTGCTTTCTAAAACCGAAGTCTGATTTTGTCAGGTCACTGCCCTAAACTTCTCAGAGGCCTCCCATCATTCTAAGAAAATCCAAAGCCTATGCCCAGCTTCAAGGCCCTACACGATCTGGCACCTACTTCCATCATGTTCCCGCATTCCCTCCACCGCACCAGCTGGTCTCCTGTCCCCAGACACGCCAACCACGTCCTCCTCGGGGACGCACGCGGCCCCCTCTGCCCGGACAAGTGCAGGCCAGGCTCCCTCACGGGCGACATCTCTGCCCCAGTGTCCCTCGTACGGGAGGCTTCCTACCACCCTGGCTCCCTTCCTGCCCCCCCTGCCCCAGGCCAGACACGCCGTGTACCTTCCTCTAAGCAGTAAGGACCCTGAAATCGTCACCATCTATTAGGTTGTTCGTGGTGGGTGGCCGCCCTCCCGGAGTCCGCGGACCAGCGAATGAAGAGGCCGGCGGCTGTTGGTGACGCTCACACATCCACTCCGCAACTTCCACACTTGTGTCCCAGTGAACAGCTGTGCGCGGGTGCTCGGCCGGTGCGGGGAGCAGCGCAGACCCGGTGCTCACGCCCTCGGAGCCCAGGCGCCAACCGGGCAGCTTCCGGCCCAGCAGTGCACTTAGTGCTCGGCAGCGAGCGTCACCAGCTCAGCACCAGCGACACCGAACTCCACCACCCCCTGCAGCCAGCGTGGAGCCCGCCTCGTCCCCGCAGCCGAGCACCGTCTGAGCACGTGCGGAAAGACCCGCGCCCTGGCCTCCACTTCCTCTCCTGGCCCTCGCAGAAGCCACGCCTCTCCTCCTCGGGTGGCTCGGGAACCCCAGCCCCACTCTTCCAAGGCACCTGCGAGTCAGCCTCACCTCCTGCCACTTGCCCCCCCCCCCCCCCCGGCCCCGCCGAATACCCACTTGGCCGAGTCCCTGGCCTCCTGCAGGCCCTGCTCAATGCCAGGTCAGGGAAAGCCTCCTCAGAGCCCTGGCCTGCTCAGTTTTGCTCCTTAGGATTTATCCCCACCTGAGGCATTCTATGTTGGTTGGGGGCCTAACCCCCTCCAGCCCGTGTCATAATGTAAGTGCCCAGAGAGCAGGTACTTCATTTTATGTTTGCATTGATGTACCCCCCAGATCTTCAGGAGCCGGGCCAGGTACACGGAGAGAATCCCGGCTGCCAGAACGAGGAGGTCAGAAAGGAGTGAGGTGCTTGCTATGGGAGCACCGGACAGGAGGCATCACTTAAGGCTTGGGTATCAGGGAAGGCTTCCTGGTGGAGGCGGCATGGCAGCTGGGCTAGAGTGAACCCAGTGAAGAGGCAAAGAAGGGGCTTCTCCAACAGGCAGAACACCCACGAAGGCCCTGACTCCAGAAGGAGCTTGACTTAAGGAACAGAGAGAAGGCCGATGCAGCCACAGCGTAAGGAGTAGGGAGGCTAACCGGGCAGCAGGACCCGATCATTCAAGGCCTAGAAGTAGCGTTACGATTTCAAGGTGGTTCAACAGAACGACAGACAAAGGTTCTCAACAGAGCAGTGACCTGTCTTGGATTGTTCCTAAGCGGCCATTCTGGCTGCTGGGTGGTGAGGGGGCTGTAGGGAACGAGGACAGAAGCCAGGGCAGGAGCTAAGACTGTTGGTGACACTCGGCAGGAGGGGAAGCCAGTGAAGACACGGATGGAGAAGGCGAGTGTCCAAAGGCCGCCCCCGAGCCCACTCACCCAGACGGGCTGAGAGACGCCCTCCACGACCTTCCTGCAGAAGAAGCCTGGGTCGGCCTGGCGCTTCTCCTCCCCCCAGCGGATCATGTCCCTCCGATAGGCCTCCTTGTAGACGCTGGCGCCCAGGAGTCTCTGGAAGTCCAGGCCGTGCTCCTGCCCAAAGCACAGGGCCCGCATAGCAGCCTCCGCCTCACCGGTCTCTCCTGAAACAGGGGAAAGGCCGTCCCCCCCCCGCCCCCACCCCACCACCCCTGCGGGGACGGTGCAAGGACGAGGAGGCTGCCACCTAGACTCGGAGGGCGCTAGAAATGAAGAAATCCCAAACAGCAGCAGAAGCAAGAAAAGCCCGGGGTAATCCAGAAATTGTTTGGGTGTGTCTTTAAAATGCATGATGTGCTTTTTCTCTTTTGCAACAGCTTACCTCCACAATTATTTCTGGCTTACACTAATCCTGAAATTAGTCTGCATCCCTTGGGCACAGGCTTAGCCTTCAACCAAAGGGAGAAACTTGAAAACAGCGCATGCCACGACCTCCCCAGCCCCTCCGGCACTGTCTGCCCCAGGCTTCCCGGTCTCCCTCCTCCCCCCCACCCCCAAGTTCCCAGCTCCTCCATCTGGCTCCAGGCACTCCCGGAGCAGGAGGGGCCGCTCGGACCATCCTGGCTCGCCTTCGCTTCCCCAGGGACACGGGGGACAGGAGGGGTCCTCCCAGGGGCCTCCGGGGCAGGAAGGGGTCTGAAACTTGTCACTCAGGGCAGCTTCCAGCTCCTCTGCTAACTCACTGCAGACCTTCTCGGACTCAGTTTCTTCGTCTGCAAACTGAAGGGCCGCAGCCCCGCAGGTCAGTCACCTTCCTGTGCCCTGCTCCAAGGTGAGGCCAGCAGCCACCTCCTGTTGGTGACTCACTCCCCGTGTACTCTTGAGCACGGGAACAGCAGCCACCAGAAGCCTTCCGTTCTGCTTTTCAATTATAGTTCCCTTTGTGACTTAAAAAAACAATGCACTAACATTCATTCTGGGTGGTTTTTGTTGTGTTTGTGTGGTTTTTTTTTTTTAAGTAGGCTCCACACCCAACGTGGCGCTTGAACTCACAACCCCGAGATCAAGAGTCGCAGGCTCCACCCACTAAGCCAGAGAGGCGCCTCGGATTTGTTTTCTAATGGGAGTGGGAGACGTAAGGGTAGGCTGGCCTATGGGTTACCTACTGAGGTTTTAAAAATGCAAACTCGGGGCACCTGGGTGGCTCAGTCGTTAAGCAGTTTGCCTTCGGCTCAGGTCATGATCTCAGGGTCCTGGGATCGAGCCCCGCATCGGGCTCCCTGCTTGGCGGGAAGCCTGCTTCTCCCTCTCCCACTCCCCCTGCTTGTGTTCCCTCTCTCGCTGTGTCTCTCTCTGTCAAATAAATAAAATCTTAAAAAAAAAAAAAAAAGCAAACTCCTGGGGCACCTGGGTGGTGAAGCATCTGCCTTCGGCTCAGGTCATGATCCCAGGGTCCCGCATCAGGCTCCCTGCTCAGCGAGAAGCCTGCTTCTCTCTCTCTCCCTCGGCACCCCCCTTGTGCTCACTCTCTCTCTCACTCTATCTCAAATAAATAAAACTTTCTAAAAAAATGCAAAACTCCTGCCCACACCCCCACCCCAACCCCCATGCCAGCCTGGCTCATAGGTCTGGACCAGGGGCTAATTTGGGAACTCTGGAAGTAGATCAGTGGTTTTCAAACTGCTCCTTGGAGCCCTGGGGTTCTCCGAAGTGCCCAGGTCCCAGTGGGTAGGCTGAGCCCCATCTCCTCCACCCTCTGCCCTCCTCCCCCTCCCCCCCATCAGAATCCCTCCTGGTCTGTCTGCTGGATACAAGGAACTTCTTCATCCAACTTCATTTGGAAAAGGTTCCCACTAAAAAAACTGTAAAACCCCTGCACCTGTTCTCCCCAGGACCCGTTCCCCAGGCTGCCATCCTACAAATGGGTCTGTTTAGCTGGTGGGAGAAGATCAAATGGTACAGGAGGATACTGCCCATGGATAGGGGACTGATGCATGGAAAAAGGAAGACATTCATTTTGCGTGGCCCCAGAAGGCCAGACTCAGGCCACCTGACCAGGGGGCTGTGAGCACAGGTCCCTGGACGGAAGCACCCAGAAGTCAAGGGCAGAAATGTAAGCAACGAATGCTCCTCACAGTCTGGGAAGCTGGGAAGCTGGTCTCACCCTCAGGGCTCCCTGTCTGAACCAAGGCTTTGCCAAGGCTCTAAGAGGACCCTCTTTTTTTTTTTAATCCACATGGTTCAAAATTCACAAGATACAGATTTGTTTACAGTGAAAGATCTCTCTCCACCACTGCCCCCGTTGCTGGAGGCAGCCAACAACACAGTCCTCTACATATCCTGCCCTGGCTCCTCACATCCAGCACCCCATAAATACCTGTTACACGGCTGAAAATAGAAGCAAATATATTTACGATTTTTCTCCATTTTTATACAAATGCAGCGCTCTCTGTGCCCGGTTTTACATCTTGCTTGACGCCCCAGGTGATTCAATGTCTAAGAGAGGAATTCCAGACCCTCACTAATAACCCAGCCTCAGAGCTGGCAACTCACTTCTCCGGCCCCTACTGGACACGCTTTCCTGAACACACTCTGGGGAGGTGGCCGGAAGCTTAAGGTGAAAATGCCCCCAAACGGTCAAGCCACAAAAAATCAAGCGCTGTCCACCACCCTGCCGACAGTGGTTGTAGGGACCCCGCTCGTGACAACCAGCACGGCAGCCGAGGCCCATACGCTGGCTCCTTCCGACCCCCAGATGCCACAGAGCCACGACCTACCTGAGCGTACCGTTCCTTGAGTGGACTGGAGAGCCGGAGGACGGCACACAGATCCGCACCGAGTCTGCAGGACGGGGAGAGCCAGACCCAGTTAACCTAGTTTCCAGCCCCCTGACCAGTCCAGGGCATTGAGGTCCCCTCTCCTTTCTCCTTCCTCCTTTTTGTTTTTTTTTTTTTCAGTAGACTCCATGGGGCTTGAACTCATGACCCTGAGATCAAAGTCAGAGTCACGGGGTGCCTGGGTGGCTCAGTTGGTTAAGCGACTGCCTTCAGCTCAGGTCATGATCCTGGAGTCCCTGGATCGAGTCCCGCATCGGGCTCTCTGCTCGGCAGGGAGTCTGCTTCTCCCTCTGACCCTCCCCCATCTCATGCTCTCTGTCTCTCATTCTCTCAAATAAATAAATCTTAAAAAAAAAAAAAAAGTCAGAGTCACATGCGCTCCTGACTGAGCCAACCAGAGTCGCATTTCTGCTACTCTATCTCTGTAACTTTGTCACATCTCCTCCTCCCTGACCCTAACTCCTCACCCATACAGTGGGGATAGCACTTTCTGTTCTGTCTCCTACAGGATTATTAGGAAACAGGAATGTGCAACAGTCCTGAAACTAACAAGTCAGACAAGTTAGGACGACACTGGCAATGTTCCCTGGATGAGGTTTCCGCTGGTTCTCCCACAGCCAGGGTATCTCGGTCTCCACGGATGTGGTCACCACAACCTAAATCACTCATTCATTCCCTTGTTCAGTGTACTCCATCAGCCATCCGTGGGGCGCTGTATTTTGATCCGGGTAACACACAGCTCCTGCCCTTGACACAGACTCTCTCCAACACTGACCCAGTAAGACGGGCGCCCTTATGTCCACCGTTCAGAGGAGGAACCTGAGGGTGAAAACTGACCCACCCAAAGCAACACTGCGGAGTACTGAAGAGTACTGACGCCAATACGTGAATATGCAAATTAACAGCCACCATTTCGCTGTCTTTGCTAGACCCAACAACTGTTCTAAGCTCTTCACATGCATTACTCCTGTAATCCTTACAAGCAGCCTAGTATGATCCCCATTTCACAGATGACAAAAATGAGATGACGATGGGTAACCTGCAAGATCACAAACGAGCAGGTGGGGAGTCAGGCTGCGAACCCCAGGGGTGCAAGTGCACAGAGTGTGCTTCCGGCCACTATTTGACTCCTGTGTGGGGTGCAAGGAGAAATGCAGCTAAGGGAAAGGGGGTGGGTCCCTGGCGGGAGCCCGAGACGACCTCTGCCCGGGCCCCCCACGACCTCGTCCAGCCCCCTCAGCAGAACTGTTCCCACCCACAGCACCTCGCTGACACAGAACACTGAGGCCAGGAGCTAGAGCAGAGGGGACGCACCCCTGGGAGCCAGACGAAAGCGTGATCTGAGTCCTGGATCCGGGGATCCCTCTGTGACCTCTACTACTGCCTAGTACCCCAACCCGGCGCCTAACGAAGGGGTCCTGGGGTCTGATGGGCTCCCGCCCTGCAGGCTCCAAGAAGCCCGGCCACCCGGCGGCCGCCTCCGCAGCTGTCACCTGCTCCGGGACGCCCGCGGACACCACCCCGAGCCCAGCCCTCGCGCCACCTGGCGCCCCTCCGCCCCGCCCCGCGGAGACCTGCTCCGCAGCGCCTCGGCCACGAAGTCCTTCCCGGACTTCCTCTTCCCGCTGACCAGCAGCACCAGGCGCGGGACGTCTCCCTGCGGAGCCATGCGGCCACCTCCCCGCCGCCGTCCAGGAGGTCTCCGGGGCTGGGACCCGGTCAGCGCCCGCGCAGCCGCAGACAGGGCCGCCCGCGGACACGCCCCCTGCCGCCGCACGCCGACGGCAGGCGGGACGCCGACGGCAGGCGTGGCTCCGCCCGAAGGACGCTCCCCTACGGGGCTCCTTGGAGCGGCCCGGCCCCGCCCAGAGCCTGACGTCACCCGGACACAACCATTCTCCTTCTAGGGGGTGACGTCTCGAAGTGCCCCGAGGTGAGCCTCACGTCGCGCTCCACACAACCCTGCACACATTAGGGGGAAAGAGCAAACGAGATGACGCTGGACAGGCCTTCAAGGCTGCCTCCTCGTGCGCGCACTGAGGCGCACGTGCTGGAGCGCCCCCGTCGGTGCCCCGCGGGGAACGTGGGTCCTTCCGCAGGGGCCAGAGGCGGGGCGCCGGGGGCGTGCCCGTGACGTCACGCGGGGGGCGCCGCGCGGGTTTGCGGGCGCGGGAGCCGCGGAGGGCGGGTGCGCGGCCTGGCCGGCCGGCGCGCTGAAGGGGCTGGGGGGCCAGCCGGGACCGGACGACCGCGTGTCACCCCGAGTCCGGCCCGCAGCCGGGCGACGCGGGGGTCCGGGCGCCGCCCGAAAGCCCGCAGCAGTGAGCGCCGTCGCGCTCGCCCGGCCTCGGGGGCCTGCGTGTCCCAGCTGCCCGCTGCTGCGAGCCGCGAAGTCCGTCAGCGAGGAGGGCCGGCGTGGGCACCTGCTGCGGAGACCCGCAGACTCCCGAGCACCGGAAGCCAAGCAGAGCGGGGCACGGCCAGGTGCGGAAAGAACGGGCTTCGGGGAGGCCCTGTGTTGGGTTTGGTTCTTTTTTTTTTTTTTTAAGATTTTATTTATTTATTTGAGAGAGAATGAGAGAGAGCATGAGAGGGGGGAGGGTCAGAGGGAGAAGCAGACCCCCAGCTGAGCAGGGAGCCCGAAGTGGGACTCGATCCCGGGACTCCAGGATCATGACCTGAGCCGAAGGCAGTCGCTCAACCAACGGAGCCACCCAGGCGCCCCATTGGGTTTGGTTCTGAAGCAACCCTGCAGTCACCGCGTTCAGCGTGCGCTCAGAAGGCCGCCCGCAGTGGGGCTCTGATCCGGCCCGGACGCTTCTCAGGACCTCCAGCGAGTCACAGAGTTCGTCGTGGTAACGCGCGCCCCCCAGGCTGCCGGTACAGCAGGTGGGCTTGCAGCACCATCCAGACGTGGAGTTGCTCTTCATTCTGAGCGCTCTGTGGTTTCAGAATGCAGCACAGGATCCGATTTTCCAGCACACCCTCAGTAAGCACTTATGCGGGACTCCACGGAAAGCTCAAATCCCTCTTCCATCACTAGCAAGGACTGCGACTCCCCCCCACCCAGTCCCGTCCTTCACTTGACCCAAATTTCACACTCACGCCTCTCCCATCCCCGCCGTTACGAGCTCCCGGGAATTCCCAGTGATGATCAGAAATATCCTAACCGCTTCTCAAGTTCCCCTCCTGCCCGCTGCCTGAAGTGAATCTCAGTGTCCCCCACTGCCCTCCCAAATGGCGGGCTTATCAGCCCCCAGCCCTCGTACCTCAGCACAGACTTCATGTCTGCGGTCTCCCTCCTTCCCATTTCAGCTTCCTGGCCTTTATCCCCTCGCCTCTTGGAAAACTCGGGCTCCTGCAAGGCTCCTAACCTACCTGGCTGGGCAGCCTTTTCCCTCGGCAGTGCTGACAGCCAGCAATCCCGAGACTTGCTCCCTTTCACCGCAGCTTGGCCACCGGCTCCCATCACCACTCTCCGAGGCCTCATTGCCTGCATGGTGACCCCTGATCTCAGGTGGCCGGAGGGTTCCTCCTCCTCCGCAGACACCAGCTCCCAAGGGACACCCTGGGCCTTGTCACCACCTGAAGCCATTCAGCCTGCAGGGTCACCCATTCAGCCGCCCTGCTCTCCAAGGCCACTCGCTGGTCTACTCCCCAGAGCCGTGCTTCCCTCGCAGGGACACTGCTAGCCCTTGAAACTCTGTGCTCGGGTCGCCTGGGTGGCTGAGTCATTAAGCGTTTGCCTTCGGCTCAGGTCATGATCCCAGGGTCCTGGGGTCCAGCCCCGCATCGGGCTCCCTCCTCGCCGGGAAGCCTGCTTCTCCCCCTCCCACTCCCCCTGCTTGTGTTCCCTCTCGCTGTGTCACTGTCTGTCAAATAAATAAATTTTTAAAAATCGAAAAGAAAAGAAACTCTGCTCGACAACATCTGCTCATCCTGCCACCACCAAAAGAACTCAAATAAGTTAGTATGCGTGAAAAGCCTCTGCAAGCCGTATGGGTCTGCACAAACGTGAGGCCCTCCTTCTAGGGTACAAGGCCTGGTCTGCAGGCTGGGATGCTGCTGAGGGTGAGGCGGCAAAGAGGGGAGGGCCAGGACTGTCTGGCAGAAGCACAGATGAGCCAGGAAGGCATGGCGGGAGTTCTTGGGAGACGCCAGACCGCGCTGCCTCGGGGAGCTGCCTCGGGGATTCCAGAAGACGAGGCTTGCAGCCAGTGCCCACCTCGCACCACAGAGAAGTGGCCCCAGGACTCAGGAACACAAGTACCCCTGGCAGTAACCCCTCCCTAAAAAGGCGGACCTTTTCTTTTTTTCTTTTTTTTAGATTTTGTTTATTTATTTGACAGGGAGAGAGCGCAGCAGGCAGGGGAGCAGCAGGCAGAGGGAGGAGCAGGCTCTCCGCAGAGCCTGACTGGATCCCAGGGTCCTGGGATCGTGACCGGAGCCGAAGGCAAACGCTTCACCAACTGAGCCACCCAGGCGCCCCGAACCAGATTTTTTTAAATAAAGATTCATGCTTTAGAGAACTATTTTTGTTGTGTTGATGATTGTGCGCTGAATGTCAGCTTTGGAGCTGGGGAACTGACCCACATCCACCTGCCACTGGAAGAGTAATTTATTGATTTCACTCCGTGGTGTTTTACTGACAGGGATTGGTTTTATTGTATTAAAGGAGGCAGACAGACGCCTCAGAGTCAGGAACTGGGAGCGGAGCAGCTGGGTCTGCCTGGCTGCAGCAAGACCGCTTTCCCAGCCTCGACAGGCTGCCCGGAGCTGCTTCCCTGTGCTTCTCCCCAGCACCGCACTCTCGCTTCCCAAGCACAGCGGTGACCTGCTGGGTGCACACCTATGGACACAAATAAGCAGAGGGGGGTGGCTCTTTGGGGCCAGTCTGGAAGCCAGAAGGGCCCCTTGTGGGCATCCTCAAGGCTGAGCCCTCATAACCCCAAACCCAGTTGCTCAGGTCCCAGGGGCAGCTCCCAAGGGCCCCTCCCTCCCAGCCCAGCCCCCTGCAGGTCCAGCCTCCTGTCTGTCCAGCCGCTGCCCCTCCATGTGGCCAGATGTCTCTGCACAAGGAGCCATGAGTGAGGTCAAAGTTCAAGAGCCACACAAGGAAGAACCAGCTCCTCCAGAGCTCACCTGAGAGCCTGAGTTCCAAGCTTGAAAATGTGGAGACAGGGGGGAAGGGAGAAAACAGGGAGGGGACTCGGGGTCAGCAGCCAAGGGCTCTGGTCCCCCCCCCCCCGCCCCTAGCAAGCATTGTGACCTCGGGCAAGTCACTTCCCTCTCTGGGCCTCAGTTCTCACTCACCTCTGAACAAAAGAGGTGGGCGTGATGCCCATGAAGGGCTCTCCTAGGACTAGCCTTCCCCTGCCCACAAGCGGGGCCTCCTGGTGGCAGCAGGTGGCCACTGAGGAAGAGCCTGGGGAGGGGGAGGGCGCGGCCCTGATGGAGACACACAGGTGGGAGCTCAGTCGCTTCCAAGCCAGGGCAGCCTGGGAGGAGTGGGGAGAATAGCACTACTGACATTTCAAGAGCCCACTGGTGTCCTGGGCCTGCCTGGGGTCAGTCTTCCTCCCTGTCCCAGTCCAGCTATGACAGGTCCCTCAGGCAAGCCATCTCCTCTCCCGGTCTCCTCATCTGTGAACGGTTACTGATGGTCTTACCTTCTCGAAGGCCTACTTCTCAGCAGGACAGAAGAACCCTGGACAGTTTTTGGCCCACCTGGATGAGAGAGGCAGGCCTCATGCCACGGTTTCTCCCATGGGCTGCCTCGGCGAGGGCCCGAGCTGCCTTCTAGATCAGCAAGCATGGCAGGTCTATGGGGCCCACAGGTGCCGGGCCTCCCAAAGGGGGCTGATGCTTTCTCTCCACAGCACCTGCCTTTGGTTCCTGCTGATGGGCGTCCCTCTGACTGTGGACAGGGTCTCAGCGACAACTTCAGTGGACAGGTCGCTCCCCTCAGGCTCAGTAAGATTAAGTGTCAGCGGTGGTCAGAACCTCTCCGGAGGGGCCCTGCCTTGGAGGGAATGGGGAGAGGGGACACACACGTGTCTGGAGTAGTGGGTGAGCTACTGGGAGGCTGGCTCTCTCCCTCTCCCATATTCTGCAAAGTCCAGCCCAGCTGCGTCCCCCTCTCCACCCCAGCCCTGCGACACCAGATCTTCCTTTCGAGGCACTGCAGGGGGACGTGGTCACCCACCTGTCCCAGGGCTGGGAAGCAGGAGTTTTTGACCCCCCGACCCCCGGCCTAGGCCCATCCGAGGCTGGGCCACTCTAACGCATGCTCCAAGTCAGGCCCGCGGTACCCCTCCCCTGGGCTGTTGGCCAACACCTACTAACTACCCCAGTTTCACAGCTGGTCCCTTCCTCCGGGCTGCCAACGACACAGCACCTGTGTGCACCTTCCTTCATACAGGTGCCCTGCCCCCAATGCCCTTGATGGCACCCTCCCCCTTGCCCCCTGCAAAGCTCCTCCGGAGCCTTGCAGGTGGGCTGTGGGAGAATCCTGAACCGTCCCCTTAACCATCTGGCCTGGCCATGGCCGCAGGGCTATTCCCCTCCCTCAAGCGTCACCTCTGCCCAGGCTGAAGACCCTCCCGTCACAAATCCTATTATCCTTCACAGTTCCTCTTGACCCGCCAGGCTGTGTCCTCCCTGGCACCATTGAGAAAGGACTGGTAAAATTCTGCTTGTTAGACCAATCCAGGCAGCCTCAGGGGCAAGGACTGCGGTCTGCACGGCACCCAGCCCAGATTTAAATGCAAGTTAGCTCCTTCCCCTGCCAGCCCCTAACACATGGTTTGGGAACCAGCACCCTCTCCTCCTGCATCCGAGGCTCACAGAGGCCCCAGCTCCCCCCTTAGAGCTTAGGTAAACTAAGAAAACTACTCTTTGTGACAACTACTGTTTGTACAGCTTTTCCATTTGTCCTACAGTGACTGATTTCACCCTCACGACAACCTCTCGGGGGTTGCTTACAGTCTCCACTTTACTGATGGGAAAGCTGAGCCCAAAAGCAAGGAGGAGCACCTCGCCTGAGGCCCACAGGTGGGCAGTGGTGGGGCCTGAGACTGGGTTTTCTGACCTCAGAGCCTGCTCAGACCAAAGGTCTAGGTAGGAGAGACCTGGGCTGGGCCTCCATGTGGCCCAGAAGAAAGAACTGGCGGGTGAATGGGGCAGGGCCTCTTCTGGAAGCCAAAGCTTACCAAGGAGAAGGGCCCCAACCTTCCACGAGGTGAGGGGTGGAGAACTCAGACAACTCCGTAAGAGCGGGTGACAAGGGGCTTCTGTGGCTCAGACAGCTGAGTGGTCAAGTGGGAGGGGGGGAGGGAGGGACCTGTTGTCTGGGTTTAGGGCCACGCAGCCCAACCCCCACCCTGCAGGGTCCCTACCTGACCCGCTGTGAGCCTGTGACGCGTGAAGGGACCAGGAACACCTGTTGTCCAGAACAAGCCCAGATGGGGGGACATCCCTGCATCGGGGTGGCCCTGGGAGGTTCCCATGGCACCAGCCAGCCAGGCCAGCGACGGGCCCACAGGGGGCGCTGGGAGAAGTTCTCAGAGGAATATGCACTTTGATCTTCAAGGAGCTCGTGGGGGTCGTAGAGGCCCAACGTCTGGCCCCAACATTCTCACCGAGCACCCCCCACCCCCTAGGATGGGCGGGACTAGGAGGCAGTAGCGAGAGAGTAGACGAGAGACGGGTCTGGGATGGCAGGGAGAGACAGGGGTGGTAAGGGCCGGCGGGGGCACTGGCGATGGAAGGCGGGGCTGAGGGTGCCGGGGAGGGGGCAGTGCAGGAGCCCGGAAAGGAGTGAGGCTGGACAGTGAGGAGCAGGGATGGGAGGGAAGAAGGGCAGACCAGGGGACAGAGGGGAAGTGGGGACGGCCAAAGAAAGCAGAATTTTTCCATTGAGAGCAGAAGGCCTGAGACACCCCTGACTCAAGTGATTCCCCCAAGTTGCCCCCCACCCCTGGAGCCCAGCTCTGAGCTCAGCAGAAAAGGCAGATAAGCCAAGCGCTTAAATGGGAAGGGTCCAGGCCAGAGCCTGGGAGGCCAAGCAGGGCTGGGCGGCAGAGTCCAGTGGGCCTGCCCCCAGGCCCCCCCACCCCCGGAACAGACCAGCCGTGTGCATGTGCGCTGGGGTGGGGAGTGCTGCCCCCCAGCTCTAGCCTCCCATGGCCCATCTCCACGTGCTGGCCCCATGACCAAGACAGCATTCTGTGACCTGGAGCGGGGCGTTCCCTCGTCACAGTGAGGCTGTGGGTGCACAGCAGTGACGGGGACAGGACCCCGTGACCTACAACGGGGGCGTGAGCATCACCTACCTAGGTCAGCCCAGAGACAGGGTGATCAGTGGCCAGTGGCCCTGCTGTCCTGGGCCTCCCCAGCAGACCCTTCGGGTTCATGGCTCTCCTTTCCGCCCTGATTCAGCAGTTTCTGATAGAGCCAGCTCAGCACTGCTTGGCCCCACGCAGGTAAGGGGGCGCTTGGGGGCTCTTTCCAGCCTCCCTGAGTTTGTCATGCAAATGAAGAAAATGGGCCCGGAGGAGAAGAACCTGAAAAGCCGGAGCAAGCACCCACACCCTCTGGGAACCCAGGGGGCCAGGCTGTGCCCCCCTCCCCAGGATGAGGAAGCTGGCCTCCTTCTCGCCGGAATCCCAGCCCTGGCGACCCGAGTGGACGGGTCAATTCTGAGCACCTGCCGCAGACCAGGAACGTGAACAGGCTAACGTAGGCTCCTCATGGGACCCAAATCCAGACCCTGGGCTGGGGCCAGCCTGTCCGGGTCCTCCCAAGCCCCCGTCCGGAAGACTCGTTTTCTGAAGACCCCCAGCCCCTATCACGGACCCTCTGCCTAGGAGAGTCTTCCTGAGGTCTAACGAGTCCCTCCTGCCGCAGAAAGCAGCTCCACTGGACGCCGCGGTCTTGAACACTTCCCCATGCCCCACAGACCTTATAACCGCGCGCCGGCGGCTCGGGGTTCAGGGCCCCGCCCCCGCCCCCGCCCGCAGCCACTCAGACGAGCGCGCTGGCTTAAGGCCCCGCAGCAGCCCCTGCCGCCCACCCCAGCTCCCTCCCGGAGCCCGCAGGCGCGCTCCCCTGCCCGAGGTCTCACCGCGTCATTCTGCCCCTGCACACACGGGGGATGCCCAGGCAATCGAGGAGGCGCTCCGGAAGGAGGAGTCCTGAGCAGGAGCCCAGCGCCGTCTGGGGTCCGGGAGAGCGCAGGCCCGGCACGAAGTAGTGGGGGAGGCCAGGTCTGCACCAAACGTGGATCCAGGGCGCCCCCTAGTGGCTCCCCCGCGCACCCAGCCCAGAAGCCTGCTGGGGGTCCTGGCCTCCCTCCTCCACGCCCTAGAGACTGACAGCTTTGGAGCGCAAATTATGAACAGGCATTTTGCTTACATTGCTTTATTTAATCCCTCCCCGGCCGTCCAGTCCCCTGTTTTGAGGATCAGAAACGCTAGGCTCCCAGGGATGGAAGCACACTCCAAAACCCATGCTCATTTTCTCCATCTCCCGGGGGCCCCAAGGCGGCTGCGAGCACAATGGGGAGTCCCGGCCCTGAGGGCCCACGGGTGGCTGGGAGTGGGCGTGGGGGCCTCTGTGCTCAGATACCACCCCCGTGACAGAGCCCCCACCCCACAGCTCCAACAGCATTTTACTGGGGTCTGAGACTACAGCTCACATAGGGAGGTGCGGCCGCGTGAGAAGCAGGGGTAAAAAGGGGGCTCCACCACCCCCTCCCCGGGGCTTGTCTGCTTCAAGTCTAACAAAACCCCAGGGAAAGCCCTCGTGCTGGGCCTCCAGCCAGCAAGTCCAGTCCCATCCCAGGGGGCACGGGCCAGCGCGTGGAGCCCAGGGGCCCACGGTGGGGGGGCGCGCGAGGATGAAAGCTGAGGCTGCAGAGTCAGGATTCCGCCCCCCTCCCCACCAAAGCCCACACTGGCACATGTCTGCATAGACAGCAAGACAGATGCCGCCGAGGCCTTTTCCCAGCACACGGGGCATCGGGGTGGCGCTGCGTGATTCTGCTTCCCTTGGGAGCCAGAGGAGAGTCCCGTGGTCCCGGGGCTAGGGGACGCCAGGCCTCAGCCCCTCCCCGGGCCCCGCCAGTGTCTGTCCTTCTTCCCTGACCTGTGGGGAGACACGGAGTGGGGGCAGGAAGAGGTCTTCAGGGGACGAAGCCACGCGGTGAGACGGGGCTCCTGGAGGGGAGGGGACCCTGTTCCTCCCAAGGCAGCCAACACAGGGACCAGACCGCGACCCCAGGATGAAGTCCTCAGTCAGGGCGGCAGGAAGGCGAAGCAACCCTCCTACCCCCGGACGCCTGGGCCTGAGCAGGACAGAGCAGCTCGGAGGAAACCCCCTCCACCCCGGGCCCGGCCAAGAGGGGCCGCCCAGACCACTATGGAGTGAGCTCCCGGAAGACAGGCTCCGAGGGTAGCCAGCTGCAGATTAAAAGTCGCTCCAACAGAGACCCCTCCTCAGGGCCCCGGCTCCTCCAGACACGCCCCCCTCCACTGGTCCCGGCCCCCACCTCTTCTTTGGCGCCTTGTCTCCAAAGAAGTGGCTGAAGATGAAACTCTCCAAGTCATCCACCTCATCGTCATCACCGGTCTGTCGCACGGCCACCTCTTCCAGGCTGTCCTCCAAGGCATCCACGAAGTCCCGGAAGCGGAGGCGGTCGTGGCGGAAGAAGCCATCCTCGCTGAAGTAAGCAGGCGAGAGGGGCAGCTCCTCGGACAGCTGCCCGGCCCAGGGCAGCCGCGCCAGGTAAGCCCTCAGCAGAGAGGCCAGCTCCTGTTGCCGCACGGGGGCCAGCTCCACGCCGAAGTCCAGGCCCTCCTGCCGGGCACACTCGCGCACGCCCGAGCAGCCCTGGGGCGCCCGGTACTTGTGCCTCGACAGCTCTGCCCACAGTGGCAGGGGCTCAGGCCCGGCTTTAGCCCCCTCCCTGCACTGAGGGTGCTTCTGCCTCTCCGCAGAGGACTGCGGGCCCCCACTCTTCCGAGGGGGCTCCTTGGGGCCCTGGCGCCTGCCATCCTTCTTGCTGCCCCACTCCCCCTCCCTTGGCTTGCCCTCCTTCCCCTTCCCGGCCAGCTCCCTGTCCCCTTCACCCCGCCAGCCCTTCTTTCTTTCGCGGCCAGACCCCTCCTTCCTGTGCTTCCGGGGCTCAGCGTTCCGGTCCCCCTGCCCATCCCGCCACTTCTCCCTCCCACTCCCTTCCCTGGAACTCTGGAAGTGGGCCTCTGAGGCATTGGCACGGACCCCAGGGTGCTCGCCCCAGTTCTGCAGGCGCTGGAGCTTCGGGGCCAGTCTGTGGCCCGCGCCCCTCAAACTCTGCTGCATGGACCCCAGCAGCTGCCGCGGCGTCTCTGGCTCCTGACTTAAGGCCGGGGCCTCAGCCTCTAGCCGCTCCTTCTGCTCCAGGAAGCCAGCATCTGGCCTCTGCTCCCTGGGGCCCGGTTGCTCGGTGACCCTGCCACCCTGGGAGCCCCAGGTGAAGCACACCCCGTCCGGGCCCCGGATGCAGTCGGCCTCCAGCCCCTGCAGCCGGGCCCGCAGCTGCTGCAGCTCCAACTCCAGGGCGCGCTGGGAGGACTGACCCTGCCGCAGGGCCCCGCGCAGCCGGGCGTTCTCCTCTTCCAGCTCTCTGGGCCGCTGCACCAGGCCCTGAAGCTCTGCCTTCTGGGCCTGGGGTGGGGGGTGCCGCAGGAGGGCCCTGTCAGGGCCGGCCCAGGGCCTCCCAGCCCATGAGCGTCCACCCCATTCCCTCCTTCTCTTTGCCACCCACGACCTGCACCCGAGCCTGCGACCCCGAAATTCCCTCACGGACCGCGGCTTCCGTGTCCTTCTGTAGGCACATGCTGCGATTTGCTTGGGATGAGCCGAATGTGGCTCTCGCTGTCCCTTCCGCCTCCCACACCCGGAACAGACATTAGTAACCGACCCCCACACTGCCTTCCCTTTCGTGCTTCCACGGCTCCAGGCAAAGCAGAGCCATCAACGGGGGGCCAACGGGCAACGGGCACGCTGGCCTGGGCCTCAGCAGGAGGAGTGTGAATACACCCTCCAGGGGATGAGAGAGGGCTGAGGTGGGGGGTAGCAAGACAGCTTCTTCTGGGGGAGGACACGAGGGCAGCACCTGGCTGGGGGAGGGCCCACCTGGCGCCCGCACCACACATGCGCACCTGCAGCTGGGCCTGCAGCAGCCGGATGTCCTGGTTCTCCTTGGCCAGCCTATCCAGCAGCAGGGCCATGCTCTGCAGGCTGGGGACGCTGTCAGAGGGTCCTGGGACCCCATCCTGGGGGCAAAGGGGCCAGTGACCCCTCCTTCGCCACAGCCCCAGCCGGCCCCGCACAGCTCCAGGCACAGGGAGCATACCTGCCCGTCCCCCGCAGCGTCGCGCATCTTTGTGTCCAACTCTGTGTCCGGGAAGACCTGCAGTTCTACTTCCTCCACAGGCCCTGCAGGAAAGCCAAGTCCCCGAACAGCCCCAGCATACACACCAGACCCCTCTCCCACCCACTCCCTCCCACACACACACACACATGGCCGCCCTCCTGCCCCGGACCCGAGCCCCACGGCTGAGAGGACTGGCCGGGAAGGGGCCCAGGGTCGGCACGAACAGCCGAAAGGTCAGTCACTGAGTCAGAGATGGCCAGCCCCAGAGAACCCGCCCCGGCAGCCTCCCCCAGGGCTCGGCCGGGACAAGCCAGGCCCCGTCCCCACTCACCCTTGTCCGACTCTGACAGACCACCTGCGCATGGAGACGGAGGAGCGTGGTGAGGCCCACAGAGGACGGGGTGGGGGGCAGGCTGTGGCATGGCGGGAGGGCCAGAGGCAGACACGGGCCCCAGCAGGGGAGGTGCCACTCACCGGAGAAGAGGAGGATCCCCAGGCCCAGCAGAACCAGAGCCCCAAGGATGCACGTGTTGAGGGAGATGCCCAGCTCACAGCCCGCACCCTTGCCTCCGGCCTGGTCCTCCGTGCCTAGGGGCCCCGCGGGCTGAGGAGCGCTGGGCTGCTGGCCCCGCCGTCTCCGCAGACCCTCCACGTCCACATCGGTGTCGTCCTCACTGCTAGAGCAGTGGGCCTCCTCCCTGGGCCAAGCTGGAGGAAGGGATGGGGGGGGACGAGGCAGTGAGGCCACCGGACAACAGGACGCAGTCAGAGACCGCAGACAGGGGCGCGCAGGGACCCCGGCCACGTCCACCCGGGCAGCGATGACTGCCCCGCCCAGCCGAGGGGGGCACCAGCCTTCCGAGTTGCAAACTCAAGGAGCAGCTCTAGCCTAACTCAGCCCCCTTCCTCCCACGCGTGCCTCACCTCAAGCCCCGTGCAGCTCCTATCCACCTGGCCACCGCCTCTCGGGCCTCCTGGCTCTTCCTGGCCTAAAGGTGAGGTGCTTGGAGCACTGTCCGCCTCACTGCACACCGTCGCCCCCACCAGCAAGCTCGCCCCACAGCAGACGAGCCCCGGGTCTGTAGCTCTGGACCCGGACGACTGGCCGTGGGCCAGCCACTCCCGCCTGCCGTCGCCCGGGGACCAAGCTCTCAGCACGCTGCCCTCCACACTGGTTCTCCTCGCGCCCACCCCATTCCGAGAAAGGCACCACTGCTCCCATCTGGCTGCCTAAGCCCCCCCGTTCGCCTCACACCCAGACAACTCGACATCACGTACCCCGGATCTGCCCGCCCGGTGGTCTTCAGCACTCGCCCCCTCCGTGGCCCCAACCTCTCCCTCCACCTGTCACCGCTCAGAGATGGAGTCATACGCTGCTCGGCCACAAGCCCGGGACACCACCTCCTCAGCACAGGACAGGCGGACCCGTCCCTCTGCAGATGCTACAGCCTCGGCCTGGAACGTTCTCTTCCTCCGACCCTACTGACCCAGAGCCTACTGTCTCTCAGGGCCGCACTCAACAAGCCCTCCAGTGTGAACCTTCCCCCAAGCGTGCCCGCCCCCCTCGCCCTTCCCTCCACCTGGCCCCTGGCTGGGCCCCTCCCCCTCTGAGGGGGCACCGAAACTCCAGCACCCCGCCTCCCTGGTCTCCTGGGCCCAGAGCGGACACATGTCGGAGACTCAGGGGATGAGAGCTGAATCGAGACGCAAAAGGAGAAGAAGCCCCCTGGCAGAGAGGAAGAGTCCGGCAGACCCGGGCCCTGCCACTTACCAGCTATGTGACCTTGGTCACATCAAGTAACCTCTCCGAGCCTCGGTGTCCTCGGAGGCAGTGGTGAGGATTCACTGACACAGCATAAGGAGACCCCTAAGCCACTAAGTGCTAGGGCCCGGACCCCAGCCATGCTCGGCAGCAAGCACTCGGCCCCCCATTCCTTCCAGAAGGAGAGTAAAGAGGGGCACATCTCACCTGCATTGGGCAATGAAGGCAGGCTCCCTGGGGGGCTCTGACCCTCCACGTCCTCTGTGTCCAGTCCCAGGCCTGCTGCCCCAGGGGCCTCGTCCGAGTCTCCCTGGACCAGCGTGTCTTCTGGGCCAGGGGGGCCCGCAGCACAGCCATCGCCTTCCACGTCCCCCTGAGCAGACACAGCCATGAGCACTCCGGGCCCCTCCCCGCTGCCCTCCCCCACCCACTGAGAGGTCCTCACCTTGGCCTCAGTCTTCTCTGGCAGAAGGGGCCCAGACTGGGAGCTTTCGCTCTGGAAGACAGTCTCTGTGGCAGAAGAAAAGGCCCAGGAGAAACACCACTGCCCCGTGTTGCCCCAAATGAACTTCCTACACAGCCCTCTGGCTTCTGCAGGACCTGCCAGGTTGGAAGGGCAGGAAAACGCCAGGACCGGACGAGGCAGGAAGGTTTTAGACCATGATTAACCCAGGAAATAAGATGAACCAAACCCCCTTTCTCGGAGGAAACGGGGGCCCTGCCCCCAGGGGAGCCCTGTTACCTCCTCCAGCCTCAGCCCCAGCTAACTCTTCCACAGCTGCCTTGGAGGGGCTCCCGAGGGCCTGGGGAGCTCGCTCCGATTCTGTGTCCACCGTGGATTCCCGGCCCAGGGTCTCCACGGGCAGGCTCTGAGGGAAGGGGTGCAGGCAGAAGGCCGCTGCAGAGGACAAATCCGGGAGCACGGGGGGGCTCTGCTGGGGTCCCTGGGCCCCGCTGCACTGCTCAGCGACCCCCACCCATATCTCACAATCCTGAGCCGAGGCAAGGTGCATGGTGGGGGTCGGCTGGATGTGGGCTTGGGCTGTGCCCTGATCTCACCTGCTGCTGTGAGGAACCTTCCAGAGGCTATTTCTGTTCAGTTAAAAAGTGCCACTGGACCAAGACACCAGATCACACACAGACCTGGTGCCCCCACCCCCACCCTCCCAAAGAAGCCGGCTGAAGCCTGGGTCTCCCCACCTCCCCACAAATGAAGCCTGGCGACTGGCTGGAAGATGGAGGATGGCAAGAGGACAAAGCCCCCTAGGGGCTAAGGGTCCCCATCTGCTTCCATGTAGCTGTCCACACCACGGGCCGCCCATGTCACCTGCATCTCCCAGGCCCTTCCAGCCCCTCCCCTGCCCCACACACCCCTCCCCCCGCTGCTGCTGGCAGAAGACAACTTGCCCCCGCCCCACCTGGGCTCTCCCTCCCTGTGCACCCCTGCTAAGCAGGCCCACCACCCGCTCCCCGCCCAGGGCTCCCACCACTCCTCCAAGAATCATTCTCCACTTGAGTATGTTCTTTGCAATTTTCAAACCACTTTTCTCTCATGGCCGCCCCTATAAGCTGGGGATCACGACCCCCCTTTTACAAGGGGAGGACAAAGGTAAAATCCCAGGGGTCAGCAAAGGCAGCCAACAGGAGGCCAGGGCTCTGGAAGACAATGTCCCTCCCTCTCCTCTGCCGCTGTGCCCCAGGCCATGTCCTGCCCCAGCACCTCCCTGAAGCCAGCTTCCTCCCTCCCCACCTCCCCTCCCCACTCCCCCCTCCTCCCCCCTCCTCCCTTCCCCCCTCCTCCCTGCAGTGCTAACACAGCAAGTCGCCAGGGCTGGGTCCCTTGATGACCCCCTCTCCCTTCTCAGTGGCTCTGGGGACATGGGAGCCCACTGGCTTCCTGCCCTGCCAACCACCAGCTGCACTGCAGGACCCTCAAAATGCTCCCCTGCTCACCCCACCCACACGGCAGCGCCCCCTCTGCCCAGGGCAACGACTGTCCTGAGTCCCTTTGACCCAAAGCCCTTCCGTGATCCCCCCTCAGGAAGACGCCTGCGTGCCTGCGTGCCTGGGTCTTCGGGGGTTCCCAGGCTCTGCCCCCCCCCCCCGCTTCATTCCAGCACGGTCTAGCCCACATCTCCACCTCATCCCATGGACTGCCTCAGTCTCCCCCAAAATGGCTTTCCTGTTGTTGCCCCAGACCCTCTCCTCACGCCAGTCCCCTACTTCTTGCAGCTGACCCCATGGTACCTTTCTTTCAAGGCCCGGTCCAAGTCCAGCCACCTGATTCCTGGGGCCCGATCTCCCTCCTGCCCCTGAGTTCCCCTGGCAGCCGGCAGGAGGTGACACAGGTGACCGTGGGCACCAAGGAAGGGCACAGACCCAGGGAGCAGCCCAGGCCTGCCGGAACCTCTCTTTCATGGGGTTCCCAGGCCTGCTCTCCCTACCTCCGAGCCGGCAAGCACCCAGCTGTTGTCAGAGTCTGGGCAGGAAGCCATAGTTGCTGAGGTCTGTGAAGCCACCGTCCCTGCCGCCTGCAGAGAAAAGCGCTCTTCAGGACCCCAGTTCCCTTCCGCAAAGGCAGGATGCAGAGAGGAGCCTTGGCTGGTCCCCAGGGCTGGGGAGCAGCTTCCAGAACCAACCCTTCTAACCCTAACACCTCCACTGTTCTGGGCAGTACCAGCCTCGCAAATCAAAACCTGCCAACAACCACAGAGAAATTCACCTCTCCCGGGGACCAGCGGGGCCTTGGGAGACTGGACTGATCCTGAAAGGTCAAAGCACAGGGCTGGAAAGGCTCCGGGGGCCAACCAGGCCAGCCCTCTCAGGCTAGAGTCAGGGAAGATGAAGGCCATACAGGTTGGCTAACTTGACTTTGCCAAGGACGAGCAGCTGATGAGAGGAGTGAGGAAAATAACCACCCCAGACTTTCCCACCATCACCACCACCTTCCAGCCCCCCCCCCCCCCCCCCCCCCCACCCCCCCGCTGCGGGCAGAAGATAACTCGCCCCAGCCCCACCAGGGCTCAGAAGACAGGACTCCCACCCAGCATCAGCCCTTCACATGGTCTGGTTCAGGGATCCCCAGCACTGGCTGCGCATTGGAATCACCAAGAGTCTGATTCAACTGCTCTCAGGGTCAGGCTCAGGTCTGGGTCTTTTTTTTTTTTTTTAAGATTTTATTTATTTATTTGACAGAGAGAGAGAGAGCGCGCGAGAGCAGGAACACAAGCAGGGGGAGAGGGAGAAGCAGGCTTCCCGCTGAGCAGGGAGCCCAATGCGGGGCTCCATCCCAGGACCCTGGGATCATGACCTGAGCCGAAGGCAGACACTTAACGACTGAGCCACCCAGGCGCCCCGGGGCCTGGGTCTTTTTTAAAAACCTCCCAGACGGTCCTCATGTGCAGCCAGGCCTGAGAAGAGTAGGCAGATCCATTCGCAGGTACCCTTAGTAAATCTCCTTGTCACGCCAATTCTCCTTTCTAGATTCTGTTTCCTTGCTCTGTGATCTGCAGAGTTCCATCTTAGGGAACTTGAAGGCCATGGGGAAGGGCTCTCATGACAGCTCACAGTTACAAAGACTTTACAGTTTGCAAAGCAAACTGCAGGGCTGTGGGCCTGCCCCTCGCTAATCTACTCTGACTTGGCAGGACTGGGGTGGGAAGTCCTCCAGCTTCCAAAGCCTGACACAAAGCAGGCTAAGAGGAGGGAGACCTATCCTGTCACTCAGGCCTAGGACTGTCCCCTGAGGCTGAGCAGCTGCAACTGGGGCCTGGCACAAGGCAGGAGGGGCAGACGAGCCGACCCCCCAAGTCTTGGACTGTGGTCCTTCAGATGGTAGGTGACTGTTTCCTGAGGGGCCAAAAGAGCGGCAAGTGGAAAGGGCTCTGTAAGCAGACCCCGGGAAGGGAAGGGAGGCTTGGGAAGAAGTATGGCTGTATGACAGCCCACGCGGCCCCCTTCTCTTTCAGCTGGTGCAAGTCCTCCTGCACAGGGCCCTAATGACCTGTGGCCCTTCAAGATCCACGGCTGGGACAGACACCTCACAGTGTCTTCCCCAATGCCCATGCCTCCCCAGCACAAGCAGCATCCCCAGGACACCCTGGCCAGCTTCTGCGGCATCCCCAGAGCGGCCGCCCCCCCGACGCACACACTGGGCTGTCATCGTGTGCCCCCCCCGTCCCCAGTTGCTGGTCCCAGAGTGGCCCCCCCCACAGGCACACACTGGGCTGTCATCGTCCCCCCCCCCC
>NW_023270389.1:1044352-1050190 GCF_011800145.1 Mirounga leonina
GGCTCCCCGCCCCCATCCCCAGTTGCTGGTCCCAGAGTGGCCCCCCCACAGGTACACACTGGGCTGTCATCGTGTGCCCCCCCCGTCCCCAGTTGCTGGTCCCAGAGGGGCTGCCCCCCCCCACAGGCACACACTGGGCTGTCATCGTGTGCCCCCCCCGTCCCCAGTTGCTGGTCCCAGAGGGGCTGCCCCCCCCCACAGGCACACACTGGGCTCCCCGCCCCCATCCCCAGTTGCTGGTCCCAGAGTGGCCCCCCCCACAGGCACACACTGGGCTCCCCGCCCCCGTCCCCAGTTGCTGGTCCCACAGCGGCCGCCCCCGCGACGCACACACTGGGCTGTCATCATCCCCCGCCCCCCTCCGGTCCCCCGTCGCTGCGTGTGACTGCTAACAGGTGGTGGCAGGAAGGAAGTGGCAGCAGCTTGGGCCGAAGTCCCTGTTTATCCCTGGCTGTGTACAGCCTGCTCGGGTCCTCCAGAACCAGGCACCATGGCAACCAGGGTGATGTCAGACCCCCCGTCTCCATGGGAACCAGCCACGGTATCTGGGTCAAGAAGACAAACACTTCGGAGACCCAAACAGGAGGCAGCCTGGAAGCCCTACACTCAGGGTCCCAAACTCGGCTCCCTCCCTCGCCGCCGAGTGCGTCCCAGACGCCACAAGCTAGCCCCGCGCTCCCCGGCCCGCAGCTCCTTGCCTTATTAGGAAGTCGCTTCCTCGGTCTAACCTCCTCCCCTCCCCGCGCTGCTTCCAGAGCTCTTCTCGCCGACCTCTCCGCCTCCACCCCCTCCCCACTCGCAGTCCGGCAGGATCCAACAAAAACACTCTTTCAGGCTAGTCGGGCACTTCTGCCTTGTCTAGGAGGCAGCCAAAGGCGGAGCTCTCCCCCTCTGGCTAGCTGCGCTCAGCCCCTCCAAGAGTGGCTCCCCCAAACCTGTAAAGCGGAGGAGCCGCAGGAGCCCGCCGGGGCGCGCCCCCACCGCGGCCCGGCGGCGACGCGCACGCCCGGCTGCGCGCCCCGGTCCCGCGGCGGGTCCGGAGGGCCCCCGCCCCGTAGGGCCTCACCTGCCCGCGCCTTCGGTCTTCACCCGACCTGTTGCTGCCGCCCCGGGTGGCCAGCCCCGGGAGGGAGGGAGGAGGCTCACGTGACCGGGGCTGGCCAATGGAAGGCCAGCTTCCCTGAGGGGGCGGAAACTTTCGGCCAATAAGAGCCGGAGTTGAGAGGCGGGGCCGGGGAGGAGGACCTGCACAGGCCCCGGACCCCGGCTGACGTCCCGGGGACTGACTGCGCTTGCCGCAAACTGCATTCGGGTCACCTCCCCTCCTTTCCCGGCGTCTAGACAGTTTCTAGAGGGAAGACCCAACTGAAAGGCAGAGGCACCTCCCGAGACAGAGGGCCAAGGTCGACCGTAGGACAGACAGACAGACACAGCTGCAAGATGGGGGAGGGGGCACGGCGAGCCGAGGGTTGGAAATAGCTCTCCCGCCGTTCTCCCCCAGCTCCCGTGCAGCGGCAAGGTGCCACTGCTACTCTTCTAAAAGGGGAGGGGTGGGGGTCTGGGAAGCGTCCCCAAATGCAATCTGCTGGACCAGGGCCAGCCCCTTCCCACTACACTTGACCGGGGGTGCGGGGGGGGGGGGGCTAAACCCAGAAGCACTAACGGCACTTGTCCCCGAGGCCCTGGCTGCAGGCCTGGCCCAGGAATGTGCCCAGAAAGGAAACGCGTTCTCACTCCGGGACTCAGGGGTAGGGGTGGCGCACTCGGGCCTCCCTTGGCTCCTCGACTAGTACCAGGATCAGTTCAGGGGCCCGCCGCCAGGAACCCTGGGGCACATACCTATCCTCACCCCTCAAGCATCCTCCCCACCGGTGAGAGGCTCACTCCAACCTTTGTGCGCAGAAACAGCAGGAGTCCTTGTATGGATTTTCAAGTCCTTTTATTAAGCCAACCGTACAAAAGACCCCCACCACATCTCTGCCACCCCCATTTTCTTCCAAAAAGTAGTGGGGAGAGAGAGAGAAGGATTGAGCAGACCCCTCCCCCAGGAGCCACTTAAAAAAGGCAGAGATGGGGGGCAGGGGAGGAAGACATCACAAAAATATCAACAGATAAAAGAGGGGCAACAGAACCACAAACACAACACAAAGCTGGGGCGGGGGGGAATGGGCCGGACACTGGAAGAGAGAAGCCCTGAACCCCCTCCCTTCTTTCCCACAGCCTCAAGCCGCTGCCCCACCTGGGCAAGCAAATGCGCTCTGCAGTACATTTGCTAAGTCTTCACAGGCTAGGGTCCCCAGAGAAGCGGCCAGGGGACCACCAGCTCCTCTGGGCCACGCCTGTGCCTGCCTTCCCCACCCCACTGAGGAATGTGTGCTTGAGCTGCAGTGCGGGGCTCCTACCAGGCCCTGGGCCCATCTCTGGCAGGCAGTGCCTGAAAAATAAAATATGAACACATAAAGCCCAGTGCAGGCCTCTGGCTGAGAGGAAAAACTGCTAATCACCCGGCCCAAGATACACAGAAGGGCAGGGAAAGAGAAGCAAAACACACCCAGACCCTGGACTGCATCTCAGGACCACAGCAATGGCCGTCCCGCTACCTCCCTCCCCCACGGGCTGGGACAGGGATCCTTCGATCAGGAGATGAGGTATAAGGGTTCTGTGCCTTTCCAGGCTTTCCTTCAATCGAGCCAAGGAGGCAGAGGAATACAGGGGCCAAAAGCTCTAGACCACCGCGGACAGGACCGTGCAACAAACGGGCGAGGCAGGGAGGGCCATGCGAGCAGAGTCCACGTTCCAGGACAGTCTGAACTTCAAATATCCCGGTCTGTCAGACCGCATATCCCAATTTTTGGCAAAAATATGGTCATTAGGAGAAAAGCCCAAGAGAGGCTGAGAAAGGGCCAGCGGCTTTGGTATGAGGGACACATGTCCGGACATCATCTCTTACCCACAGTCTTAAAGCCCCAAATCACCAAGAAACTGCCCCAGCCAAAAGCTCTCCTGCTTCTTCAAGCTATTTGGTTCTCTGAAGGAGTAGCACTTGGGTAGGTCTTAGGAGGAGGCAAGGGGAGGGTGAGAAAAAGGAAAATTCCCCATTTATTCCCTAAAGCTGTCTCCTAAAGCCCATGAAAAGGCTACTGCCGGGATGGGACCCCAACTCCTCTGGCCACTCCACACACTAAGGCTGCAGCCGTGGGACGAGCTAGGAGCGTCAGGCACAGGTGCTGGGGCGTCCATCGTCTGCCCGAGGAGACCCCCGCCCTCCAGATCTTCCTCCAGCCTCTCTTCTCCTGCAGCCACACCCCTCGGCCTTCGGGGACTGGAGCCACCACAATGCTCGGCAGGGCTTTGGTTCCCTGGATCTCTGTTGATCTCAACGTGTACGTGTAAGTTTCCAGAAAAGTGAGCAATCCAGGCTCTTCTGCCTGCCCACCTCAGTTCCTTCTCTGCCCCCAGGAGCCACTGTGTTTCTGCCCCATGGGGACGGGAAGCCAGTGGAAACCATCCCCCTGGTCGGCATCACCCATCGTTAGCAGCCACCAGCTGCCCCACACCCTCACGGATGTACACAGACTGGATCTCCTTGGTCTTGAGGCAGAGATCGCAAGCCCAGACGGCGGAGGCCTCGGTGGTCAGCAGCCCGTACGCGCTCTCGGTCATGCCCGTACACTCACGGTGGAACCACTTCTGGCAGGAGGCCTCACACAGGATGGCGTCCTGGTCATCGTTCACCTCACTGCGACAGGCGCCACACGGGTACACCAGGCCTGGGGGAGGCTGAGGCCCTGAGCCCCCACCCGCCTTGCTGGGGGGTGCCAGGCTGTTGGCATCTGGAGTTCCCCCACCCCGCCCACTGCTGTTTGGGGGGAAACTGGGCTGATTCCCATTAACAGCAGCAGCTGGGGAGCCTGAGTGAGGCTCCTGGGGAAAAGCAGTGGGAGCGGGTGGGTTCAGGGGCTTTCCCCCATCCTCACCACCAGGGCCAGGAAAGCCAGGGTCCGGGCCAGGGAAGGGACTTGTGTTGGGGGGCAGGCTGGGGAGCCCCTGACCAGGTCTCTGGAGAGGAGAAGGGCCAAAAGGTGCTCCCGGCTGGGCAAAGCGTTGGGGGAGAGAAGGGGGGCCCAGCTCCCCTCTGGGAGGTTGTCCCATGGTGGGTGAGATCATGGGGCCAAATCCCCCCACCGGGCCTGGCATCATCTGCCCACCAGGAGGGCTGAAGTTCTGACCCAGAGGCTGGTTGAAGGGTTGGCTAGGAAAGTTCATGTTGCCTGGGGGTGGGTAGCCAGGGCCCTGGGGGGGCATGTTGAAAGCAGGGCCCATAGGGTTGGGAGGAAAAGGGGGGGGCTGTCGACGAAGGGGCTGGGGGCCCCCTCCACCCCCAGTGCTGTAGCCTGGAGGTACCTGGCCTGCCATGCCCCCCTGTACACGGAAGCCTCCAAAGGGGACAGGACTGCCAAGGAATGGAGGGGCCGCGCCCCCCACCTTAGGGGCTCCGAAGTCATCCTCGAAAGGGTTGGATGCAACCAGGTGATCCACCATGGGAGTCGGGGGTGGCGCAAACTCCGTCAGATGTGAGTATGCAGGGCCCTAGTGGGGAACAGATGAGGCAAAGAGGTTCATGGGGGGGAAACACACAGCTAAAAACCAGGAGAGCAGCAGAAACACAGAACGTGTTCTGGACGCTCCTAACGGCCAGCTCGGATGTAAATCGAGACAGACCTCAGACCGAAATAGAGAAACAGAGGGTGGAGAAAGCAGGCACAAGTGTGCCGAATGCTAGCTCTGACGCTGGATAAACTCAAGACCCCTGAGCAGGTGTTGCGCTTCGTCTGTAAAACAGGGACAATGCCTATCTCCCGAAACTGTTAGAGCACCATCAGCACGGAGTGCTGGAGAAATCATTACCAAAAACCTCGGTGAGTGGTAGCTGTCATCTACAGGGAGGGAACCAGGACAGGAAACATGGGGGGAGAGGAAGACTCCGGCCTGACTGAGAAGATCAGCGGTCCCGCGGCCTGACGGCGCCCCCCGCCCGTTTGTTAGGAAGGGGAGGGAAAGGCCAGAGCAAAGCAGCTTTCCCCTCGCCGCGCACCTGAGGCAAGATACACACCCACTGCAGCGGGGGCTCGAACGAGCCCCCCCACCAAGCCGCGCTCACCTGAGTGTTGGACTTCCTTCGCTTCTTCTCCGGGCTCTTCATCTGCAGACCTGCAAGCGCAGCAGAAGGCGGACACAAACACGTTTCCCTGAGGCGGCCCCACCGCCAGTCCCCCGGACGCGCCCGGAGCGGCTCTTCTAGCTCGGACAGGCGCTCGCTCCCCGGCTCAACCAATACGAACAAAGGTGCCACGCGAGACACGCCGCGCGGCCACACTCTCGGCCGCCTCTTCCTCCAAACGACACACCGCCCCTCCGACCCCCGGCGGCTCCGGCCGGCCGTGCGTCTCCCAGCCCCGGCGTCCTCCATCCCCGACCCCCGGCCCCCGCCCCTCCCGCCCGAGCCTCCCGTCGGGGCCCCGACCCCGAGGGCCCGGCCCCTCGGCGCTCTCACCGGCCTTGCCCTGCTTCCTCCCGGTGCCGGGCGGCGCAGGGGGCGGTGCGGGGCCGCCACCTCCCTCCAGCTTGTCCGGTGGGGGCGGCGCCGAGGCGGCCATGGGGCGGGGGGGCCGGGGTCAGCGGCGGCGGGGGACGGACGCGCCCGCGGGCGGCACCATCGCCGGGAGGGGGGTCGGGGCGCCCGCGGGGCGCGGCCAGACCAGGCGGCGAGGCCGGGGGGGCGAGCGGAGCGCCAGCCGCCAGCCCGCGGCCACACCAGCAGCAGCACCAGCGGCGGCG
>NW_023270389.1:1050590-1074636 GCF_011800145.1 Mirounga leonina
GCGGCGGCGGCGGCGGCGGCCGGAAGCGGAAGTCGCGCGGACGCCGCCACCGCGCGGCGAGGGGCGGGGCGTGGGCCGGACCACCCGGCGGCCGCGGGGGTGCGCGGCGCGGGCGGGGCGACGTCCTGCGGGAGGGGCCGCCCCCCGCCCCCCGCCCCCCGCCCCCGACGGGGTGGAAGCGGCGACCGAGCACGGGCAGCAACAGGGACCACGACGCCGAGGTACAAGAAATAGGGACTTTAATGAAGAGGATTTCCCTTTGGTATAGTGAGGCCCGTGGAGACACCGTGCCAAACGAAACGGAAAGGCCGGGACCGAGACCTACACTCGCAGCGGCAGGACGGGCTCCGGGGCTCCGGGGCTCCGGGGCTCCGGGCCGGCGCGGGCGGCCTCTGCCAGGGCCTGTCACTGCAGGTGTGAAGCTGCTCACACCCGTGGAGCCTCCCCGCTTCGCTCCGTCTAGTCCTAGCTCACGATCTGCTTCTCAGAGCCCCAGGTCTCCGGTAGAAAAGAGAATGCTGTCGGGCCCAGCTGCCTCAAAGGCTGGGAGGAGGAAAATGCCAATCATTGTAAAAAGGCTTTGAAAAGTCAGAGGTGGCGTTACACGTAATTGATTATTGTCATTTTGTGCTCAAGATAAGCCATGGAAAACAAGGAAAATAAATCTACAGCCCTAAAATATATGCATATAAAATAAATGCCTTCCCAAATCTACAGATGGTATTTGGGGATTGTCTACTGCTTTCGTCTCGATGCCCCCGTTCCTGCCTCCACAAGCCCACCTGGGAGAGTTACCAGTTGAGGAGGCCCGAATCCAGTCACCAGCCCCCAACCCCAGTAGGAGGAGGCAGGGACCAAGGACTATGCTTTGGCTGTAGAGTATAATATGCATGCAACATTGGGGAGGGGGGAGACGACTTACGAAATGTATATACAGACCCCTTGAGTGAGGCGCCCCCTGCCAGGAGGCACTGAGCAAGGGAGGGGTCCATCCCCCCGCTGGCCAGGAAGGGGAGCTCTGAGGCAATCTCTAAGGGTTGCCTATCCCCAGGGAGAGGGGACAGCTGCCATTCCTGCCTCTGTTCTCCCAACCCAAACTGGAGGGGGTGCTGAGCAAGGAGAGGACAGGGTCCCAGAAGCCAAGTAGGTGTCAGCACCCCCACCCTCGACCTCAGGGGCTCAAGAACTCTTTGCATAAAATATCTTCAGACCTAGGAGATGGTCAAAGGCACAAAGTTTAACCACTGGGAGGGAGTGTTGTTGAGAGGGGTCTGGGGTACCCTGAGCCCAGGGGTAGACCAAAGGCGTGATTCATTCCCCCTTCCCTGGAAAGGTGATTGCCCCATTAGACCTTTCTCACTTCAAGGAGGCACGCTGCCTAGGCCTCAAGCACCCGCCTTCTTGGGGAAGGGGGTATCAGATTGGCACAGGAAAGGCCCAGGGAAGGGAGCCACTCTGTCCAGTAATACTTTGGTAAGGTTCGGGGAGAAACAGGATTCTACCCCAGGCTTCTGACAAACCCTCTCATTCAGCTGGATGCTGAACTGTGTCCACACTATCCCTGGCTCCAACGCGAGGCCAAGCCCACAGAACACTCCCAAATGAGGTCCTGAGAATCAAGGAATAGGGTGGAAGGGGTGGGAGGGCCCCTTCGGGGAGAAAGCACTGAGACGGATCACAGCTTCCGCCCCACGGGCTGCTGTAGACAGAGTTCACTGCCCGCAGAGATGATGGGCAAGTGATTGTCCACGTGGTAGCTGATGAGGTGGCTGACACTCTCAAAGCGGTGATCCTTTGTCCGAACCTGAGGAGTCAATTCAGGTGAGGAGTCAAGTAAGACCTCTGCCCCCAGGACTACAGAAACTGGAATATTCAAGGGGGTTGAGCAAGGAGAAAAAGACCGCGACGGGAGTGCTGTCTGTCCAGATCATTGAGGCTTCTCTAGAAAGGAAATCCACAGCTAGCTCTGGAAGTGGGCAGAGAGGACATCAGCCCCAGAAACTGAGAAGCTGGGGGATATCTACTCTCACGACCGAGAAGGTGGCATGTCTCAGAGGAGGACACACACTACGAAGAAGATGGGGAAGGGAGGCTGGGGTTGCTGTAGAAAAGAGCCCAAAGTTAGGAGGGACAGTGGGGCGGGGCAAATAGGCGACAGGACGCCGAGCTGAGCCCTGAGTCTGGAGATGCTGGGGAGGTCCCTGGCTCCTCTTGGAAAAGGAGACTTGGGGTTTCTAGGCTCTAGCCATCCGACACTGGGCATCACCACCTCTCCAGGATGGTTTCCTTGTTTGTCAGAAGAGGGGCTCAGGAAAGCTGAACACCTTCTAGCTCAGATGCAGTCAGGGCTGGGGAATTGAGGACTGAAAGGAACAGAGCTCGGGCTCAGGGGTATGAGAAGGGAAGGATGCCATCCCGCTGGGAAGGGTGCCCATATTCACATGCCAAGCAGGGAAAGTGGGAGGCAGTGAGGGGAGACGCATGGCTATGCAGGAGCCCTTTCTGCCCCCCCCCACCGCCCCAACACACATCCCTGCTCCACTCACCACGCCCTCTGGGTCCACCAGCAGCAGGTGCTTGGGCTGCCCACTCTGCAAGCCAGTAAGCACATACTGTCCTGGCGTGGTCGTGCTCTCCCGCACCAGGAAGTCCCCGTTGAGCTGTAACAGAGCCTCAGCCTCCCGCCGGCTCAGCTTCCCATGGAACCAGGGCTCCCCTCGGAGCTGCTCAGCCATGGCCATGGCCTGGGCAGGCGGAGGCACCCGAAGGGCATCTTCGAAGGGCTCTGGGGGTTCAGAGAGGGGGCTAAGAGAGGCAGCTGGCACAACACAGGCCAGGACCCAGACCTTCAGGGAGCGGAGGCCTAGAAGGAGAGAGCAGGGCAGAAGAGGAGGACCCGAGTAGAAAGACGGAGATGCAGAAAAGGAGAGAGGAGCACTCACTCATGTCAAAGAGGTCTCGGGGCGTGCTGCCATTGATGGCAGGATTGGGGGGCCCAGCCCCACCCCCTGCTTGCCGGGCCTTGTCTAGGTTCTGGACGTTGACATAGGAAGGATCATCAAAGAGCTCTTTACCTGCTGAGGAAAGGGAGACATCACAGTGACCCCAGCCCTGCCCCCTGCACCCCTGCCCCTACACCTCCCCACTCCCTTCACACCTGGGCAGGGTGGTGGAGGTGGCATCTGTTTGCGAATTTCTGGGTCTCCCCCGACAGGCTGCCCCACCGGCTGCAGGGACAAAAATAAGATGAGACCAGAAGCCCAAACCGGCCACTCCCATCCCAGGTCCCAGGCCCAGCCCACCTCCATCCAAATAACTTACCAGCGTTGCTCCCAGGTGGCTGGGGGTCTGGCCAATGGGTGGAGTGGGTCGAGCAGCCCCCAGGGGGGCTCCTTCCCGAAGCCTCATGTCCACCACTCCCCCAAGAGGGGGTTCCTTCCCGGGGAAGTCATTATAGTACTGGTGGTCAGGTGGCTCTTCCTCCTCCTCATCCCAAGCTGAGCCATCAAAACCAGCCATCCTGAGAGGAACAGGAGGGAGGGAGGGCACAGACAGTGGCCATGGGCCGGGCACCTCCTGCACGGCAGGCCTGAGGCTGGCTGTTTTCTAGAACAGCCGTTCCATCCTCCCGGGAGCCCTGCAAGGTAGCTATTACCTCCTTCCCCAGTGATAGAAGAGAGATGAGGATCAGAGGTGGAGAAATTTACCTGTGGTTTCACAATTAAAGGCTGGCGGAGCTGAGTTGTAACATCAGATTTGATTTTAGAGTTCATGCCCTCGATTATCATGCTATCTCCCAATAGGGAGGAGAAGCACAAGGAGGCAAGAAGGGATGTGCTCCAGAATAGTTTAATCTCCTCTAAATACTCAATAGCTACCGGCCTTAAGCTGGGAAAGAAAGGTAGAGCTCTCAGGAAAAAGACATCCTCCCTCACCCAAATTCTTGATGGCTCCTACAGGCAGGAAAATGAAAAACTAAAGATGGAGAAATGAGAGAGAGAGAGAGACAGGCCGGCAGCGCGGTGGCCCGGCACGCGAGAGGAAGAGCGGGCCTGCAGCAGACAGGGCCTGGCCAGACTTTCCTGACAGCCACAGGAAACGCAAGAATAGCAGGAAGTGGGAAACACGCACACAGGTTATTTTCACCCCCGACCCTCTCTGGGCTCGAGTGTGAGCAGTGGAGCAGACCTGTTTTCTCCGTTCGGGCCTGGGGCCCAGAAGCTGCCCCTCACCCTCCGCACCCGCTCACCTGTCATGAGGGGTGACCAGCTTGGGCGGGTTCCTGAGGTATTGTTTGAAGCGCAACTCGAAGGCCTGGCCGATGGTGCTGATGACATCCTGAGCGAGCCCTTCGGGACACTCCAGGATGTGGCAGGCTGGGGGCACAGCAGAGGCGGCCTGCTGGGAGGAGGCGCGGCCAGGGGCCCTCGTCTTCCCGGCAGGAGCCCCTGCTTAGCTCCCCAGGTCCTGCTCACCTGCCTCTCGGACAGCTGGCCCCACCCAGCGCTCCCCACCGCGCCTCACCTCTCTGATTCACCGGGTCTTTGGCAACATAGGCGACGTACTCAGCTGTGTCCTGGGGTGGGCAGGGTCAGAAGCAGCCCCTTAGCTCAGTTTTACAGCCCACCTCACCCCTGACCCCTACACAACCCAGGCCTTTCCAGACACCACTTCGATCCCAGCACACCCTCTTTTCCAGCTGGTGTGGCCCCTACTCTTCCCACCCCCCGGCCCTGTTCCCCAACTCACCGGGTCCCCACCGGACGCAAACGAAATAGACTGCATGTGGTGGTTGGCAATGATCTGAGGATTAGTGCAGGGGACAGAGAAAGGAGGGAACGGCATGGGTCAGGCAGCCCTGCAGCACCTGGGCACCCACAGCCCTGGAGTGTCAGTCCCACCCTTTTGACTTCTTAGCCCAGGTCCTCCTAAGCTCCTCCTTCCTTCCTGTCTTAGCTCCTGGCCCTGTGACCAGGTCCTGGCTCAGCCCTCCCAACAGTGTTTCTGGCCCCCTCACCCAACCCCACCAACCTGTTTGCAGTCTGCGGCCATAAGGTTGAGGCTGCTGGTGGATACGGTGAGAGTGATTGGCATCCCCGCAAATTTCAGGTTACTCCTCCCCAGGATGGAACTGAGCGGGCGGCTACAGGGCTAGGGAAGGGCCCAAGGATCTCAGAAGCTGGGGGTTCCCCACACCAGGAATCCCCCACCCTCTGCCTTTTGGCCTGCTCCCCCACATTTCCCAGCAGCACACCCAGCCCCATCGGCCCCAGGTACCTTTCTCCTCCTTGTCGCCCCCTTGGCACCAGGCACAGCCTCACACACCAGACTGATGGCCTCCCTGGGGAGAAAGAGGTCCTTAGACCTAGAGCCTGCCTCCCAATCAGCTGGGGCTGCCACAGGGCAGGGGGAGGGGAAGACCAGGCCAGACTCCAGGGGCACTCCAGGCTCTTTGTCGTGGTGGATTGAATTAAGGGCCTTTAATATTTGATGACACGGAGAGGCCACTTCCTGGCTGATTGGGTTAGGGCCTCAGTGGGTCTGGCCCCACCCCCTTCCAGCTACCAAATGTCCCATTCCCTTCCCAAAGGCAGCAGCAACCTTCCACCCACCCTGTTCTATACTCAGGCTCCAGCTGCCGGCTGGCTCTGCTACCTCCCCCACCACTCACAGGACTGGATAAGTTAAGAAGGATCCAGACCAGAGGTGCCTCTTTTCATTCAGACTTAGACTCACTCCCCTAACTTTCTCTCAATCCCCTTTACCTAAAGATAAGCCATGGCTAGCAAGCGACCAAGACCCACTCCCCTGCTCCCCTCACTAATCCAGGCCCCCCCCCCCCCCCCCCGTCTGCCCGCCTCCCCACTAACCTGGTGACCTGGGTGCGGGTGTTGAAGTCCAAGGCACGCATTGACTGCAGAACCTCCACACAGCCCATGTACTGAGGGAGGGATGGAAGGGGACAAGTCAGCCGCCTCCCCCCACCCCTTCACAAGGAGCCCCGGGCCTTTTCCCTATGTGCTCCCTAAAGGAAGAGTAAAGACGAAGAAGTTTTGCTGGCTGCCTGCGGCTACACCCCCACTACGTGCAAGATCAGAGGAAAAAGGAGCAGAGGAAAGGGCAAGCTAGGAGGGCCTCGGGCATATGGGAGGAGAATGTGGGGGGCAGTGACGGGCACTGGGGGTGGGGGGCGGGAGGGGGGTGGAGTGATATCCCCAGAGGGAGGAGGCTGGGGGACACAATCAAGACTCACTCATTCCAACACTTACTAAGGGCCTGCAATGTGCTGGGCTTTGTGCTAAGCATGGTGGGGGGGGGGGTGTCACAAGAAGGAAGGGGCCCAGGCAGAGTTGGAAGGGGAGGGGCTGCAGAAGCAGCGAAGAAGCTAGTAAGGTATGAGAAACAGGACCCTGAAACCAAGGGAGGTGCTGGGAAGAGCAGAAAACAAGAGGCTCGGGTAAGGCTGGAGTGAGCAGAGGAACCCGAGGGGTCCGGGAGGGAGGAGGGAGGAGGGAATGGGAGGACGTTCACTCACCCGAACCAGGTAGGAAACCCCGGGTCCCATGACTTTGTCGTTGGGATGCAGCCAGCCCCGCGTGGGCTTATTGACAAAGCTCCCGTGGCGGGTCCACTCCTCGCCCCCCAGCTGGCCCCCTTCCACCCGAGTCCTGCGCCCGCCGCCTCCACTCAGCTTGTTCATGTCCTGGAGGAGGGGCAGGGGGCCTGAGTCTGGCATGGCCGCCCCTACGATCCCCTCCCCATCCTCAGCTGCCCTTCCTGGCTCCCCCTTTGGCCCCGGGCGCCCCCCAGCTGGGTTGGCCAGCTTCAGGTTGCTCATCCGGGGGAAGAAGGAACACAGGGTAGTGGGACTATCATCCCCAGGCAGAGGTGGCAGGATGGGCCCCAGGGACGAGGCCGATGGGGAAGGCAGCTCCTCCGGTGGGGTGGACCCTGAAGCCCCCTCCTCCAGCGATGACAGAGACTCATTCCGAAGTGGGTTGTACTTGGGCTTGGGGGGCAGGAGATCCATGGCTGCTGTGAGAGGGAGGCTGCTGCCCAGCCCGGCCCCCCTGCCAGTCAGGGCAAGGGGGCCAGGCAGGGGGCATCCCCAGGCCCTTAGTCTGACCGGACCTCTATGGCCCAGGGATCTCAAGGATCCCGGGGAGGGTGAGGGACAAGAGGCGCCAGCACCAGCACCCCCGGGTCAGACCGAGATAGTTTCAGGCCCCATCCCCGCCCAGCGTGGAGCCTCTTCTCTGGCTGAGAAGAGAACAGGCTGGACCCAGAGCTGCCTGGCTCCTCCCCAGGGGCGGAGAGCTAAGGCCAGAGACCAATCCCGAGGACAGTGCTGACTCACAGGCTGTAAGGGGCTAAGCCCCCACCACAGCCCCAGCCTAGAACTCTGGCAGGGATAGAGCTCTCCATGCACCACCCCCCCTCCCGCCCCCAGACAAACCACCAGTAATCTGGGGAGGAGTAAAGTGGGGGTGGGAGGGAAGGATGTAGGAATGAGAAGGAAAGGAGGGAAATAAGAGGAGGTCTGGATCAATCCACACAGGACATGGGCAGGCCAAAGGGAGCAGGAAGCTGCAGGAGGGTAGGGGGAATGAGAGGAAACAGGGAGCTGGGGGTGGAAAAGGGAGGGGATCCCTGAGCTCAGCACTCTCCTTCCTGTCCTGGTGGAACACTCAAATGCCCCCCTCCTCCAGGCCAGGCCACCCCTAGCAACACCACACAGTCGGGGGGTGGCCCCAGGGAGCCTGGGGCCATTAGCACCCTCTGCTACCACAGCTGTGGACAGGAGCTTAAGAAAAGGGGAAAGGATGGAAGTGGTCCCAGTGGACGCAGAGAGGGGCCAAGAGGAAGAGCAAAGCTGGAGAAGTAAAGGGAACGAGGTCCAACCTGGGTGGCGCACCAGGCAGGAGCTGGGGCAGAGGACAGGCTGATGGTGCCCCACCACGGCACCCACCATGCCAAGGAGCAGCGGCCCCCAGCCAAGCACTCTTCTGTGCCCCCTTCCACAGGCCGAGTCAGCAAAGCAAGCTGTCAGGAGCGGCTGGGTGGAGAGGTTCATACCCCTCCTCTTGCAGTGGTGGCTAGGGAAGGTGCAGGTGTCCACCACGGAGCACAGTGCCCCCCAACAGCAGGGGCAGAGTCTGGCTGGAGGAGATGGGAGAGTGAAACAATTCTCCAAGAGAAGTGGGGGCTCCAGGCCACCGAAGGACAGAGGGGGCAGAAGACAAATCTGTGCCAAGGGCGCCAGGGGTGGGCTGGGGCTGGACACAGGGAACAGCCCCACCGATCCCTTCCACACGAGGCTCCCAGACACAGCTCTGCTAAAGGGGGCCTTGGAGGAAGGGGCAAAGTCACCAAACAAAAAGTAGTAGAAGATGCGTACAATCCCCACGATCACTTTGGGATTACCTATTCTTAAACTCCAGAAGATACAAAGACGCAAACTATAGTCATTGATAATACCAGCATTTAAATCGTGTTAGATACTGTGCTAAATTCTTTCCCCTGGTCTTCGTCACTCCATTTCCTCAGGCCTTCAGCCCTCAGGCCTAGAGACATTGAGGAAGGGGTTTTGCCCTGGCCTCGCACCGCCCCCTCCTCCCCACACAGGCCAGGACGTCCTCCTCCTGCCGGAGCCCGCACAGTCCAGAGGCAGGGAACAACCAACAGGTGTGGGCGTTTGGAAGGAAAGAAAGAGGAAGTCGGGCTCTTTAAATTTGCATAGGAAAGGAGCTTGCCTACTGTGAGTCGGGGTGGCTGGGTGTGGGGGAGAAGCTGCTCGTGGCTTCTCGGCCCAGCAGGGAGGAGGAGGCAAGTAGCAGGAAATGGCGAAAGCCTCGGGAATGTTTCCAGAAGGGAAGGCTGGGCGAGCGGGACCAGAAGGAATGCCCAGACAAGAACTCTGGTTAGGGGGCGGAGAAGAGCCAAAGAAACGGTGGAGGCTGGGGAGTCCCTTCCAAAAAAAAAAAAAAAAAATCAAACAGCAAAAAGGTCACTGTCCCCTCCACCCACGCCAAGCCACCGTTTTCTAGCAGCAGAGAACTTTCGCCCCTGTCGCACCCGCAGGTCACACGCCAACAAACCCATGACCCTACCAGGTCCCGAGGTGCAGGTGTGAGACCTACAGCTGTCTCTGGGGGCGGAGTCGGTCCTGAGCAGGGAAACTCCGGGGTTGGGAACCCAGGAGCAAGCCCCTCTCCCCGTCTCGCGCCAAGCCCCAAGTCCAGCCCCCTTCCAGCGGGCCCACCCTTGGCAGGGGCAGGGGGAGGTAGAGGCTGCCCGGCCCTCGCACTGCTCGGAACCGGGCGGGGCACTCTGGCTTCCCACCTGCCGGAGCAGGAGAGCTCGGGAGAGCTGGGCCCGAGGCCCAAGCGAGAAAAGGGAACTCTGCTGCAAGGGGTTTGGGGCCCCAAGACAGCGCTTCTGAGGAGGGGACCCGGGTCCCACTCGGGACGTTCCCGAGGGGGCGTGGCCCCTAGGTCGCGCGCACCGGGGACTTCCAGGCGGCGAGGCCCCCGCACGGCCCGACGTGGTCAGGGAAGGGGCGGGGCCTCGGGCGGGGCCCTGGGGAGGCGTGGCCTCCCGCGCCCGGCCTGTCCGCCGAGGGGCGGGGCTCTGGCCTTCTGGGAGATAGGCTTTTCGAGGGACCCGTCGCCAGGAGGCGGGGTCTCGGGGAATTGGAAGAACTACCGTCAGGTTTCTTGCAGTAGGGCTTGTGGAAGCATGTCCGGGGGTGGGACTTCCAGGAAAGCCGGGCGGCAGGGTGAGGTCGTGGACAATAAACAGAAAACGAATCGGGGTTCGGGGAGCCCCCTGAAGATGGGGGTGGGACTTCCGGGGAGGGGGTCTCAGGGGGCGGGACTTACAAATGAAGACCGGAAGTAGGGTCCCGGGAGAGGGGTTCCGGGGTGGAGGAGTGGGTCACCTAAGGGGAGGGAGAAGACCCAACTCACCAGGGCCTCATGGAGTCTCCGCACCGCACCGCACCGCGGCTCGATTTGGTTCCGGATCACGCCACTGCCTCCTTAGCTGGCCGTTCCAACTTTCTCCCCGGCCTGGCCTCCTTGAAGAAACTTTATTGCACTCACTTCCGGCCTCACTAACCCCTGACCCTCTACCTCAGCGTCCCTCCTTCAGCCGTCCCACTTTCCCGAATCCGCCAATGGCAGCGCGAGAACGCGCACGGGGGCAGGGATAGCCAATTAGAGGCGTGTTTTTTTACCTACGCCAGTCCTTGACGAACGTAAGAAGTACCCTCCAATAAGGACTCGAGGAGGAGGAAGTCTAAGCCAATCCGAGGCTTGAAGGTGGAGTTGTCCCGCCTTAAATCAAAGGGACCAATAGGAAGCGCGGGCGGCGTGTTTGAAAGCGAGGCCAAAGTGGGTGGGAGCGCGTGCTGCTGGGAGTTGTTTGGAGGTTGGCGGCGCGGGCCTGACGGTCCTCAGATTGAGCGATCATGTCGCACAAACAGATTTACTACTCGGACAAATATGACGACGAGGAGTTCGAGTACCGGTTAGTGCCGGCGCGGGGGCCATAACGAGGTCGTGAACTTTGACAAGTGAGGGCTGAATCGACAGGACCGACGCAAGCGCGAGAGACTCCGGGTCGCGGCGGGGACGATCGCGGGGAGCGCAGGGCGCATGCGCGAGGGCCTGGCGGCGCGGGGGCGCGCAGACCGGCGAACTCCGCGTCAGCCGGGAGCCGGGCAGCGGGCGGAGGGGGCGTGGCTAGAGTTCTGGCGGCCCCCTCCCCCCTGCCGGGGTTCTGGAGCGTTCTCGGAGCTTCCCCCGGCGCGCGAGCTTTGCCTTGGGGAGCCTGCTGCGAAGAGGTGGCCGCAGCGGCGCTGGAGGGGTCCTGGAAAGGGGGCGTGGGCGTGCGGGCTTGTGGCGGGGAGGGCTTGGGGGAAAGACGGCGGGGGCCTGCCGGATGCCCCGGTGATGTCTGATCCGGCGTCGGGGTGCCGCAGGCTCGGGAGTTGCGCCGCAGCGCGAGCGCAGCCCACGGCCCCTGCCGCCCCGGCCCGAGAGTCGGAGCAGAGCCTGCCGGGCTTCGGGGGGAGGCGCTGGGGCTGTGCTGGGGTCAGGGACCGGCGTGGGGCACAGCCCTGGCCGCGGGCTTGCGTCTGGCAGGTGCGGCGCCGCGATTCTAGGCCGGAAGATCGCGGGGAGCGGGGATTCTGCCCGAGTCGCATTCCAGGCGTTCAGTGTGACGCCCACACCGCCTGCCCGGTGGGTGTCTCGCCTTCCACCTTAGGGAACATAGAACGGAAGCTTTGCAGGCTCCGGGGACTCGGCGTTGCTGACCCACACGGGACCGTGGGCCCGTTAGCTTTCTTTTCCACGTCTGAACTGCGCTAACTAAATTCTGTGCTCACCGCCTCTTTGCAGGGTTAGGAAGTCGTAAGTCGAGGCGGTGCTGTCTTGGTGGTGGTGGTTGCGAGGGTGTGTTGGGGGGTCTGTGTGTCTGATCTGATTAGGTATTGAAGGCCGTCCCTGTGCCGGGGCTTGTCCATTGAGTGTAAGCCATCTTCACATAGTTAGACTAGAATTGTGCCTTTGCGAAGAGTCTCCGCTACTAATACAGGGAGCGTCGAGTGTATTTTCACTGAGCGCGATGGAGTCTATCCGGATTAGCCCAATTCATGTCAGAGTAATAATTTTTTACCATGAAAGGAGACGTCCTTGGTTAGGAGAACGTGGGGCTTCCCAAAAGAAGTCTCATGGCAACTCTCTTCAAAGTTAGGAAGATGAGATGGAGGGTGAGACATTTCCATTTCATCCTTTGTGACGGCTCTCCCACACAGCGCTCCATAAGAGGCCTTTCTTCGCAAAACCAATCCTTTTCAAAATTACTTTTAATTATTGGCACTGTGTGTGCTATGGGGCTGCCCTTATAGCATTCTAGAGTAATCAGCAGACTGAGCTCCAGGAAGGCAGGAAAACAGGTGCGTGTTCACTTGAGTTAGTCATTAGTCATTAATGTGTGCTTTTTAACATACTTTGGTGAGGATTTACATAACTGGCCTTTATTTCTAGCTGCCTCTACCCCACAATAGATTATATAAACTCCCTACCATCAGAAACCGATTTTTTTCTTTTTTTTCCTCTCAGCTTTGTATGCAAGCTCTTCATACTGCACCCTGTACTGATGTGAATTCTCCCCATCTTTCCATGTTTCTCTTACAGGCATGTCATGTTGCCCAAGGACATCGCCAAGCTGGTCCCTAAAACCCATCTGATGTCTGAATCGGAATGGAGAAATCTTGGCGTTCAGCAGAGTCAGGGATGGGTCCATTACATGATCCACGAACCAGGTTGGTGCGATGTCTGAAAGCAACCATGGAGGGCTCCTTCACTGAGGGAAAGACAGAGTGATGAGATCGTATAACCCAGAGAAATGGGGGGGATGGTAAGGGTGCTTTATTGGTTCCTCACCAGCCATCTAGAAAAACTGGAGTGACCAAAAATAAATAAAAGGAAAGTATCTGGGAAGTTCAGAGACAACCTGTTCCTGAAAAACCTCCTTTAATCTTTAGTTCAGTCTGAGTGTGCCCTTTTTTTTTTCTTAAGGCCACATATACCCTGGTAGAGGTTATGGCCCCTGCATCATTCTCCATCAGAAAGTGAATTCTTGGATGTGTTCCAAATAAGCCAAGGAAAGTATATTTCTTGATAAGACACCAGACCCCAAGCTGCCAGGCAAAACTAATAAAGGCCCCCTGGGGCTGTACAAACATAGCGAGGGAACTGACGCTAACCGCTCTCGGCTTGGCAGACAGGCCCAGCTTGTGGGTCTGCTTCTAAGGCCATATGCTTAAATCTTAATTTAGTCATAAAGATCTGAATGGGTGATATCTGGGAAGTGCAGAGACCAGTGCGAGCGTGTCTCTTCGATTTCACTCACTCTTTCAGAACCTCACATCTTGTTGTTCCGACGGCCACTGCCCAAGAAGCCGAAGAAATGAAGCTGGCCATCACTTCCAGCCTCGAGCTTTACACAGCTGTCCTTGCTTGCTAACATCTTCCTGATAACATCATTATGTTGCCTTCTTGTTTCTCACTTTGATATTTAAAGGACGTTCAGTCCACTGTTTGAATGTGCTGCTGACTGCTTTGCTCGAGCAGAGCCGACAGCACCATGGCCCAGCCAGATGAGCGCTCTTCGGGCTGCAGCCTCAGCTGAGTGTCACCCCAGAAACCATGCTGATCTCTGTACCCAGCAGAACACACTTGGTAGGTGGAGGAAGCATCTGAGAATAAGGCCGTGGCTGTTACAGGGATTGTGTAAACTTGCTGTTTTGTTTTGTTTCTTGCCAGGTGTTGTATGTATGGTGGTTTGTTTCAATATATTGGAAACTTTTCATTTTATTCAAGAAATCTGTTCCATGTTAAAAAGCCTTGATTAAAGAGGAAGTTTTTATAATCTAATTCTTTAATTGTAAAGGTTTTTTTCCCTTCTCAGGGCGAACATTACACTCAGTATCATGTTTCTGATTATATTCCCTTCGGTTAGATAATGAAGTTCAGCTCTTTGCTGATAATGAGGTTTATTTCAACATTCAGGTAACTGGTTTTTAATCTACTTTAAGCAGACTTTCTGTCAAACTTCTGAAATATATGTTGCTCTTGTTAGCCTGAGGTAGAGGTTATGTAGAGACATCATCTCATCAAAACAAATTAACCATTTCCTACAGTCAGGGATGCTGCCTTTAACGCAGTCCTGGTATTTGAAGGGCACAAGAGGGTAAAGGGAGGAGGCTGTCAGCCAGAGGGTGCTCCTGTGCCCCACTTCCTGCCCAGCCTAAGGCTCTGGCAGACCTGTGGCCTGTTAACTGTTGGGGGGGGGGGGACACAACAACGTGTGCTGTTTTTTAAGTGGCTGGTGCTGATGCCTAAGTCATTCCTTAGCGATATTGCCTTAATTGGTCTGGGGTGTGGCCTGGATGTGGGAATTTCAACCATTTTTATGCAGGTAATTGGAGTATTAACCTTTGAGAAAACAGGTGTAAGCTGTAGTTGTTCAAGAAAACATTTCTCCAGGGTGTCCCTGGTTGGCTCAATTGGTGGAGCGGGCAGGCTCGATCTCGGGTTGCAGAGTTCCAGCCCCATGTTGGGTGGAGGTAATAAGAGTAGTGCTAAATAACGGAAATGAAGCTTCTCCCTGTCTTCCACCCATTTCTTCTTATGGCAGTAGTTCACTGGTGGTGCCTGACCCAGCAGCATCGCCATCACTGGGACCTTGTTAGAAATGCAAATTATTGGACTCTACCTTAGACCTACTGAATCAAGAACTCTGAGGATTGGGCCTAGCAATGTTTTAACAAGCTCTCCAGGTGATTCTGGCGACCACTCAAGCTTGAGAACCCACTGATAAAGAATTGGACCAGAGCTTTTGGGGGGGGGTCAAATATCAAATCTTTAAAAAAATAATAAAAATAGGGGCGCCTGGGTGGCTCAGTCGTTAAGCGTCTGCCTTCCACTCGGGTCATGATCCCGGGGTCCTGGGATCGAGCCCCAAGTGGGGCTCCCTGCTCAGCGGGAAGTCTGCTTCTCCCTCTGCCTGCCCCTTCCCCTGTTTGTGCTCTTTGTCAAATAAATAAAAACTTTAAAATAAAAATAAAAGAATGTTTTAGGGGGCGCCTGGGTGGCTCAGTTGGGCATCTGCCTCGGCTCCAGTGGTCATGCCAGGTCCTGGGATCAAGCCCTACATCAGCTCCCTGCTTAGCGGGGAGCCTGCTTCTCCCTCTGCCTGCCACTTGCCCTGCTTATGCGCTCGCTCTCTCCCTCTCTGTCAAATAAATAAAATCTTAAAAAAAATTTTTTTTTAGGGGCACCTGACTGGCTCAGTCCATAGAGCATGCAACTCTTGATCTTGGGTTTGGAAAAAAACACACAGGGCTTATTACTTGAGAAAGAATAGTCTAGAAGCCTGGCTCTTCCTTTCACTTAGCGTTTTGTGGTTGCTGTGTGGCAACTCTTGACTTCTTAGCCTGTTGCCCATCTGTGAAATGGGCATCATCTGTCTTGGGTTTTAGGAGAGTAAAATGAGGGTGGGTGTGGTTCAGCTGTTCTCCAAGTGATGAATGAATTTTAGAGGTTTACTACAGAAAACATAGTCTAGGGACCAGGAGCATCAGCATGACAGGAGAGCCTGTTAAATGCAGATCTCAGGCTCCCACCCCAAACCTCCTGAATGAGGGAGATTTAATCAGCCTATTAAGGCCCCAAATGGGGGCACCTGGCTTGCGCAGTCGGTAGAGCATGGGACTCCGGGTCGTGAGTTCAAGCTGCACCTTGGGCATAGACATTACTTATAAAAAATTTTTTTAAAAGGTCCCAGATCAAACATTTAAATTTAAGAAGCACTTTTAGACCAAAGGCAACTGAAGTGAGAATAAGCTAGAGTGATGTGAGAATCCGAGGTGGACACACGGCCGGTCCTAGTCGGCTGCCCTCACTTGTACCTGGAAGACCGATAATGGGGCAAAGGTGATGTCCAAACTGAGCACTCTCCTGGAGCAAGGGGGGCAAGGCTGTTTCTAGGCAACAGCGTTAAGTATATAGCTTTACCGTTCGTAACCGGTGAATGAAAGCTCCCCTCCAAGATCTGCCTACCGCAGGCAGTGCTGACACTTGGTGTCCCTACAACTTGCGTGCGCTACGGAATAAAATCCCTCTGGCAGCAGCGCCTGCGCCCAGAATTAGGCTTAGTGCCCGGCAGCTCGCGCACACGAGAGCTTGAAAACAAGTGAGAGTCACGCCTCCCTCGCTTGAAGCCTGAGAGAGCGCACCCCGAAGTCCGTGGAGCGCCGCCCACCGCCGCCCCTTCCGCCCCCGCCCGCGGCCCGGCCCCCGCAGTTCCGGGGGGGCCACGTGCGCGTCGCCAATGACAGCCCGGCGCTCCTCCCGCCCCCTGGCTACGGCGGGCGAGCGACGGCCGATGGCACCAATGGGCCCTTGGAGGTCGTCTGAGCGACAGCCGAGGTGGCCAACTGCTGTGAGCAGGTGCTGGTGTGGGGCGGGACTCTGCGTGCGGACGCCGCCCGGGACGTGCGGGAGCGGAGGGCACGAGCCGGGGAAGGGCCGGAGGCAGGTGGGGGCCTGGGCGAGCGGGGCGGGCTGCAGCGTGGCGGGGGGACGGGGCTCCAGACCAGGAAGGGTGCCGGCACCTGCGGGAGAGGCGCCTGAGCTCCGTTCGGGTCGGGGCGGCGGGGGGGGGTCGTTAAAAAGGGTCGAGCCACTTAAAGGAACAGGTGCCCCGAAGAGAGGAGGTATTTAAAGGTGCAGATGGCCGAGCTCGAGCGACTAGAGGAGCCGAGCTCGGCGCACAGAAGACATGTTCAAAGGGGTAGGTGCTCGGGAGAGCAGGACATTTTAAGGAGACTAGAGCCCAGCTTAGAAGACATGTGAAGAGGCCAGGGCTGGGGTCTCTTGTCAAGGGCCTGGCGAGGTCTTCCTCTAAGGAAGAACGTGCACTCCTGCTCTCCCCCATTGTCCTCTCCGGCTCCTCCAGGTTCCCTTGACCCCAGACCCCCCTGTTTTCAGGCTATGGCCCCCAGTGCCCTGTAGACCTGGCGCGACTCCCGTGCTTTCGACCCCTATTTGGGGCCCTGGGTGGCTCCTGGAGGGCCTTGCCGAGGGGCAGAGAAGGCAGGACCATGGCATCTAGGGCCTTTGAACCTCCCCCAGGGCGCAGCGTGACGGCGGGCATCATCATTGTTGGAGATGAGATCCTCAAGGTGTGTCTGGGACAGAAGAGGGGGAGGGTGCGGCATTCTCTTGCCCTTCAGAGCCTGCTGCACATTCTGTTGAGGGGAGGCAGCCAGGGTGGGAGCCCCCTTGCTGCAGGAGGGTCCTCGAGTGAGTCCAACCTATTAGAGGGAAAGTGACCCTTTGTTCTTTCAGTTACTCTGTTGAAAACTTGTAGCAAAGTTGCTATAATTTGCCAAGCCGTGTGTAGGGGTAGGAGGGCCTTTACAGAAATGACAGGGAGTCCACCACCGGGTAAAAGAGGTGTGGTGCATGTGCTATATAATCCAAGAGTTCCAGCCAGCCTGTTGGGAAGACGACCCAAGGCATTCAGCAGAATGAGTAAGCAAAACACAGGGAAAGTACTAGATGGAAGAAATCCCTTTTGAGCAACCAGGGAAGTCTTATGAGAGGTCCTGGCAGGCATGAGGTTTGTAATAGCAATATTGACCCCTGTTTTTTTTAGCGCTTCCTGGGGCCTGGCAGTGGGCTGATTATATCACATATACTTACTAATCCTTAGCACATTCGCAGGAGGTTTGATACTTTTATTATAAATCTCAGTTAAGGGCGCCTGAGTGGCTCAGTCGTTAAGCTTCTGCCTTCTGCTCAGGTCATGATCCCGGGGTCCTGGGATCGAGCCCCGCATCGGGCTCCCTGCTCGGCGGGAAGCCTGCTCTCCCTCTCCCACTCCCCCTACTTGTGTTCCTGCTCTCGCTAACTCTGTTTCTGTCAAACAGATAAATAAAGTCTTTAATAAGTAAACAAACAAATCTCAGTTAATAGATTATGAGACTGAGAAGCTTGCCCAAGGTTACAGAGCTCGGGAGTGGTAGAACTGGGATTCTCTCTTCCTCCAGAGTAACCCTTACCCGCTAAGCCCCCTGTAGAGAAGGAGAAGGAGATGGGGCTGGGAAAGAACATTGGAGACACACCAGAGACAGCCTCAAAAATTCTGCAAAGGAATTTGAACTTTATTCTGTATACATTTGGAAACAACACATGGCTTTTGAGCCCAAGAGTGGTGCAATCACAGTAGCACATTAGAAAGGTTAGTCAGGAGGCCCGGGGCAGAGTGCTGTGCCTGGGGGCTGGGAGCCTGGCCAGGGCGCTGTCGCCACTGTCCAGATAAAAGGTGCCAAGGACCTGCGTGGTGGCAGTAGGGACACAGCAGATGGGGAGACATTTCAGTAGAGGTGACAGCAGAAGGGCCCGACTGGCTGTGGACAGTGTCTGGGGATGCCACTGACCAAAGGGACAACTGCCAGGAATATGGTGGAGATGCTTAGTAAGTACATGGAGCCAGGGAACTGAGCTGTCAGGGTTGGTGAGGAATTGACCGCGGAATCCATAAGCGTAGATGAGGTCAAGGTCAAAGTGCAGAGAAGGAGGCCCAGGGTGGATCATGCTCTCCCTGACCACTCACGTGGATTTTCTCACTCCTGTGCCCAGTCCAGGCTTTTTGGTGGACCAAGGCAGCGGCCACCAAGAACACGGTGCCCCAGCATCAGGCAGATGCGGCTGTCGCCCCTTCCCCTTTGCCCTTCATCCCCACGGCATTGACGCCGTCCCCATCTCATCTCCCAGGGACACACTCAGGACACCAACACCTACTTTCTGTGCCGGACACTGCGCTCCCTGGGGGTCCAGGTGTGCCGAGTCTCTGTTGTCCCCGATGAGGTTGCCACCATTGCGGCTGAAGTCACTTCTTTCTCCAGCCGCTTCACGCACGTCCTCACAGCAGGGGGCATCGGCCCCACTCACGACGATGTGACCTTCGAGGCCGTAGCACAGGCGTTTGGGGACGAACTCAAGCCACACCCTGAGCTGGAAGCCGCCGTCAAAGCCTTAGGAGGGAAGGGCTGGGAGAAGCTGTCTCTCGTGCCCTCCTCCGCCCGCCTCCATTACGGCACCGATCCTCGCACCGGCCAGCCCTTCAAACTGCCACTGGTCTCCGTCCGAAATGTCTACCTCTTCCCGGGCATTCCAGAGCTGCTGCGGAGGGTGCTGGAGGGGCTGAAGGGGCTGTTCCAAAACACAGCCGTGCAGTTCCACCTGCGGGAGCTCTATGTGGCCGCCGATGAGGCCTCTATCGCCCCCATCCTGGCCGAGGCCCAGGCCCACTTTGGGCGCAGGCTTGGCCTGGGTTCCTATCCTGACTGGGGCAGCAACTACTATCAGGTGAAGCTGACGCTGGACTCAGAGGACGAAGGGCCCCTGGAGGAAGGCCTGGCCTACCTGACCGCCCGTCTGCCCCCGGGGTCGCTGGTCCCCTACGTGCCCGACGCCGTGCAGCAGGCCGGTGAGGCCGTGTACAAACTCGCGGGATCAGGTAGGGGCCTCCACGGGGAGGGGCTGCGGGCAGCAGGCCGGGGTGGCTCCCTAGGCCTCAGGAACGCAGGGGCTGTTGGCGGCTGCCTGGAAATCCAGGAGCCGGTGGAAGACGGCTGCAGGAAACGCGGGCCGCGTGCGTGCCGTCCACAGCACTGTGCTGGGGGGGGCGGAGCTCGACAGGACAGTCGTACACCGTGCCCTTCTGGGCCGGTCGCGTGACCAGAAAGGCCCCCGGGCACGAGATGTCGGTGACGAGGGGCCTCCACAGCGGGGACGTCAGCCCGGGAGCTGGGCGAGAGCAAACAGTGTGATCCGGGGAACAGAAGGAAACCAGGGCCCCCAGAGAGAAGACACTGAGGTGGGGCTGAACGGCCGGCAGGGGCACGCTCTGAGCGCATGGGGGAGTCCGGACAGTACCGACCCACACTGGGAAGCCATGGAGATGTTAAGCAAGGGCGGCGTGGCCCCCACTGCCCTCCGACGGCCACGTGCCTCTCTCTGTTGGCTTCTTGTCCGTCCGCTCGCAGGGTCCTCTCTGGGGGAGAAGGTGGCGGGCGCCCTGCAGACCATTGAGACTGCCCTGGCCCGGTACGACCTCGCCCGCCTCTGCGTGGGCTTCAATGGAGGCAAGGACTGCACAGCGCTCCTGCACCTCCTGCACGCGGCCGTGCAGAGGTGAGCCGACCCCTGGGGGCGAGACCTCAGAGGTGCCTGTCTGCCCTGCTGTCCAGCTCCCCCCGCTGGGAAGCGGGGAGGGAAGGGGTGGCCGAGTGGGGGCTGGGAGGGAGGTGGCCGTGGTGACTTCCAGTTCTGTTATTGAGCGTCTGACTTGGGTGTGGCCCTGGGTCTGGACGGGAAGGCCACTCTCCCTGACTGGGCCACAGGGAGGTCACAGTCCTGTTGGGAGGTGACATTTGCATACCTGAAATGGGGCTGTATGCTCCAGATCTGAGAAGTGAGAGATCAGAAGGGCTTCCCAGAGGAAGTGGGTTCTCGTGGATGGGAGGGACAAGGAGAGCGGAGAATGGGAGGTTGTCCATCCGGGGGCCAAAGAGAACAGTGCGAGCCCTCTGAGAGTATTTCCCTGCCCACCCGGCAAGCCTGTGCATTCTCCCCGCCCCAGGAAATGCCCTGATGCTCAGGAACCCCTCCAGATCCTGTATATCCGCAGCATCTCCCCTTTTCCCGAGCTGGAACAGTTTCTACAGGACACCATCAAGAGGTACTATGGGCCTGGAGGCTGGGGCTCCCGGGGGAGCTCAGCAGTGCCCACTTCTGACCGCAGCACTCTTCCTTCCTCAGGTACAATCTGCAGGTCCTGGAGGCTGAGGGTGATATGAAGCAGGCCCTGAGCGAGCTGCAGACGCGGCACCCCCAGCTGGAGGCTGTCCTGATGGGCACCCGCCGCACAGACCCCTACTCCTGCAGCCTCTGCCCCTTCAGCCCCACTGACCCCAGCTGGCCTTCCTTCATGCGCATCAACCCGCTGCTGGTAACGGGGTAGAGGCTGTGGGGCCTCCAGTCTCCCGATCCCTGTCCACTGTGCGCCCTGGCTTCCCCACGTGGGAGAGGTTGGAGCCTGGGGCTCAGATGAAGAACCCCATCATCCGAGGGAGGCTGTGCCGTTGGGTCATTCAGCCTTCTGAGCGCTATTTATTGAACACCAAGGGCAAGCTTGTGCTTTCTCCCGCTAGGCCTGTGCTGCCCAGTACGGTGGCCGGTAGCCCCCTAATTATACTCAAAGTGCAGCTTACTAGAATGAAATAAGGAATTACTGAAAACCAGCTAATGGTAGGCTTTAAAAGGATGAATTCTGTGGCATGTGAAAATTCAACATTCAGTTCTTGACTTGCACCAGGCATGTTTCAGGTGTCCCCATGTCAGGCGCCCCTAGGGCCCATTTTCATGGTCTGCTGCCACAGACCCACGCCATGGGGGGGGGCAGGATGCAGGCTTTCTCTTTCACGTTGCGTGGCCTGCAGAGAGCGAGCTGCCCCAGAGAATCAGATAGGAGCCCTCCTCGGGGGCCAAGAAGCAGAAGAGCCCAAGTGGGCCCCTTCCCAGGTGGCAAGGGGTGAGTGAGGAAGAGGGGGACTTTGTGACTCTGCTCTGACCTCCCAGGACTGGACCTACAGAGACATCTGGGACTTCCTGCGTCAGCTGTTTGTCCCGTACTGTATCCTGTATGACCGAGGGTAAGGGTGTTGGGAGACAGTGGGTGTGGGGAAGACGTGGAGGTGCAGGGGGCCTGAGAGCCACGCCCCACACTTGCCTCCCTTCTCCTGGCTCCAGCTACACCTCGCTGGGGGGCCGGGAGAACACGGTGCGGAACCCCGCCCTGAAGTACCTGAGCCCAGGAGGACAGCCCACCTACCATCCAGCCTACCTACTGGAGAATGAAGACGAGGAGCGCAACTCCCGGACATGACCTCGCAGTCCTGCCCGCTGCCGGAGGGGGGAAGGAGGCGGTCCTGGGGAGTCGCCTGTCAATAAAGTGTGCCTCTCGAGTGCGCTGCCCTGGCTGTGTCTTCCTGCTCGGGGGGATGGGGGAAGCGGACGGGGGCTGGGGGCTCAGCGCTGGCAGAGCTCCCCCTAAGGGGCCAGGGCGGCGGGCGTGCCGAACAGACTGGACAGGAGTTCACACCGACGGTTCTGAAGGCCAGCCTCACGGGGCGGGGCCCCCCACCACGGGGCAGGGGCTGGGGCTCGGGGCAAGACAGACCAGGCCCCGGGGTCTTGAGACCCAGGCCGGAAGCTGAGCGGGCCTGGCTGCAGAGCATGGAGGACGGAGTGAGCAGGCCCTCCCCCTCCTAACCCCAGCCTCCATCCCTGTCCATAGAGGCTGACTCAGCCCGTTCTTGGGCCCAGAACCTTCCCCGTGCTGGCCCTGGGGGGCCTTTGTTCCCAGAGTCATGAGGTCTGAGGGGGTGGGGACGCTGTTGATCCCAGGCACTGGAGGCGGCTCCCGCAGTCCACATGCAGCGCCGGACGCGGTCGCGGCCCCTAGCCCAGTCCCTGCCCTTCTCCTTCCGAAGGGCCCTGCGAGCCCCTGGGCCCTGGGTGCCTGTCATGAAGATGGGCACAGGATGGGAGGGCCTGCAGCAGACTCTGAAGGAAGTGGCCTACATCGTGCTGTGCTGCTGGTGCATCAAGGAGCTGCTGGATTAATGGCCGGGAGGGGCAGCGCGCCCGCCCGGCTCGGCTCAGGTGGGCTGGCGGGGGGCGGGGGGCGGGGGGCGACGGGAAGCGTGGCCGCGCCTGGGGCTAGAGCCCGCCTCTCAGCCTCCCATTCTCTGCTCTAGCGCCCAGCCCAGCCCCCAGCAAGACTCCTGGGGCCCGCGATGCTCCACCAAGGATGGGCCACAGACGCCGTGGGAAGTGCGGCTCCTGCTGCCGGTGTGTGCCATCCGCCAGGCCTGCCTCTCCGGGCGTCCGTTCCCCGCCCCCACCCCTGGGGCCCCCCCGCGGGCCCCGGAAACTGCAGGAGCTAACATTCCTCCAAGCCTGGCACAGTGAGCGCACCAGCCCAGATGGTCGATTTCTCCATACTCTGGTAGTGCCGGGAACGGGCTGCGCCCTAACATCTCTGCTTGAGAATCACTGAATAGATACACGTGTATACATACGTATATGCAGATACAAAATAAATAGACCTCGAGGCCTGAAGTTCTAAATGTCTGAAAGGAAATCGGAAAAACTCGGTCCTGGAAGGGTCTGGGAGCCAGGGTACAGACCGGGGAGGGAAGGAGGTTGTCCTGGACAGAACAGACGGAAACCCAGGTCTTCTGACTCACTGGGGCCTGGGCGGGGAGGGTGGAGGGTGGAAAGGCCAGGTTCCTCCCAGCTGGCGGATAGGGAGGGGTCCAGCTGGGGTGGGGTCTTCTTCTGGGAGGCCCTGTGCCTTAGGCCGGGAACCCAAATGGAAGAGCTGGTCTGGCCAGCTCCCCGCCTCTGAGGATCTTGGGCAGAGCACTGGGCCGATGCTAGTCCGCAGCTCCAAGACGACGTAGGGCCCTGCGCCTCCAGCTCACACAGGAGGCGGCAAGAGCAAGGCCTCCGGCTTACCACAGGGCAGGGGTGCCAACAGCCAGGAGCCGAGCCCACTCTGCTTCCCCTTGGTGGCCACGGACACCTGCTTTCCCTGACGCCCACCCCTCCACCCAAGGGTAGGTAAATGTGCCACGTACAGCACCTTGCTCACGCTGAGTGGCACGCCCACTCACAGCCCCCCACAACCTCAGAGCCAGCATGCCCTGGCCCCGCCCTCCTCTCCTGGGACTCGCTCCTCGCTCCCAGGGACCAGCTTTTCCCCCACCTTTTTCTGAGTTAAGTCCTTTTCCTGTGGGCATGTTGTGTCTCTCTTTGTAAAGGTAACAAAGACCTAGAGTAGGGATTTGTGCTTGTGAGAAGTGACTCCCCCCGCCCCCATCCGCCCCCAGTTGTCTTGTGGGCAGTTCATCAGCTTCGCCAGTTCCTGGAAGAGCATTTCAGAGATAGTCTGTGCACATTCTGCATCTTCGAGTGTCCATTCATTCAGCAAATGTCATTGAGCACCCGCTGTACGCGGGCCCCAGTGCTTGAATACAGCCGGGATCACAAAAGGCCCCTGTCTCGTGGGCAGACACAGGAAATAAAACATAAGCAAAAAAATACGTGTGGAGATGTTATTAGGTGATAGGTGCTATGGAAAAGAGAAAAGGTTGAGGTGGGGTGGGTGTGGGGCAGGTCCTGGAGGGCCTCACAAGCCGAGCTTCCTGTGGGCTGAAATGAGAAGGCTAACGCCCAGTGTTCCCTCTGGCTGCTGTGTGGAGAACAGACTTTGGGGAGCAAGGCTGGAACAGGGGAGCCCGACCCAGAGGCCAGAGGCACAGTCTGGGCACGACACCGGCTCAGAGTAGTGCAGAGAAGTGGCTGCCCCAGGGCGCCTGGGAGGCTCAGCTGTGGGG
>NW_023270389.1:1074646-1221481 GCF_011800145.1 Mirounga leonina
GCAGAGAAGTGGCTGCCCCAGGGCGCCTGGGAGGCTCAGCTGTGGGGCATCTGCCCTCAGCTCAGGGCGTGGTCCCAGGGTCCTGGGATCAAGCCCCACGTTGGGCCCCCTGCTCTGCTGGGAGTTGCTTTTCCCTCTCCCACTCCCCCTGCTTGTGTTCCTTCTCTCGCTGTGTCTCTCTCTGTCAAATAAATAAATAAAATCTTAAAAAAAAAAAAAAGTGGCTGCCCTGAATGCATGTGCATTCTTTCTCTTTTTTTTAAGATTTTCTTAATTTTTTTTTTTAAGAGTTTATGTATTTGACACAGAGAGACACAGCAAGAGAGGGAACACAGCAGCAGGAGCAGGAAAGGGAGAAGCAGGCTCCTGGCTGAGCAGGAAGCCCGATGCGGGGCTCGATCCCAGGACCCTGGGACCATGACGTGAGCCGAAGGCAGATGCTTAACAACTGAGCCACCCAGGTGCCCCCTTAATTTCTTTTTTAAAGATTTTATTTATTTATTTGTCAGAGAGAGAGCACAAGCAGGGGGGAGCAGCAGACTCCCCGCGGAGCAGGGAGCCCAATCAGAGGCTCGATCCCAGGACCCTGGGATCATGACATAAGCCCAAGGCAGATACCTAACCGACTGAGCCCCCAGGCATCCCAAGATTTTCTTTATTTTTAAGTAATCTCTACACCCAACGTGGGGCACAAACTCACAACCCCAAGATCAAGAATCACAAGCTCTGGGCACCTGGGTGGCTCAGTCAGTTAAGCGTCCAACTCAATCTCTGCTCAGGTCTTCATCTCAGAGTCCAGAGTTCAAACCCTGCATTGGGCTGCATGCTGGGCATGGAGCCTACTTAAAAAAAAAGTCACACGCTCTACAGACTGAGCCAGCCAGGTGCCCCGAGCCCATATGTATTCTTTGAGTTGACAACATGCTCTCCACATGGCTCCCCATCTTGCTTTTCTCCCTCAGCACGCCCTATACAGGATTCCGTATTAGTACACGTGGGGCCTGTCCCCTCTTTCTTTTTTTTTTTTTTAAGATTTTATTTATTTATTTGACAGAGAGAGTGAGAGAGCACAAGCAGGGGGAGCAGGAGGAGAGGGAGAAGCAGGCTCCCCACCGAGCAGGGAGCCCAATGTGGGGCTCGATCCCAGGACCCTGGGATCATGACCTGAGCCGAAGGCAGACGCTTAACCATCTGAGCCACCCAGGCGCCCATGTCCCCTCTTTCTTGCAGTACTGCAGCTCAAGATTTTTTTTTTTTTTTAAAGATTTTATTTATTTATTTGACAGAGAGAGACAGCAAGAGCAGGAACACAAGCAGGGGGAGTGGGAGAGGGAGAAGCAGACTTCCCGCCGAGCAGGGAGCTCGATCCCAGGACCCCGGGATCACGACCTGAGCCAAAGGCAGACGCTTGATGACTGAGCCACCCAGGCGCCCCCCAAGATTATTTTTTTAAGATTTATTTATTTGAGAGAAAGTGCAAGCAGGAGCGGGGCGGGGGAGGGTGCAGAGGGAGAGAATCCCAAGCCGACTCCGGGCTTAATCTCACACCCCTGAGATCACCACCTGAGCCAAAACCAAGAGTCTGACACTTAACCAACTGCACCACCCAGGCGCGCCTCAAGATTATTTTTTATCCCAGCAGCATGGCAACCCTCCTTAGGCGCCCACATAATCAGGTCACTGCTCTTGCCTGGACCCTTCAGAGCCCCACCTCACCCCAGGGCACAGTGGTGAGAAGGGGGAAGATCCTGAATCCATCTGGAGAGAGGTTAGCAGTGGATGTGGACATGGAAGTCACCTTCCCGCATGAGTGTGGGGCTCCCGCCTCCCCCCCAAAACCTGCACCTGCTTGGTCAGCCCCACCCTGCCTCAAGCTCTGGCCTTCAACCTCCTTTTCCTTTCTTGGGCCCCACTCCCACCCAGCTGGGATGGTGCCTGGAGGTGGATCCTGGAGTCAGAGTTCTGAGCATGAGGGCCTTTGCCAGGGGAGGGGGTGTCTGGCAAAGACCCCCAGGGAAGTGGTGGATGGAGGAAGGCAGGGCCCAGGAAGTGGAAAGAGGGAACAGAGAAGCGACCTGCGGTGGCCAGAGGACGGTGTCAGCTGTCCAGAGAGCCTTGAAGGTGGAGAGGCTGAGGAGAGAGATGGGGAGAACCAGGAAAAGCTTGCGCACCCTCTGAGAGCCCTTCTCACACTACAAAGTGCTTGGAGATTGACACGAGTCCACCTCAGAAATAGGCAGGGCAAGAGCAATCCTCTCACGCAAAGTTGAAGGAAATGGGCCCAGAGAGGTGAGAATTGTCCCATGCGAGGTCATGCCCACGGCACACTGCAGTGGGGTAGTCAGCCGGTGAACCCAGATTTTCCCATCTCAGATTCAGGGCTTCTCTGGACCAGCCAGCCCTCCTCTTCTGAAATGGTGCCTGGGAGAGGGGCCAGGCAGGCTGAGCTGTGGAGAGGGCGACTGCCCCAAAGCTGCACCCACCTCTACCATTCCCACACCCACCTCAACTCAGTGGCTCTTATTCCGGCTTTCCCCAGCTCCTTTGGGGGGCCCAGCTATGTCTTTTTCACCTAAACCACCACTGGTCAGGAGATGGTTCCCTGGTCTACACGTACTCCCCACTCCTCTCCAAGGGAAGAAGAGATGCGGCAGCTTCCCAGCAAGGTTCTCTTGCCCGGGAGAGTAAGCTCAGGTTTGGAGTGTTCAAGCTACTTGCATATGGTAGCAGAAGAGGGGAGCAGAGGGCCAAGATCGGGAGGGATGAGGAAGACCTTATTTACCCCTGGGCGCCCAGGGGCCCTCCAGTGGCCACAAGGGGTAGGGGAATGGGCGGAGTAAAACGGGGAAGGAGCCTCCGCGAAGCTGGAAGGGACCCCCAAACGCGACAGCACTGGGAGGAGCGGCCTGAGACCCAGGATTCCTCGCTGATTACATGGCTATAAGACCCTCAATGGTGTGCGAAAGGCAGGGGGAGGACAGGGGTCCTGGCGAAGTGGTCTGGGAGCCTCGCGCCCGAAACTGGATATTTTAGTAATGATCTCAGTGGGTCCTGTGTTTTCCCAGCAACACTCAGAAGCGGGCGGGAAGAGGGCTGTGGCTGTGGTTCCGACCGCGCCGGAGGGGAGACCCCCAAGGCCACAAGCTCTGCCCTGCGTTCCCATTTGCATCTCGTTTGCATAGCATTTACCTTCGAAAGGTAGAAGTCCCCAACCCCTTTCTCGGTTACTCCCAGCTGAGACTTTCTACTCCTGTCTCTGCCGGCCTCGGAGACGGGCCCGTTCTTCCGGGCACTCTCGGGCCCCTCTGGCCGCCGCCCCCCCCCCCCCGGGCCTCGCGTCCTTCAGCTGCCCGGGCTTCGCAGCAGCCCCCCGAACCCCGGGCACCGTCCGAGGAGCCGAGACACGTGCGCCGCCTGCTGGCGGGCGGGCGGGAGGGAGGCTGAGGGCACAGGGGTCCTGTTTCGCCTTCTCGGGGACGTGGAGTTTTGGAAAATGTTCCCCGAGCTTCCTGAGGCTAAATTTATCTTCCCCGGCCCTGGGGGGCGCAGAGATCCCGGAGACGATTAGCGCTGAGGCGCAGCGGGCTCCCGCCCAGAGGCCCGGAATAGGCGCCGAGTTATAAATAGTGCGCCCGCAGGTGTGGGGGGAGCCGGCGGGAGGGGCAACCCTGGCAGCCACGGCCCCTTCAGGTGGGTTGGGCGGTCGCGGTGGGGGAGCCGGGGGGCGGCGGGCGCGGGGGGGCTGCGGTCTGAGCGCCCCCAGCGGTTTCCTGGGCGGCGGGTTTTTCGAGGGAAGCGGAGGCAGCCCGGGTAAGGGGGAGCGGGGAAGAGGTGGGCGCCCACGGCGGCAGACGCTCCGCTTCCAGCTCTGCACCCCCCCAACCTTCCAAAACAGGCCCCCAGACCCACTCACTCAGGACCCCGCCCAGAGAGAGCCTTGCCTTTCTTCCGCCAGAAGCCCTCTCCCTCCACGCTCTGCGGGCGTCTAAGTCTTCTGCAGCTGCCCCTGAGCGCACGTGGCCCAGCCAGTCCCGGCGCGGGGCTGTCACTCCGAGTCGCCGTCCCCAGCCCCAGGTACACGGTCCTCCCTAGGGGGGGTTGACTCCCAGCGCGGGCTTTCATCCTTCTCCTTGGTCAGACACACCTCGCTCTCAGGGTATTTACCCACCTCCTGCTACTTTCCCCTCAAAAGTAAGGTCTAGCCGGTGGCCTGAGATATATGGCTGAACGGGCGGATCTGGGATGCCCCGCTCCTCCCAGGAGGCCCCTGCAGGCCCCACACCTGCCCTCCAGACCCCAGTGCCAGTCCGGGCCAGGTGGCAGCGAGCCCCCGGGGCCCAGCCCCCAGTCAGCGTTTCCTGGCTGCCGCAGTCTCAGTGGTTTGGCCCGGTAAGGGCCAGGAGTTGGAGGGGAGGCGGGAATTTCAAGTCGGGGTTCCCCCTCTGACTTCTGAGCCAGGAAGGAAGCTGTATGGACCAGAAGAAGAGAAACGTGGGTGGTGGTGGTCGGGAGTCACTGAGGAACAAACTGGAGGTTCCAGAACTGTCCAAACGGTGGGGAATGGCATTTCCGTTGCCTACAGATTCAGACTGGGTCTAGCAAGTCCGGAGGCGACCCTCGGAGAGGGGGGCCGGAGCGGGCCCAAGGCACTGGGCGCCTTTCATTTCTCTGTACCTAGGGGCTGGTGCCCAGGCGCCCGCCCTCGGACTGCTTCTGGAGGCCCAGGCTCTGCCCTCCCTGAGCCACTTTCCCGCCCTCCTTTTCCTGGGCCATGCCCCCTCCTCCACGAAGCAGCCCCCTCTCCGTTTCACGTGTGCATCTGGCACTGCCGTCTAGCCCCTGGCACGACTCTTCCCCAGGCTAGCGCGACCCCGACGGCTGTAGAAGGAAGGGGAAAACCCTGGCCTGGACCCCACCGGCTCCGGGCCCTCACCGACCAGACTCTGTCCGGCGGGGCCGAGAAGAAAACCCGGAGCAGTGACCGGCCTCGGGGCCCAAGGGGGACAGGGACGATAGGAAAACCCGGAGCGGATTCAGCGAGCGGGAGCGCCCCAGGCCTGCTGCCACCCCCTCCTTCCTACAGCCCCCCTAATTCTCCAGTGAGATAATGTCTGAGGTGGGGGTCTGTTTGGCTTGGCCTGGGCCCTCAGGGGCGCCTCACACTTTCCGCCCCTGGCTGGGGCGCAGGGCAGCGGCCCCGAGGCTGAGTCACGGCCGGAGAGGGAGGGAGGGAGGGACCGGGACTCCGCCCCTCCCCCTGCGCGGGGATCCCGGGTCAGCCCGGGTGAGGGCCAGGGCCCCCCTGGCGCCGCCCATTGTGGTCCAACAGGTTGAGCTGGTGTCCCGCGGAGCCACCTGCTGGAAAGGGAGGGAGGCCCCCTGCGGAGGGGGCTGAGGAGGAGAAAGCGAGTCGGACCCGGTTCGGCCCGGCCGGCCGCGGGGAACGGAACCTGGCCCGCGGTAGCCGGATTTTATTCCGTTTTACACTAGTGGGAGGGGCTCTCCGGGGTACGTAGCGCTGCAGGCCCCGTTGGAGGCGTCCCCCACAGGCTACCTTCCTCACTTGTGGGGGCACTGAAGTACGTATCCTGCCTCACCCCAAACCCACACACACATCTGGAAACACCCAGGCTCCCCTGGCCACCTGGGTCTCCGGACAGATCCCTGTCCAGAGGTTCCCACCTTCGCAGAGACTCAGTTTCTCCACTTAGGGAACGGGCGGGATGGAGGCGGGGAGCAGGAGCGAGAGCGCACCTCCCCCTCCCCCTTCGCGGACCCGGCCCCTCCCCTCCGACAATGCCAAGGCCGCAGCGGGCACCGGCTGGAGCGCAGAGGCTGCTTGCCCAGGGCGCCGTTCCCTCCCCGCGGGGCGCCGTCTCGCGTGGGGAGGTACGCAGGGTGCCCGCAGCCTCCACTCCCCCGCTCCCTCAGAGTCGGGGTGGGGCGTAGGAGCTGGAGCTGATGGCCTGGTGGCTCCCCCTCCCCCTACCTCCCGGGGCACTGACCTGATTATAGCCCCTCACGGGACCCCCCCCTTCAATCCCTTAAGTCCCCGCCTCACCCCCACCTAACCTATCTTTAACCTCTCATACCCTTCCCCTCCCGAGGGGGTGACCGTACAAAAGCCCCTCATGGAGACTGAGAGCCCTTGATGGGGGCGCCGGGTTCCCGGGCCACTGCGGACACTGCCCCCTCCCCCTTTCCCTCCTCCAGGTTTCAGGCCAGCCCCTCGGCTCCGCCCCCTCCCTGGCGGAACGCGGGGCAGGACCCACTTGAGATGGGCGGGTGCGCAGGCCAATGGGCGGGCAGGGCGGTGGAGTGCAGGGGGCGGGGCGGAGCCGCAGCGAAGGGCTGGATGGGGTCGGGGGCGGAGCTCGAGTTAAGGTGGACTGGGAGAGATAGGGGCTAGAGGAGAAAGAGGGAGAGGGAGGGGGAGAGGGACCGCGGCAGGTGGAGGGAGAAGGAGACCGAAGGAAAGAAGGAGGGAAAAAGAGGAGGGTGGGAAAGGCTCGGAGAGAGCAAAGTAAAAGCTTGGAGGAAGGGAGTGAAAAGGGAGGGAGGGACTCATCTGCGCCCTGCAGGGACTGGCTGGACCGAGGGGTTGAAGTTTATATCCTTATTGGGCGGAGGGAGGGGGACCTGGGGGGGCGGGTGAAAAACCAGGAAGTGACAGAGGGTGTTGCTAAGGGTTGGGGGGGGAGTTTGGGGGGTGGCAGGGGGCGGGGGGAGGGAGGGGAGGGATGGGGGGAAAGCCAGCGGGAGGACAGGTGAGACAGCAGGACAGGTGAGGCGGGCCCTGAGGGGGGGGCGGGTGGGAGCCAGGTGAATGTACGGTTCTCGGCGGCCGAGGGGGGGGCGGGCGGCAGGAGGAGGCCGAGGGCTGCGGAGGAGGAGCCCCCCAGCAGAGAGCGGCGAGCGACTGACCGCGGCCTTCTGACCAGGACCGGAGCAGGGCCCCAAGCCCCCGGGCCCGGCGGGGGACGCGCTTCTCTGCACACCCTGTGCTTCAGCAGTTCCGGCCAGCGGACCCAAAGGCGGAGAGGTGAGTGTACCCTACTTTTGTCTCCGGCTCGGGGTCCCCCAGACGCGAGACTACTGCAGTGTCCTTCGTCTGTCCTGTAAGTGGGACCCCCCCACGCACACACACACGCATGCAGACCAGACTCCCACCACTCCCCTTCCCTGTGCCTTCCCGGCACCCCGGCTCTTTGGAATTGATTTTAACTGCGAGGAAAGGTGGGCGGAGGGTCCCCAGAAACTTTCTCTGCACTTCTGGGATCAGACAGACCGGCGGCTCCGGGATGGAGAGAGGGTGAGGCGGCGCCGAGCGCTCCCCCAGTCTCCTCCGTGACTTGCGGGGAGACCCCCGACCCGCCCGAGCTGAGGGAATGGAAACGCTGACGGACTCTAACTAGGACAAGGCGGCTCCCCCCCCGCGCCCCCTAGCGCGGTGGGCTGGACCCGGGCCAGTGGCACTGGGGGCGGGGGCGGTGCGCAGGAGGAGCCGCGGCTGGGGGGAAAGTTACCGGCTGGACTATTCGGTTTCCTGCGCCTCCGGAGCCGCGCTCCCTCTCCAGTAGTGGGGCTCGGCGACAACCCCCGAGCGACGCAGATCGACCCCTCAGCCCCAGTCCCTTCCTTCAGGCGCCCGTCCCGCCGCCACCCTTCCCAGGCCGGCTCGTGCCCCCAGAACCCGAGAGCGAGGGCGGGTGACCAGGAGGAGTTCTACCCCCACCCGTCCCCCCGCCGGCGCCCGCGCACCTGCCCCTCCACAGAGTGGGGGTCGCCACTGTGTAGTCGTGGAAGCTACTGGGAGCGCCGCTGGCAGAGGGCTGCCATTCAAAAGGGTGGGGGGCGCTGCTCTCCATGCCCAGCTTTCGCTCTCTCCTCCCACCCCACCCCAAGTAAGAGAGCGACGTGTCCCGGCCAGAGCGGGGGGGGGGGACGGGAGTGGGGGGGGCGGCGTGGGCAGCGGGTTGTGCCCGGACACGTGCCTGCCCAGGCGCCCCGGCCCTGCTGGTGTTTGGAGAGAGGGCGGGTCCCCTGCCCCCCGCCCCGCACAACCCCCACGTATCAAAGGGCGGCTGAGACGTGGTGAGACCTCGGGGCGCCCTGGGGGGGGGCGGGGAGCCTGGGTCCGGAGCAGGGGAGGGGCAGAGGCGCGGGTGCTAGCTGACCCACAGGAAACGAGCGCTGCTGACCTAGTTTGGGACACCGGAAGTGGGTGCTGAGGAGAGGGGGAGACCAGCAGGCTGTCCTGGCTTCCGGGCCAGGTGGAGGGCGTTCTTGAAGTGACCCCCGCCTGAACGCCTTGCAGACCCCTAGCTGCAGCTGAGAGTGGGAGTGAGTCAGCGCAGCGATTCCCCCTTCCCCCAGCTTAGTCCTGGAGGAGGGAGGCAGTTCATCGGGGGCTGGGGGAGCCAGACTGAGAGGGGAGGGGTTAAGCCAGGATGGGGACTGTCTGTTCCCCAGGGTATATGTGTGGGGGGGGTGAGGCCTGGAGGATTATGGGGTTGCCTTCTGCCCCCCACCACGCACACCAACTGGTTTGGTCACCCCTGTACCTGCCTGGCACTGCTGGCCGAGCTGGCAGGGAGTGGGCATCAGGTTGGGAGGGGAGAGTGGGCACAAGGGGTGTTGTGCAGGGCTGGAGAGGGGCATATTTGTGACAGAGTTACTGCTCCTCAGCAGTGGTGACTGGGGAGAAGGACAGGGGGCTCCCCCTGGAGCAGCTGATGAAACAAGGAGAAATCTCTGTCAGTGCCTCCGGTCTGTGGCCCCCGGGCCCCCAGCTCCCCCGCTCCCCCCGCTCCCCCAGCTCCCCAGCGAGCCTCCGTTACATGCTTGCTGCAGGCACGATGCAGCCTGCTGGAACCCCCAGACACTGTCCCCTCCCTTGGGTACCACACCCCCCAGCCTTAGCACAGGGGTCAGATAGGGGTCACTGTCACCCAAAAGGGGCTCTGGGGAAGGAAGAAGGCAGTGCCCACCGGGTTCAGGTGTCAGGGACAGAGGCCTGCTCTACTAGGGCACTCTCATCACTACGCAGCTCTGGCTGATATGGACCCCAGTGTCTGGGAGACAGGTGAAGCTTCCCCCTTCCCCGTGGTGCCCCCTGGCACCCAGGGCCCCCAGCTCCTCCTTGGCCTAGTGCCCGCCCCGGGAGGGCGCGGCGGGCAGCGGGGGCTGGGCTAACAATGCACCATCGGGCCCTTTGTGTGCTTGCACTTGGCACCCTGGGGAAGGGTGGGGGAGGGGGCCCAGCGGGCATGGGGGGCGGAGCGCCTCTGGGGTGGGGACAGTGAAGGCTGGGGGAGAGAAGCAGAGAATGAAAGCAGGTGGGGAGGAAAGGGAAGTAGGTCAGATAGGGTGCTGGCCCCCCATTCCAAGCCAAGGCTGAGAGAACCAGCCCCTGATCCTCTGGCCTCCCAGATGGCACCACGCTGCCTGAGGCACTGCCTAGGACCGGTCATTTGGGGTCAGAAGTCACTGCCCAGGGGACTGCTCACATGGAGGAAGCCTGGCCTGGTACTGCCCCCTTCTTGGTGGCTGAGAGACCCAGTTCTGGTCCAAGGCCAAGGCCCTAAGATGGGTAGTAAATGGGCTCCAGGCAGGGCACTGCCCTCTGATAGGAGCCTCTGGACCTGCTTCGGGGCTTCCTGCCCCCGGCCTGCTTGGTTCCATGACCTTCTGAGAGTTAAGACTGCCCTACCACCAGGCCTTGGGGCCTATGGCTGTTTTGGCCTAGGGCTGAAGAGGAGAGTGGGGATAGGAAGGTGGGGACAGGAGACGGATAGGACCCTGGCATGGGGTGTGCCCGCTCTAGCCTGTTCCCCCCTCCTTCTGCTGAGTAAACTCGTGAGTAAACTTGACGTTTTGCCCGGACAGTTTGAAGTTGCCTTGCTGCCCCCCCACCCCCAGTCCTGCCAACACACAAGCGGCCAAACGCCAAGGCGGGCCTGGGGGACTGGGGGGAAGGGGTTAGAGCTACTGTTGTCCACTTTCAAGGGCTTTGGAGGGGCAAGGAAGCCCCCCCCCCCCCGCCCCAGCAACACTCCGGTCTTGGCAAGAGTCTTAGCTGGGGCCTGTAAAAATCTGTCTCAGAGCCTTGGGGAGCCCAGGGAGAGTGGCCTCGAAACAGAGCCTCTGCCCACTTCTGACCTCCACCCCCACTAAGGAAAAGCACCCAGCTGCCATCTGGCCCCCTGAGTTGCCACCTCTAATGTTCACAGGCTGCTTGGCCCAGAGGGAAAGCAACCTTTAGCAAATTCCACAGGGAGACCAAAGAGGGCTACCCTCTTCACTGCACCCTTTAGTTGAGGCAGCCATGGCAACATAGCCCTCTCTTCACTGAGCCCCCCCCCCCCCCCCGCTGCCATGGAAGGTAGCATCCTCATTTGCCAGCACAATTCCTTGAACTCACACCTGGGCCTAACCCCATGCATACCTCCCTCCACCACACTCCCCATCAGGCCTGGCCCTGACCTCCCCCGGCCTCTTCCTCTGCCCGCTAGCATCCCAGAACCAAGTCAGCCTTCAGAGTTCTCCAGCCAGCAGATACCTGTGCTGGATCCAGGACTGGAGGGTGCCCCAGGCAAAAGAGGCTTGTGGCGGGCAAATGGAGCCAGTGGCCCCAACAACACACCAATTTGCTACCAGTTGGCATCCCTAATTCCTCTTATGCCTTCCCAGTCCCTGCCAGGCTTCGGTGTGAGGCTCCACCAGGCCTTTGCTTTCGACCTCATGTCTCTGGCTTCAGTTTCCTTCCTGTTTCCACCCCCCCCCCAACTCCTCCCCACCCATATGCCCCTTTCAACAGACATCCTCTCCTCCTTCCTTCCTCCTTTCCTCCCCTTTGCCTGGGAGAAGGGGTCCTCTTCCCCTCCACCATGGACCTCCTAGCTTTTTACCTCTTCTAGAAAGGAGACTTGGGACCAAACCTTCTGCTCTGCCCTCCCCACCCCATCAGCAAGGCTCTGGGGAAGAGAACACAGGACTTCTCTTGAGAACTACAACTCCCAAGGTACATGCAGAGCAGTTGTGGTGCATACTGGGAGTTGTAGTCCTTGTGCTCTCAATTTGGTGAAGTCTGGAAGCGTTGCTAGATGGGAGTAAAAGCCAGGATTGGGATGAATTGGAACGTGGGTACCCTCTGCATCCCCCCCACCACCCTCGCCGTGTTCTCACCACCCTGTGCCCACGTGATACCATGTACCCATGATTAACCTCCCTCTCCTCTGCTGGGACATGCTACCATGCTTACCTTAGAGCCCCACCCAAGAGATGCCCCCACCCTGCCCTGCTGCCCCTGGCAGGGATAAAATGGAGGGGCCCCATGAACCCCTTCCCTGCCCCCTGCCCTCCAGGTTGGTTCCCTTTATGGGGATCAAAGGGCAGAGAGCAGCCCCACCCCACTCCCTTGCAGGCTGTGGGCACCAGGACTCTCAGGAATTGCGGGGACTTTGGTGCCCAAGCAAATGCTTAGGCAGAGGGAATGCTGGGAGGTTGGCACCCACCTTGGGGAACGGAGCTTTCAGTAAGTGCTCACTGGGCTGTCCGGGTAGGCCCTGACTTGTGCGCTGCCTCTTGAGGAGACGGCTCGAGAACGGGATCTTGGGCCTTGTCTGTAGGACCGAGGGGAGTGAACCCGCCTGACTGGCACCAAAAGGCACGGGGGTGACCCTCCCCCACCCCGGGCCCACAGCTGGCATGGGGCGCTGGGAGCAGGGGGGTAGGAGGGAGAGGAGGGCAGGACTGCCAGCATCCTGGTGGGTAGGTGCCAACCGGGCCGGGAGCTGGTGAGGGGCAGCAGGCCAGCGGCGTGGAGCCAGCAGCTGTTGGGGGGAAAGGGGAGGGGATGTTTTAGGGGGCATTTCAGTGGTCCTCCCCAACCCAGGAGGACTTGGATTGGCCGAGTGTCTAGGGAGCATTAGGGCACCCCTTGTTCCAGGAATAAGGGACCCTCGGAGTTGTTTAAGTGCAATTGTGTGGCCCACCCATCTCTGGGCTCAGAGCCCTCCTGAGTTGCCCCTCAGGCCCAGGCGGGTCCCACCCAACCGGCCAGGGTGGTGGTGGCTTGCGCAAGGGGTGGGGCTAGGCGCTTCCCAGCAGATGCCCCCTCCTGGCTCCTTCCTCTTTCGGTGCCCACAGCTCCCCCCATCTGTCCACCCCCCTCAGGCCAGCTCCGTCCCCCTGATCCCCCTGGCCATTGGGGGCTGGCACAAGGGCTGCCCCCTGGCCTGGTTGGCAGGGGCTGGCGCCTGGGCAAGGAACTGTGGTATGTGAGTGGGTTTGGGGTGAGGCATGGGGAGGGCGGGGTGCTGCCTTGCCCAGCCCCTGAGGGCCCCAGCCCAGTACAGGGTGGGGAGAATTCGGTCAGCTCCCAGGGGTGCGAGGGGCCCACTGGGGTCTGGAGGGCCTCCCTGTGGCCCCCTATGGTGCCACATGCCCTGAGGGGCTGGGACCTGGGCACCTGTCAGCCCTGGGCACTGTCTGTCCAGGGTTTCCCCTCCTCCCTCTTCTGGCCACTGCCGCCTCCTGTCCCCTCCCCTCCCTTCTTCCTTCTCCTGGTCCCACCTCCAGCAGCCTCTCCCGAGGCTCCTCCTCACCTCTGTCCTCCTGGACTGTCCCAGCTCCTACCTTGCCTACACTCACCTTTTTCCCCTTTCAGGACTGAGTAAGGACGAGCGGGGGTGGGTACAGCTGGGGCTTCGGGCACCACAGGCAGAGACTTTAGGCCCTCTCCCACGCTGCCAGCCCTCTGGTAACCCCTCCCTCCAAGCTGGGGGGAGGGGGGACAGCACCCAGAGGGTTAAGGCTGCAGGGGGGAGGGGCTGGGCCAGGTCGTGGGCGGCCCCTTTGAAGGAGGGAGCTGGAGCGGGGAACAGCCACCCCACCTCCCCCCCCCCCAGCCCAGCCCTCCCCCACCCCTTCCAACCTGCTCCCCCCAGGGGCCAAGAGGAGTTGCCGGCAAGGCCCCTCAGCGTTCAGGTGAGTAGGCTCTGCTCTGACTTGGGAGATTAGGCCCCAGGGGAGGCTTGGAGGCCTAGAATTGGCCAAGGGTCAGAGAGGGACTGAAAAACAGGCTAGGAAGAGGGTGTCCAAACTTCCCCGGGAAGGTTGAGGGAGCTGAGGGTCCGAGGAGCTGGAGTGCCGGGAAGCTTCAGCACTCAGGGGCCCCAGGAGGACAGGGGCGCAGAAGGGGCCTATGGGAGCCGAAGGATTGCTGGGCCAGGACAGGAGGTTAGACAGGCTGGCAGGGAGCCGGGCTCCGGGGATCGGGCTGGGGTGTCCTCTGGGGCTGGGGGGCTCAGGTTTCTGCCCGCGGCTTGGCGGGTGTGGGGTTACCAGCCGGCTCGGTTACCCAGCCCGAGACGCTAGGCTGGGGGGAGGGGGTGGGCACAGGGCAGACCCTGGCACCTTGTGCCGTCTCCTCAGGCCCTAAGGGGAGCTGGCATTGCCCAGGCAGATCCCGCTGGGAACCCTGATGGCCGGGGTCTGTCCAGGTGCACAGTTGCCTGGCCCAGGGTGGGTACCCTCTGGGGAAAGCCCAGCAGCTCCAGGGCTGGAAATTCTGACGGGCAGAGAGGCCTAGGTTGTCCTCCCCTCCCCACCCCACATCCGCTGTCTCCGCACCAGCCCCCGCCCCACCACCACCCATCCTCCCCAACTGGCCCCCAGATTTCGATCCTGTGCTTCTTCCAGAAGGGTGGCATGGGTGCCCTGAATGTGGCCATCCCATGGCAAGACCAGGCCTTGGAAGGCAGGCCTGGCACCTCGATTTGATTCCTCAGGCCCCTCTCTCTACCCGCCAGCCAGGGGAGAAGAGAATGGATGCTGGGAGCAGGGTGGAATGGAGGAAGCGGGAGAGCCTGGAGTGGAGACCTGAGGGAAAAGAAAGGAGAGGGCGAGGCGGCACCTGGGGGACAAGGGCCACGGATGCCTAGGGCGGACGAGGCAGGAGGCTGGCCAAGGCTGAAGGAAGAAAAGCAAAAGATGCTTTTTTGTGGAGAGGGCACAGGGTGGGCCAAGCAAGGGGACGGGAAGAGGAGACCAAGGATGGGGGCCAGGAATGGAGAGTGGCTGCCGGGCAGGGGTCCCCAAAGGTGAAGGAGGAAGGCTGGGGAAGGGAGTTGCCCCCCTTACCTCCTCTGCCATCTTCCCTCACACCCCCCAGTGCAGCCTGCGGTGGAGGGGAGAGTGCCGGGGCTAGGGCGGGTGTCAGGGACAGAGAATGTGGAGCGCCACTAAGATCTCCCTCATTTCGGGGAGCACCAGGAATTGGGGATTTTGAGGGAGGAGAGGCTTAACCCCCTCAGCACCGGGAAGCAGCCAACTCCCCTGGCCTCCTTCCCCCTTCGTGGCTTGCGGTCTCCCTTCCCCGCCTGGCCCCCAGGAAGTGTGAGTGCTGGGGGTGGTGAGGTTAGGAGGGGGGGAAGCGGCATGTGGGGGATGGGCAGGGCACGCACTCGCTCGGAGGGGCTGGGGTGCGGACCCAGGGGCCCAGAACATGCCAGGGCATCCCTTGGCTGGGGGCCTAGCCTTCTAAGCTGATACCATCCTCCAGGGGACTTCCTCAGCCCCGCATCCTGCCTTCCCAACTGGGCAGTCCAGCTGACTCCAGTGCCTGGGCTCCAGAGGCCCTGGGAAGGGTAGGAGAAATTGGGGAGCTAAGATTCCTGGGTCCCTGAGGACTTTGGACCCACTGTCCGACTTCCCCACCCCCCTGGTCCAGCCACAGGCCAAAGCCCTGGCTGCGTGCAAACTTAGTTCCAAAAAAACAGGAAGAGAACCTGAGGCTGGAGTTGGGGTGGGGGTGGGGGACAGAAAGGAGAAAGAAGTAAGGGAGGGTGGCCAGCCAAAGTGGGGGGTGGGCACTGGGAAGTGCCCCAGGCCTCCATCGCCATGGAGGAGGATGTCATAGGGACATCCGAGCGGCTGCACCTGGAGAAGCCTTTGGTGTGTGTGGGGGGGTGTCTCTGTGACTGTGTCAGCCCCATATCTATTTTCTCGGCCGCTAATCCTGGTTCCGCCCGCTGCCCCCCACACTAAGCCTCACTCCCCTAATCCCCAGGGTGTGGGGAAGGGGGGCCAGCTTCACTCATCTGCCCCTTGGGGGCCCATATCCCTGCTGTATCCCTGTGTCATGGCCCTGGCACCCCCAGCCCTGCTCTGGACACTGCCTGCGGTCAGCACCTGGAAAGACTGCAGGCTCCTTTTCCCTTCCAAGTCAGGGCCAGTGTTCTCCACCTTTTGGTTCTTGGTGGTGGACACACCCCGGCAGGTGCCCTAGGGCACTGAGGGGTTAGGGGATAGCGGCTCCTACCTTTGCCCCCCTCCTACCTTTCTCGCCCCAGAGTCTTCCCCCCACCAGAGATGGGGCAGGCTTGACTCAGGGCCCAGTTTCAAGAGAGCTGCCCACCTGCTTGGCCGGTCTAGCAGGCCTGACAGTGAGGGGAGCCTGGGGGGGTGGCGGGAAAGGGGGAGCGACGGGGCGGGGCCCCCAGTTCTTCCCCCTACCAGGCAAACAGACCAAACAGACCTTGCCTGGTTCCCTGGCACAGCTGCCCCCCCACCACCACACACACCCATGCCCACGAGGCCTTAGCAAGAGGGGGCATGCCAGGCTGGGTGCGGATGGGCCGCCCTCATGGGGCGTCGGGGGCTGGGCTCTTTGGGATGCAGATGTGGGAAGGGTGCCCGAGGTGGGGTGCGCACCCTGGCACTGGCGCCCCACCCCCCTGGATGATGGGGCTAGGAGTGCCCCCTTAGCCTGGTTGGCACCAGCATCGTTCCATGTGGCACCTAAGTTGGCATGGGCGCCAGAGCCCTGGGTAAGGGCTGGGGGAGTTTTCCAGAAGCTAGAGAACCTTAAGAACACCTCCCCTTCCTACGTGTGCCCTCTGCCTCTCCCCTCCTTCGTTGCTACCTCGTGGCCATGGGCATTGGAGTTGGGCCTAAGGGGTTAAACACCCACCCTTGCCCAAGCGCCCTGTGTGAGTTGCGTGGTGAACCAGCCTGAGCCTGTGACCTGACAGCAGGGTCAGCCAATCAGCACCCTGCCACGCCAAGTTGCCGCGGAGACCGGCCCTGGGGTGGGAGAAAGAAGGCGGGCTTAGCAGCAGGAATGGGTGGGGTGGGGAGGGAAGGAGGGAGAGGGATGGGGCAAGCCACGTGCCTGCGGGTGCCCAGCTCCAGGCCAATGGACGGCGAGGACGGCCCCACCCATCCCCCTCAGGAGGGACGGGATCTGCCTGGGCCCAGGAGGGTGCCCACCGCTGCTGCCGCCCACCCGCTTTTTGTTTGTTCCTAAGTCCTGGGGCCATTTGCCACTTGCTCTGTTTGTCAAGTGCAGGCCGGAGAACCAAAGGGAACTGGGATTGCTCCCAGGCGGGGAAGCGATATGGGGACTCCAGGTGGGAGCAGGGGGCCTGCTGAGGGCATCTGGGTGTCTGTCCAGGAAAGGGGAGACACGTGGGTGCTGCTTCCGGAGGGCGCCCGTTGCAGGAGTCCCGGCGACACGGTGAAGGTGACAGGCTGGGAGGCAGGCAGAGACAATGCGGTTCTTGTGCTCTAAAGGGGAAATCTGTGGCCCTTGACTCCCCCAGCTCCCTGAAAAAACCTTTTCCCTCAACGTCTGCGGACTGAGCGGCTGTTGGGAGTAGTGAAGAAGACCCTGACCAGGGTCAGCGGGACCCGCCCTAAGAACCATGTAGGTCAGCCTTTAATATTACAGAGGAGGAAACCAGCCTCCTGGGGAAAGGAAGTGACTGATCCAAGGTCATGTAGCTAGTAGTAACCTGACTCTTTGGGGTGATTTGAGGGAGGGAGACCCAAGCAGTTTCCCAGCAGAGGCCATTTGTGTAGTGGAATCTGCCCCTGGGCGAGGCCTTGTTTCTCCCTCCCAAGGCCAGAATGTTTATTGGGCCCCCACACGTGGTCTCATGTACCCCCACTGTCAGCCTACAAGCCTGCAGGTCCAGTGGAATGATCCCGTACCATAGACTAGGAAGGAGGCTCAGAGACCAGCTCATGTGTTTCCAGTCACCGAGCTAGTCAGCCACAGAGGGAGGGTTCAGACTCAAGCCCGGCTGACTCCAGAGCCCTGCTCTTTCCAGGCCCCAACTCTGTCTCCACTTGCTTCAGACCCACACCCAATGTCAGGGCCGGAGGGCTGAGCTCTTGGGACCTCTACTCCCACCCACTCCTTGTACAGCTGAGGAAAAGGATGCACAGACAGAAGGGACTGGCCCAAGGTCATCCAGCAGCCGACCCGGGACTCAAGCAGCCCTCCCCACTTCCAGGCCAGGCCCACCTACCGCCCTCCTGCCCCTCCACCAGCCTTGGGGGGGCTGCAGCTTCTGCCTTGGAGGGGAGAGCACAGCGGGTACAAGACAACCTGCTGGAGAGGGGCCCTCTCCCAACTGGCCACGAATAGGGAGGGAGAGGTGCTGGTGGTAGCTGCAGTGGGGAGGGGTGGGATTGCAACTTGGCCTCTATTGGCAGTGGGGGGAGGGGGCGGGGACGGGACGATGCTTATCTGTGTGGGGCAGGAAGCACCCGAGCCAGCCCACGACACCCCAGCAAAGGGTGGCTGCTCCTTGGCCCCCTGGGGGAGGGGAGGATGTGGGGGGAGGGATGCTGGGAGCTGTGTTTCCCTTTTGCCCTGGGGGGGGTGGAATCTAAAAGGGGAGATGAACTTTTAGTAGGTGGGGGAGGGGAGGAGCAGGAGGGTGAAGGTGAAGGTGCTGCGAAGCTGCCTGGTGAGTTTGCATAGCCTTTTACAGAGCACCAAGCCCTTTGTGGGGGTAACTTGGGTTAAAGTACCTGGCCAGGCCCAGAGCATGCCTTGGTCCAGTGTAATCCCAACCCTGTCCTTGGCCTCTCTAGCTGTGGGGAGGCTCCGTCAGAGGCTGTCACCCCAGTTCTCAGATGATTGAGCCCTGAGTCCTTCGTGAAGCCTGGGCCAGGACCCCAGTATCCCTCCCAAGGCATGGGGAGTGGGGCGGGCGAAGCGGGCAGGCCTCCAGCAAAGGCTCAGCAAGTCGGTGCTCCAGAGGCAGGCGGGACTGTGCAGAGCAGGTGGGAACGTGACCGTGGGCCCACGGCCTGGGTTTGAACGCCTTTCTGCACCTCACTTGCAAAGTCGCTGCCCCTGTCTGCGCCCTGGCTTCCCTGTCTGTGAGACGGCTGCTAATCAGTCCTTCAGAAGGTTCTGGAAGATCACCTGGGTGTAAAGCACTTAGGAGAGTCTCCTGGGTCAGGAAGTGTGGGCCGATGCCGGCGCCCCGCACAGAGCTGAGCGCCCTTCACCTGTCCCTCTTCTCCACCCTGCAGGAGAAGATGGGGAGCCCTGAGGACGACCTCATCGGGATCCCATTCCCAGACCACAGCAGTGAGCTCCTGAGCTGCCTCAATGAGCAGCGGCAGCTGGGCCACCTCTGCGACCTCACCATCCGGACGCAGGGCCTCGAATACCGCACCCATCGGGCGGTGCTGGCCGCCTGCAGCCACTACTTCAAGAAGCTCTTCACCGAGGGCGGCGGCGGGGCGGTGGTGGGGGCGGGGGGCGGCGCGGCGGCCGCGGGGGGCGCCGGCGTGTGCGAGCTGGACTTCGTGGGGCCCGAGGCGCTGGGCGCCCTGCTGGAGTTCGCCTACACGGCCACGCTGACCACCAGCAGCGCCAACATGCCCGCCGTGCTGCAGGCCGCGCGGCTGCTGGAGATCCCGTGCGTCATCGCCGCCTGCGTGGAGATCCTGCAGGGCAGCGGCCTGGAGGCTCCCAGCCCCGACGAGGACGACTGTGAGCGAGCCCGCCAGTACCTGGAGGCCTTCGCCACGGCCACGGCCTCGGCCTCCGGAGTTCCCAACGGAGAAGACAGCCCGCCCCAGGGGCCCCTCCCGCCCCCGCCCCCGCCGCCCCCTCGGCCGGTCGCCCGCCGCAGCCGCAAGCCCCGAAAAGCTTTCCTGCAGACCAAGGGGGCCCGGGCGAACCACTTAGTGCCCGAGGCGCCCACGGTGCCTGCCCATCCCTTGACCTACGAGGAGGAGGACGTGGCGGCCAGAGTGGGCAGCGGAGCGGGCAGCGGGCTGGGGGACAGCTACAGCCCTCCAGCGGGGACTGCTTCACCCCCCGAGGGGCCCCTGACTTACGAGCCCTACGAGGGTGAGGAAGAAGAAGAGGAGCTGGTGTACCCTTCTGCCTACGGGATGGCGCAGGGAGGTGGGCCCCCACTATCCCCAGAGGAGCTGGGCTCAGACGAGGACGCCATTGATCCCGACCTGATGGCCTACCTGAGTTCGCTGCACCAGGATGCTCTGGCACCAGGCCTGGACGGCCAGGACAAGCTGGTGCGCAAGCGCCGCTCCCAGATGCCCCAGGAGTGCCCTGTCTGCCACAAGATCATCCACGGGGCAGGCAAACTGCCACGCCACATGAGGACCCACACGGGTGAGAAGCCCTTCGCCTGTGAAGTCTGCGGAGTCCGCTTCACCCGGTGAGTGGGGGTGGGCAGGGGGGGGAAGGGGGGGGAAGGGACCCAGTAGGGGCCAGGTCGGTGGGGAGGGAGGCAGGTGGTCCTGGAAGAACTGAGGGTGTGGAGGTTCCCAGAGACACCAAAATTGGGAGGCCCGGGAGAAAGAAAGGCGAGGGAGGTGGGTTTGGCGCAGGAAAGCTTTGGGGTTGGAGGCTGGGCCCACCTAAGCGGGGGAAGTCCACGAGGGCCGGGAGCCTGGCGGGGGCGGGGGGTGGGGTGGTGGTCCCAGTGGGAGTGGGGCGGTCCCGGGCCTGACGGGCTCCTGTGCCCCACCCCCTGCGCGGCCAGGAACGACAAGCTGAAGATCCACATGCGGAAGCACACAGGAGAGCGACCCTACTCGTGCCCGCACTGCCCAGCCCGCTTCCTGCACAGCTATGACCTCAAGAACCACATGCACCTGCACACGGGCGACCGGCCCTACGAGTGCCACCTGTGCCACAAGGCTTTCGCCAAGGAGGACCACCTGCAGCGCCACCTCAAGGGCCAGAACTGCCTGGAGGTGCGCACCCGGCGGCGCCGCAAGGACGATGCACCACCCCACTACCCGCCGCCCTCTGCCGCCACCCCGTCCCCTGCTGGCCTCGACCTCTCCAACGGCCACTTGGACACCTTCCGCCTGTCTCTGGCTCGATTCTGGGAGCAGTCAGCCCCTACTGGGCCCCCGGTGTCCACCCTGGGGCCCCCTGATGACGACGAGGAGGAGGGAGCGCCCAGGACGCCTCAGGCTGAGGGTGCCATGGAGTCCTCTTAAAGAGGCCAAGGGGCCGGGCTGGAGCGGCGCGAGGCCGGGCGCCCACGCCAAGCGGTGGGAGTCCGCGGGACAGGCAGAGCTGGGGTCAGGGCGCTGGGCCTCCCTGGCTTCAGCAGTCCGCCCCCTCCCCCCAGAGCCCTCATTCCAGTTCCAAGCTGAGAAGGTTTGGGGTTCGAGGCTCCCCAGATTGGGGTGATCTCCCAAGGAGTGATACATGATAGTATGTCTCTATTTACAGCTCTGTTTGTTGTAAAGGTGGGGTCCCTGTCCCCGGCTGCTCCTGGGGAGTAGAAGCAATAATGTATTTCTGATTTGTGGGGTCCCTCTTCGGCTATGCGGGTTTCTAGGGGGTGAGGGGCTTGGGACCAAAGCCTCGCCCCGCCCCCATGCCCCCAGGGGTTTGGCTGTGCCCGGGGGTGAAGGACAGCCCCTCCCTTCCCTTCTGAGACCCCTCCTTCCTGCTTTCTGTTCCCTTTTCCTGGCAGTGAATTATGCAAAGGGGGGCGGCAAAGGAAGGGTAGGTGGGGGAGAGCGAGGTAGAAGCTGGAAAGCCTGGGGGACTGGGCCTGCTGGAAGGAGCCATCCTCGCGCCCCCCCACCCCCACCCCACCCCACCCCACCCCACCCCACCCACCCCCCGCCAGGCTCCGAGCGCTGAGTCACGGGGTCCTGGAGGAGAAGGGGGCGGGGTGGCCGGAGTGGCTCGCCCGCCCCTGGGGGCAGCGGGAGGGGCCCGCTCCGCTCGGCTCTCCGCCCCGGCCCTGCCCTCCCCTCCCGCGTCCCCGGGCAGGGAATGTCTTGTTCCCGCCGCTCCCTCCCCGGGGCCAGAGGGCAGGGCGGGCCGGGTGGCTCCTACCCTCCTCTCCTCCTCCCGCCCAGGTGCGAGCCGGAGCCGCCGCCGGGCCGCCCCTGACTCGGGCCGCCCCTGACTCACGCCGCCCCCGGGCTGGCGCGGCGCGGGCTGGGGGACGAGGTGAGGGGCTGCGGGCCCGCGGAGCGCGCGGGCGGGCGCCCCCTGGCGGCCGCTCCAGCGAGCCGCGGGCGCCGGGGCAGCGAGCGCTCCAGCGGGAAAGCGCGGAAGGGGCGGGGAGATGGGGGGGGGGTCCCTTGCCGGCCGGGCCGTCCGTTGGGTCGCGGAGAGTAATCCCCTCGCTCTTCCTTTAGGATTGAGTCCACCCCGGTTCTGTACATAGCCTCTTCTGTTGGTCTTGTTGAAATCTAGTTTCAGATTTTTAACTACCCAATTCTGCTGGGGGTGGGGGTATCTGCCCCCCTCCCTCGCTGGGTGCTGGCCCCCCCGTTGCGGCCTGGGCTCTGCCTTGCACTATTTCCCCTCCCTGGCCTGGCGGCCCCTCCCCCTCCTTAAAAGGGGCAGGTTAAGGGGCCCGGTGCTCTCCCTTCCCCCCCCCCCCCCCGTGCGCCCTCATGCCCATTTGCACAGCTGCCCAGGTACCCCCAATAGTGAGGGGGGTGTCACAGGGAGGGGGTAGCGGGACCAGTCCCTGTATCTATTTAAAAAGTAATGATGTAATATATTGGGGTTGGGGGAGGTCGGGTTGCCCTGGGCCTCATCTTAGCATTTCAGGTGATGGGGGAGCTCAGGGCTGGGGAGACCTGGGGCCTAGCCCCAGAGTGAGGACAATGTGACCTCCCCCCTCCCCCCTTGCGGCTTCTCCACTCAGTGCCTTAGGGGGGGAGGCAATGCCCCCCTCTCCTCTTCCCCTCCTCTTCCCCTGCCCCCACCTTGGGTGTAAGCGACAGGAAGAAATAATAATTTAAGATTCACACTTGTGTCTGCCTTTGGTTCCTTTATTTGGGGGGTAGGTGGGAGGGATCAGGAGAGGGAGAGAAGAGACAGAGGCTGAGTTTCTGAAGCTGAAAGGGGACTGCTTTGGGGGCAGAGGATTCTTGAGGCCAAGGTGTGGTGGGGATCAAAGACTGGGCCTCAGGTAGGGGCTGCTACCTGTGTGTCCTCTGCCGAGGCCCCTTCTCCTCATCCAGGTCACTAGTGAGGAGAGCAAGGGAGTGGCACGGTCCGCGGGGCTGTTTGCACAGCTGCATTCCTGCCCTGTCCAGATTTACCAACCTCCTCTGCTCCCACGGCCCACGGCATGCCAGCTCAGTGGCTGGAGAGCCCCCAGTTTTAGGCTCATGCTGAGGGACCAATGGGCGGTCACTTGCCCAAGGTCACATGGCTGGTAAGGGCAGTACCATGGTATACCTACCAGCTCGGGGTCAAGCCTCCCCCAACCCCACGACCCTGCTTTAATTTCAGTGAGCCCTCAGGAACCTCTGAAAATAAAGCTTCACTTCCCCTCCGACTCCTCAGCTCATCGCTCCCCCCGCCCCATTCACACCAGCATGTGCCCTCCGCTCATCCCTCCCCCCCACCCCATTCACACCAGCATGTGCGCTCTGCTCATCCCTCCCCACTGCCCCATTCACACCAGCATGTGCCCTCCACTCATCCCTCCCTACTGCCCCATTCACACCAGCATGTGCCCTCCGCTCATCTCTCCCCACTGCCCCATTCACACCAGCATGTGCCCTCCACTCATCCCTCCCCCCCACCCCATTCATACCAGCATGTGCCCTCATCCCTCCCCCCCACCCCATTCACACCAGCATGTGCCCTCTGCTCATCCCTCCCCACTGCCCCATTCACACCAGCATGTGCCCTCTGCTCATTGCTCCTCCCCGCCCCATTCACACCAGCATATGCGCTCCGCTCATCCCTCCCTACTGCCCCATTCACACCAGCATGTGCCCTCTGCTCATCCCTCCCCCCCGCCCCATTCACACCAGCATGTGCGCTCCGCTCATCCCTCCCCACTGCCCCATTCACACCAGCATGTGCCCTCCGCTCATCCCTCCCCCCTGCCCCATTCACACCAGCATGTGCCCTCTGCTCATCCCTCCCCACTGCCCCATTCACACCAGCATGTGCCCACTGCAGTTTGTATGCAGGCCTTCCAAGTGGATGCTGCTTGTCTTTCTCAAACCCACTGGTACGTGGCATATTGTAAAGGCCCTGGCAGCTGCACTCCACCCCCCGGGGCCACAGCTATCTCCCCAGATACCTGCCACACCCCCTCACCTCTCTGGCCTTGTGATCCGATCCTTGACCTCCCTGGCCATAAAGCCCTCTGCCTCTGCTCCTACTGGGACACCCCGCCCCAACCTTGGCCACCCTCTGGATTTATCCCAGAATTTTCCATGACCATGACCCATTCTGTGTCCCTCCTGACCACTAACCCTGCTCTAACACCTCAGGGGACAGAGACCCTGGACTTCCCCGGGTGTCAGCCCTCTTTCTGCCCCAAGGCCAGTCATATCAAACACTCTTACGGATGACACCCCAGTTCTCTCCCCATCTTGTCCTTCCCTCAATCCACCCAGAGGGAGACTTCAACCCTCGAGCCCCATTCATGGTGCCACTGTTCCTGAAGAAAGCTGCACCAGCACCGTTCCTGGAGTCAGCCGTGACAGGTCGTGGTTCACCTGTCATCTGAGCCTTTCACACCACCGGCCAGTCCCTTCACTCCCCAGCTAGCTGCTTCCCAGCCTCCCAAGGCAGGTGTTTTGCCCCCCCAGACCCACTCCTAGACACCTTTCTTCCACTCCCAAACCCTTCTTCGCACTCCCAGCAGGACCCCCTTCCCTCTGACCCCCCAGGGAAAAGCCTGGTGCCAGACTGGAAGGGGCTCACTCTGCTCAGAGGAACGCCGCTCTCCCCAAGGCCAGCCTGGCCACCTGGCCCAGACCCCATCCCTCGGGTGCCCCTCTTTCACCTACCACAGGCCCAGCTCTCCCTGTCCTTGGGTGACCCTACATCTTTCGCGCTGGCTCCCGGCAAGCTCTGCTTCTGCTGGGTGGTGCTAACCCCCTCCTCTTCACCGGCAAGCTTCCTTTTTTAATTCCAGCAGTTACATTTGCAAAGAGAATGATCAAGCTTCTCATGGCCACGGCCGTGATACGGAGCCAGGTACTCTTTCTTTCTGAGTCTTGTCTACCCATCAGCCTTCAAACCATTATGGTCTGGTCTCGTTTGGGCTTGCCTGGGACCACGAGAAATGTTCCCACAGCCACTCCAGTGACCTCTCAGCCGCCGCCACACTCACTGGCCAGGCCTTGTCCCCCTCCTCCTCGGCCATCTCTCAGCATGACAGTGCTTGGCTCCCGCCTGCTCCAGCCTCGCTGGTTTGTGCCTGAGCCCCTCAGGGTCGCGCTGCTTCCCCTTCACCTCTCCTGCCCTGTCGTCACCCCCCTCTCCCCTACAGCCTGTAATAACTCAACCCTGGCACCACAGGCCCAGAGCCCAGGCCTTTTGTAACTGGCCCCTGGGCATCTCCAGCTGGCTTCCCTACAGATCCCCCAAAGCTCTCCAACCGAGACATTCCTCTTTCCCCAGAACCTGTTCTTCCTCTCCACCAGCACCCCGCAGTCCCAAGCATACCCGGTCCCCCCCCATCCTCAGCACCTCCGTCCTGAGGCCACACCAACTTCTCACTTCCTTCCTAGCTCACTGTCTTAGAAGACACCTAAGAATGTGTCCATTTCCCAGGGATCTTCAGACGGCCAGTAGGGCACTCAGCTAGCTCCCGCCCCTTGACTTCCCAGCTCATCTCCCAGCGCGCTTGACTTCAGCGGACAGACACACACAGCCTCCCAAACAGCTCCCATTCTCCAGACCACCCCCGGCCCCGCCCCCCCCGAATGCTCTCCTCTGCCCCTCAGCGCAACGGACACCCAGGTTGCCCCCGAACCCACCTCTTCTTTCACCTGTCCCTGAAGCCTTCATTAATTCAGCCCCGTCCCAAACCCGTCGTCTGTGCACTGCCTGCCCTGGCCTGCTGCTGTCATGGACGGGGACCCCTGCGCGCTGCGATTACCCCCCACTTGGTGGGCTCCTCCAGGACAGGAGCTAGACGAATCTCCCTCCCGCCCTGCCCTTCCCCTGCCCCCAGCTCTAGCAGAGGGCCCGGCACCCCAGGGGCCCGTGGTACACGTGACAGACAGGCTCGGGCCTCCGGGCCCACGTCCTGCTCTCCGCTCACCTGGCCTCGGCGCTGGACTCCGAAGGGAGGGTCCTGCCCAGGGCCTCCTGCAGCTGCTGCCGCAGTAACCGCTCCTGCTCCGGGGCCTTCCGCCGAGCGGCCGCCAGCCACAGCCGGGGGCCCTCCTCGTCACTGGAGTCCCTGCGGGAGCCTCCTGTCAGGCCCGCCCGGACCACGGCCACCCCACCTCACTGCAGACTCACAGCTCCAGGTCCAGGCCCCCCTGCTGGGAGAGGGGAGCCGCGCACACCGAGCAGGTGTTGTCCAGGAGACGGAAACAGGTGGAGCAGAAGAGGCCTGCAAAGCGCCAGGAGGGCAGGAGGGGCGGTTGAGCTAGCCCACCCAGCCACCGAGCTCCCCCGCCACCAGCCCTGGGGAGACCGTCCTCGTGGAGGGGCAAGCCGCGGACCACCAGTTGCGACCACCGGGAGAATTAAGGCGAACACGGGGAAGAAGAGCTCCCCACGGTTCTCTGTGCACGAGAACATGCGTAGTAATGAAGGGAGGGGCCCAAAAGGCGAGTTCCAGAAGCCCCCAGAGGAAGGACCACAGCCGACCGTCACACGCGAGCGTGGGGAGTCCCCGCAGGGAGAGGCCCACCCCCAGGGTCTCACCTCGGCAGCCCGGGGTACTGCAGGACACAAAGTCCTCCGTGTCCTCCTGGTCGTGGGGCCGCCCACAGCCCAGACAGTGATCCTGGAGCTGCCGGAAGTGGCTGACCACCGGGCCCAGACAGGGGCACCTGGGAGGGGCCCCAGACGCTGAGCCGCCAGGGGACCCCACGCCCAACACCAGCCTCCAGCAGGGGCAGGCCCTCCTGCAGCCTGGCCTCCAGCCCTCTGTCTGTAGCAGCAAGCTCTGTGTCCTGCCCGCCTGTCCCCCCACTCCCCACCGCCCGGAATTCTCTCCCCAAGCCTCCCTCTCCATCCGTGGATCGCATGGAATGGGCACCCTCTTCGGCCAAACTTCTGGGCACTTAGGAGGGACAGTGATCCATTCTGACTCCCGGCTCTTTTTCTGTGCCCGCTTGCCCCCCTTCTCTAAGGGAGGACAGTGGGCTCACCGCCCGGCCAGCAGCTGAAGGACACTCGTGCGACCCTGGTCAGCTGCCCGCCGCCTCGCTGCTCGGTGCACGGTCGCCGGCAGACTGGTTCGGCGGCTCAGAAGTAGGTTGTAGAGGTAGGTGATCCTCTCCTGGTGGAGGGGGGGATCGGGGCTGGGATCCCCTTGACCCCGTCTCATCCACCTGGAATGCCCTCTGCCACCATCCCCACTCCCTACCTTTGCCTGCTGTCCACACCTATGAATCCCTCCAGGCTTGGCTCAAATGCCCCTTCCTTTGGGAAGCCCCTGGGTTCCCCTAGGTGGGGTGACCTATTCTCTCCCCTAGGTGTTCATAGCACTTTATTCATTCCTTTGTAAAAAGACTTCGTAATTGTAATATCCTGGTAAAAGCCTGTCTGGCCTGCCTTGAGGCCGTGAGCCCCAGACCATCTGCTTCAGCCTGGCGTCCGGGGGTCCTACACTAGATGCTCAGGAAATGATTCGTGAATGAGCACAGCTGCTGAGTTTCCATTCACACCTCAACGTGCCAACATGGGCTCCGTCCCCCGTGCTCTTAACAAAACTCTGGGGGCAAGCTCCCTCTCAGCAAACCCTGCCCCAAGAGGCGCCATTCCCCAGCCCCATCTGGGGCCCAGAGACCGGCAGTCCGGGTAGTTCAGCCAGAGGAGGGAGGACTGGCTGTTGAGGACTCTAAGCTCCCCCAAACCAAGACAGACAGCGGCGGCTCAGCGCCTGGCCTGGACGCTCACCTGCTCCCGCGATGGGTAGTAGGACGCACAGATGACCCTCCGCAGCCGACTGACGTAGCTGCCGGACAGCGTAACAAAGAAGCAGAGGCCGAGCATAACGCCTGGGGCGCGGCAGGTGCCGTGAGTGAGCTCTGGGGGCGCAAGGCGCCGGCCTGCTCCCCTCACGCCCTGACCGGTGCCTAGCCCCCCCCCCGCCCGCCCTCAGGGGCGAGGTCGGTACCGATGACGACGTAACCGGTGGTGCTGGGCTCCGAGGGGTGCAGCAGGCAGCGCCGGGACAAGATGCTGATGTTGCTTTGCTGCAGGACATCAAACGCAGACACCAGGTCCCGGTAAATCTTCCCGGTGTAGCCAGCGCCCTCCACGGTTATGGACAGTAACACGGGGCCTGGCACAAAGGCGGTCTGTGAGGGGCCCTGCCGGGGGCAGCACGGAGAGGTGGCCCGTCCTTCCACCCGGGGGCCTCTGATGCCCCAGGGCCTCACCAAGCCCTTGGCCCCCAGGACCCTCTCTGAGACGGCCTGGGTGGTCCGTGAGTCCATCACCTGCCTCCACGACTGCCCGGAAGCATTTGCTTTCAAAAAAGCCTTTGCTAATGTGTCCGGGGTCCAGCGTGTAGCAGGCACTGGACTGACTGCCTTATGGATCGTGTTGGGCATTTCTGACTTTTTCTGTTGGACCTCTGGGACACAGGATGAGGTTAATTATTTTTTTGCAATTCTTTTTTTTTTTAAGGTTTTATTTATTTATTTGAGAGAGAGCATGAGAGAGAGAGAGAGAGCATGAGGGGGGGAGGGTCAGAGGGAGAAGCAGACCCCCCGCCGAGCAGGGAGCCCGATGCGGGACTCGATACCGGGACTCCAGGATCATGACCTGAGCCGAAGGCAGTCGCTTAACCAACTGAGCCACCCAGGTGCCCAGGATGAGGTTAACTATATTCTGTGGTCTACGGCATGCCGGCAACGGCCGACCGGGCACTCCCACACGTGGTGTCATGTGCCCCTTAGAGCGACCCGGGGGGGCTGCGGCCAGCATCCCAGCTCAGCTGAGGAGACTGAAGCTCTGGGGGCTCTGGAACGGCCGGAGTTACCACCTCGCAGAGGGCGTGGCTGGGGTGGAGCCAGTCCAAGTCCAGATCCCGTAACTACTCTACGCTACAGCCATGGCGTGGACACGGGGTCCCCCGCAGAGCAAAGCGTTGGAAGGGGCAAAATCAGGGGCTGATGAGTAACAGTGACTTGGGGACCTCCAGGTGATCCCCCACGACCCGGGAGGATGGGGAGGACGCCGGCCAAGGGGGCTGCTGCAGGAGGTTCAGGCACTCACTGCGGGCCACAACGTCCCCCTGCAGCTGGTACCGGGCCAGGTCGAGCACCCAGAAAACAGCATAGTCCAGGAAGACGAGGACCAGCACAAGGAGGAGCTGCCGGGCAAGGCTGAAGATTGCCAGGGTATAAAAGATCTGCTCCCACCGGGACAGGAAGACGGAGCCTGGGGGGAGGGTGGTTAGGAGGATGCTACCCCACTCTCCCGGCGGGATGCCCCCCATTCCGAGCCAGAGCTTGTTGTCCGTCTGCTGTGGAAGCTGTGAAGGCCTCTGGTCAAGGGCGGGAAGGGGCTTCGAGGCTAGAGGAACCCTCCCTCCCGGCATCCCTGCCCCCCTGCCCCCCACACTGCGTCTCTATACTAGCGCGTTCACACTTCCGGCCTCACCCCCAAAACCCCACTTTCTTGATTGCCGTCCACTCCACACCTATGCTTCCCTAAGTCGGATGTCCAGGGCTCCCTTCTCTCTGTGTCTGGGTGCTGGGAGGCTCTCCCCGTTCCCCTTTAGGACCGAGGACTCCCCAGGGTCAGGGCTGTGAGGGAGGGAGGCCCTCGTCTCTGTCCTCGGTTCTCGGGGCCCTCACCGGGCCGAATGTACTGTCTGGCCTCGTGGGCGCTCAGTGGCAGCACCGTGGGCAGCCCCGCCTCAGAGCGGACGGCCTCCATGTGCAGGAATCGGCTGGTGATGTACACGTTGTCGAAACTGACCCAGTTCAGGTAACAGTACCGGTAGAACAGAGCTCTGGTGGGGTACATGGGAGGCCCCTCAGCACCCCAGACCACACTGACTCCCCAGCCCCCACCCCTCACCCCTGCCCCCAAACTCCAGCCTCCCAGGAGGCCATGGGGATGAGCTGCCACCTTGCAGCCAGAGCCCCCAGCTGGAGCCCCCAGCCCGAGCCCCCAGCCCGAGCCCCCAGCCCGAGCCCCCAGCCCGGAGCCCCCAGCCCGAGCCCCCAGCCTGAGCCCCCAGCCCGAGCTCCCAGCCCGAGCCCCCAGCCCCTCACTGGAGGTAGAGGACGGAGAGCAGCAAAGGTGTGGTGTAGCCCATCAGGGCCAGGACCTCTCGGACTCGGTGCAGCTTCATGCTGACCGCTTCGTGGAGGTCCAGGGCCACCTGGGACAGGCTCCGAGAGGCGTTGAGGTCCACGGAGAAGTGGTGGGTGGCTGTCACGTTGAACTCGAACTCCCGGCGCACCCGGTTAATTAAGTTCCTCACAGCTGGGGCCAGCAGGTGCAGGGGAGCCGGGAGCCAGGAGGGTTAGGAGGGGGAGGGCCTGGCACAGCTCACAGACCAGCTAGGACCCCCCCCGAGGAGGAGGGGACAAAGCCCCTGCGGTCCATGCTGTCACCACCGCAGGCCTGACACCACAGCCCCCCGCCCCCATCACCACCCACCTCAGTGCCCTGTCCGGGGCTGGGGGGCGGAGGGGGCACAGGAGGCCCTGGTCCTCTCCCCCCTCCTGCTCTAAAGCCCAGCTTTGGCTGAGGCACCTCCTCGTGGCTGGGCCTCGCTTTCCTGAGTCCCTTCCGGGCGCCTGTCGTCTCGCTTCGGCATTCTCATTCAGGACTGGGAGCACTCCCGGCCTGGTGAGGCCGTGCCAGGAGGAGGGGAGGCTGCGGGCAGCAGGGCTGGGAGGGGGCCACTCACGGGTGCTGAGGGTCTTGCGCAAGAAGGTTTGGATGTACTTGGGGATGACGCAGAACACCTGGACCACTGGGACCCAGAGACCGAGCGTCAGGAGAAGCGAAGACACATGGCCCCTCCTGCCTCCGGGGTCCTCTGGCTTCTCGCTCTTCCCACTGACCTCCACACTGGCTCCAAACCTTCCCCCCATTACCCCAGCCCCCACACCGGCTCCTCTGTCTCCCCCACCGGCCCCATAGCGGGCCCAGCCCTGAGAACGGACCCCCCACGTGCTGGCCCCCCGGGCCTGCGGGCGAGCCCTGGCTCTCACCACTGGCCAGCCCGCAGAGCACGAGCTTGAAGGGCAAGAGCACGTGGCACAGGTGGTAGGCTTGTGGTATGACCTGCATGCAGCTGTCCTTGGCATCTTCGAAGACCCGCGTGCACTTGAGGTAAGGGTTGCCCAGCTCCGCGTTGCACACGTCGCCGATGTGCAGGATCCAGTACCACACGTTCCGCAGGGCCCTGGCTGGGGACAGCTGTGGGGCTGGTGCCCAGGCCTGCAGCCCTGCGGCACCTTTTCAGGGACTTGGGGAACCCAGGGCAGCACCCAGAGCAGGAGAGCCCTGTGGTCAGGGGCCTGGTTGCGCTGTATCCAGCGGGGCCTGGTCAGCACCCAGGAGGGGCCCCAGTCCCGGACAGGGGCAGAGGTGAAGAGACAGGGTGAATTTTGAGCCCCCCCCCAAAAAAAACCCCCAGCCATGCTGAACGTGCTGACCGACATGCTTCACACCATCCATGATGGACCGAAAGAACTTGCGGACCCGGTCGGCCACCTCCTTGGCCTTCCGGGCAATGGCTTTAATCTTGTTCAGGGCACCTGAGAAGCAGGAGCAGGGGCACTGGGGGGCTGGTTCTCCACTGCTGCGGGGTGGGGTGCGGAGAGGGGGCTGCCCCCGGGAGGTGTGGGAGCCAGGCGCCGGGGGAGCGGAGCAGACCAGTGAGCAGGGAGAGGGGGTCTGGCCGGGCGCCTGGAGGGGGAGCCCCTCGCCGGCCGCAGAGGGACGGAGCGGGAGGGCCGCAGACCACGCGAGCAGGGGGCCACGGGGCCTTACTGACGAGGGGCTGCTTGGCCCGCTCCAGCACCTCGGCGGTCTGGTTCAAGGCCAGCTCGGCCCCACAGGCCACGGCCTCGCTGGCCTGGGTGAAGTTGCGCAGGGTGTTGGCACAGGGTCCCTGTAGCACCAACCCGAAGGTCGCCACCAGCAGCAGCGTCCGGCCCTGCTCTGGGGGAGACGGCTCCGTGGGCGCAGGGCCCCGGCCTCGCACACAGCCTCTCGCAGAAGCTGTCAGAAGCTTTCCCTCCAGCGGCCCCCGCCCTAGGGCCCCCTCCCCCCGGTACCCCGCGCTCACTGGCGAAGGCCTGGGGTAGCAACAAGAAGACAGTGACCCGGACCTGGCGTGAGAACCCCATGCCCAGGCTAAGGAAGGCGGCCAGAGTGAGGGTGCCCACCAGGCAGCCCCAGGGGCTGTGTCCTTCCACCAGCAGCTGCAGGAGCCCGTAGGCCGTGGCCAGGGACAAGCCCAGGCCAAAACCCCCCATGCTGCGGACCACAGCCCGAGCCATGCTTGACTCCTCTGCCCCCAAGGGGTGCACGGTGTCCTTCGTGACTCTGGGCATGGTTGCTGAGACCCGATGTCCGCCCGTCTCCAGGAGATGCCCACCAGGTTCCGTGGCCCTTCCAGGCCCCGGAATGCCTCTCCACATTCTAAGGTTCCGGAGGCTTGTATTGTATCTGTCTTGGAGAGCCCGGCCCGGCTGCGGGACTGGAGAGGGCACGTAGGTCGCTAGTCTCCCTCCCCAAGTCTCAGAGCAGAGGGAGCAAGACACAGACTTCACCCAGGCTGTGGGGCGGCGGAGGGGACAGAAGCGGACCTCTGCGCCGAGGACATCCTTGAGGACATTTGTGGGATGAGAGAGAGTCCCCAAAGCTGACTCATGGCTGGCACATTTCATCAGGACAGAGCAACGGGGGAAAGAAGGAAGCTCCCCCACACCAGTGAGTCAGTCACAGAGAACCCGTCCTTTCCCAGGGCCGTTCAGCCCCTCGGGGCCTCTCATCCAGCCTGTCCCCTCGGACCCCCACGCCTCCCCCCACCGTGGGTCCCCCAGGGCCCCCCTCCAGCCAAGCCCCTTCCTCTTCTCTCCGTCACATCTGCCCTGCATCCCCAGGGCCGCCCATCCTCCTTCAGGATGTCCTCCCCACTCCCGCCACGCCCACCCAAGTCCCCCCAGGCTCTCCCCCTGCAGGCCCCTGACCCTGATGAAGCCCATCCCAGCCAGAAGAGTGGGCTGTTGGCCCCAGTGTGTTTGCCGCCTCCCCCCCACCCCAGCAGTGCAGAGGCTCCTGAGCTGGGGGCTGCCTGTCCCCTGCAGCCGGTTCCTGCAGCGCCAGCCGGGATCGTTTCCCATTGCCGCCTTCCTGCTGGGGGCAAGCACCGGAGGGCTCCTGGCCATGGGTGAGTGTGGGCAGAGGTCAGGGGTGGGACCCATCTTTTGACCTTTGGCTTGACCCTGCACCCTCAGGTCTCTTTCAGCTCCTGGTGAACCCTATGAACATCTACGAAGGTCAGAAGATGGTGGCGTTGTACAGCGTGGTGGGTGAGCTCTGGCTAAGGACAGGGATGCTCGAGAGGCCTGTGGAGCAGGCCTAGAGAGTCCCAGGTGCCCAGAAGGGGTCCGATCTTGTTTCTTCTGCACCCAAGTGTCCCTCCCGGCCCCAGCCTCCTCTTGGGCTTTGAGGGGAGATCCATAGGCCCTCGGTCTATGGAAGAAAACCAGTCCTTGTCTTCTAGGGGCCTCCCCAACCAGAAGGACTCCATGTTACCCAAGGGTGCCCCATGGGATGCCCCATGTCTCCTGATCTCTCTGACCTTGTTTCCTGCTCCTCCCGATCGATTCGGTTCATTCATTCATTCACTCCTTCATTCATTCATTCAGCACTCACTGAGCCCCTCTGGGGGCTTCTGCAGTGAACAAGGTCGAGGGGCCCCCAACGGAGAGAGTTTAGGCAGGAAAGGACAAGAAAGGAACAAGAGCATTTCTGATGGTGACAAAGGGGCGTGATGAGAGGAAGCTGGGGCCGGGGGGGGAAAGGGGCTGGTAGTCAGGGAAGGCTTCTCGGAAGCAGCACTGGGGTGGGGGCCTTGTGTGGGAAGCTGTCGATCTACAAGAAGAGAAAACCCACCTGAAAGTGGTTTAAACACAGAGAAAGTTGATTATCTCATGTAATAACAAGTTTCAAGGCTGAGTGGTCTTTGGAGTTTGGATAATTCTGCAGCTCAGTCCACCTGCCAAGGACCCAGGTTCCCGCCATGTTTGGCCTGGTGACCGTTCGTCTTCAGGTCATGCATGGGCGACCACAAGTCCAGGCATCTCATCTTCATACACCAATGTTGGAAGACCAGAACATTCCTTCTTTATGTCTCCTTTAAGAAGGAGGAAAACGTTCCCGTCCCCCCAGCCAGCTTCCCGGTTCCGCTTGTGCCGGGCCACCCCGGCAGGGCCCTCGCCAGCCCCCTCTGGGAACAGACCTGTGTGGGCAGCCACAGGACCACGGCGGGCCCCCATGGATGACCTTTCCCACGGACCCTTCACTTGCCGCTTATTTTCATTTATGACACCCAGTCCTGCTTTCGTAATTGTGACTATTTCTGGGGTTGGAAAGGTCCAACCCAGGCTATACCCAAATCCCACCTCCCTGCAGTCTCCAGCATCTTCCCTCCTGGCGCCCCTAAACCCAAGGCCACCGACTGCTGGTGAGGGGTCCCCCAGTGAAGGGGGCACGGCCGCCCTGGCCTCCTTTCCCCACTTCCTTCCCCTTCTGGTTCTTCTGCTGTCAGAAGGGATTAGAGGGACAGGGTCGGAAGCCTGAAGTCGTCCATACTGGGGGAACCCCACTGCCTCTGGGTGGCAAGCCGTCCCACCGGCTGCCTCGGGGGGCCTTCCGTGGTGTCTCTGGAGGCTCCGTGTGGCCCTCCAAGGTCCATTCTCCTGCTGAGAGTAGCTCTATCTGGCTGACCTCATGTAGCTCCTACCACCCGCAGCAAACGGGCTGCCCCCAGGGGGAGGACCTCTCAGATGGCATGAGGCCTGCCGCCCTCCAAAACGTCCAGAGAAAGTCATCCATCCTTGCCCTGCCAAAGTGGGAAAGCAGGTGCCTTGCGCTGCCCCCTCCCCTGCGCCCTGAGAAGCAAGCAAGGCTCCCAGGTCACGTTCCCCCATCCTCCCCAGAGGCCCTGCCAACACCGCCCCGACCTGGCCTCCCACGCTGCACTCGGGTGGCCGCCCAGGGGCGGCCTCCGGGTGCCGCGGCTCAGCAAGGGCCACTTTCCCCCTGCCCCTGTCTCTCCGGGGTCCCGTGAGGCCTCTCACTTGGCCTGGAAGTGAACGCCCCCTCCTCTCTTCAGCCTCCCCTCCCATGTCTGCCTACTCCCGCTGCTTCTTTTCCAGAAAATTCCATTTCTGGTCTGGTCTCTGTATATACTGGTTGGTAGAGGGTCAGAGACTCGTTTTGCCCTGCTCGTGGGCCCAGAGAGGGTTCCCAGCCCCCCGGGGCTCTCTGTAGAATGTAGGGCAACTACTTCCCAACTACCCTAGCTTGAGTCGTTGGCCAGAAGGCCAAGACCACGGAACAAACCCCTTCTGATGTCCTGTTAAACGGGGACTGCGTGAGACGGATCCAGATTTACCCCCAGGGGCTGGGGCAGGGACTGCTGGTTGGCCTTGAACGAAACTCAAGTTGTGTTAGCGAGGAAGAAGGCAGACACACCGTCGGGTGGCACCAGACAGGGCTCACAGCAAACCTGTATGACCAGGTGAAGAGCAGCGCTCCTGGCAGAGGCGGAATGAGCTTGGCATAGTGCAGGGCCGGCTGCAGGCCTGTGTGGGCGGGCGAGGGAGGCGAAGGGCTGAGTGGCCCGCAGAAGCCAGGCAGGGGCCCCATCATGGGGGTCAGTGGACCACGCTAAGGGAGCTTGGACTGGACCCCAACTCTGGTGGAAAGTCTGCGGCTGGTCTGAAGCAGAGAAGGGACAGGGTCAGATGGATGTGCTTCCAGGGTCACTCTGGCTGCCTTGTGAAAACCCAAGTACAGAGGGGAAGCAGGGGACCAGTCGCCCCCCCCCCCCCCCCCCGGAGAGGCGACGGGGACCGCGCGAGGGCCCAGGAGATGGAGGGAGGAAGTGGAGGGACTTTGCTTTGGCGAAGGCAAGCCCTCCATCCCACAGGAAGCTGCTGGGTTCCCTGCCCAGCTATGCTGTCCCTTTGGCCTGGAATGCTGTCCTGCCTCCTAACTACACTTTACTCATCTTCCAGCCCCAGCTGACACGTCAGCGGCTTTGTCCAGCCTTCCCGGCCCCACCCTCCCCACAGCCCGGAGAAGCGCCTCCCTTGTGCACTTAGTGCTCGGGGCTGTAGTCATCTGTTGGCTCTCTCCCTGCATTACGAGCTGCAAGGAGCTCTCTGTCTCCTTGCGGAGACCACAGGGAGACACCCGTTTGCTAACACACACCAGGAGGTCCGTGATTAAGGCTAAAATTAGGGACGGAGATTGTGAGTGGGAACAGTGAGGTGGCTCTGAGCACCAGGACTGTTTCCAGAACTTTCCTCTTGCGCTCCCTGCCCCCTCAGCACCTGGGGTGTGTGGGAACCCAGCCTGGAGAAGAGAAGTGCTTCCCCCTCCCCGAACACACACACACACACACACACACACGCACCCCCGCCCCCTTCGGTCAGGGCCACGGCTCCACGCCCCTCCCCCGCCACGCAGCTGAGCCCTGTACTCGGCTACCCAAGGAGCGCGGGAGTGAGCGGCCTCGGAGGCCTCCCCGCGTCCGCGTACGTGGGGGCAGAGGCAGGACGGCCACGGCTCCAGAAAGAAGTTGGGGGGTGGGTGCTCTGCTGAGCCTGGTGGGTCAGGCCGCAGCCTCACTCGCCTCACCACCTGTTGCTGCCTCCCGACAGGCTTGGGCGCGCTGGGCTGGGGGACCTCCCCTCACATCCGCTGTGCCAGCCTCCTGCTGGTGCCCAAGATGCTGGGCAGGGAGGGCCGGCTCTTCGTGCTGGGATACGCCTTGGCCGCCATCTACGAGGGTGAGCGTGTGTCCCTGGGTGCCAGTCTGTGACTGGAGCAGGATCCTGGGCGGGCCACCCGATGAGACCCGGGCGGCTGAAGGGGAGAGACGGGGAGTCTGATCCAGCTGCTCCAGCTCGCTGGATGCCCCTGAGAGAGTTCCTCCGCACCTCTGGGCCCCTCGGTTCACACAGGGAAAACCCAGCCGGAGGGGAATGAGCTGCCCTCTCCCAGGCTCAGGGCCCCCTCGTTGTACAGTTCTGAGGGTGGTCACCCCGTATGCAGAGCGGGAGCGGAGGGGCCCTCAGGAAGTGACGAGCTGAGGAGGGAGACCCACTGGGGCATCTTCCCCAGGACCCGCGGCCAACCTGCGCTACAACCTGAACGAGGTGATCGCGTCGCTGGGCTGCACCGTAGACTTACAGGTCAACAACACCCGCGAGGCCTGGCGCATCTCCACGGCCCCGCTGCGGGCAGTGTTCAAGGACCTGCTGGTCAGGGCCCCGCGCACGCGGGCAGGGTCTGGGCTCCTCTCCCCTGGGGGCCGGCGTGACTGGAGCTGGGAGATCTGACCCTGGACTCGGTTTCCCAGCGGGGCGCCACTGGCACGTTTTGCTGGACTGTCCTCAAACATTGCGGGACGTGCCCTGGGCACCAGCTGCCAGGAAAGCCCTCGCCCCCAGTCATGGGACCCGCAGCCCCCACTTGCAAACAGCTGGGTAGGCGGTACTCTGGGCAGCTGAACTAGAATGTCAGGAAATCGGGGGCCGGGAAGCCTGGAGGCCCGCAGGATTGTGGAATCGGCCTGTGGAGGACTGGAGGCTGGGGGTATGGGAGAATTGGAGAGTTGAGGAGTTGGGGAGATGGGCTGACATCGGGGACACTGGGACTGGGGACACTGAGATGGCACAGTGGTCTGGGAGATTAGAGCGAAGTTCCAGGGCCTGGGGCACCTTCCCTCGCTAGCGGGGATCTGAGATGCAGGCCAGCGCAGGAGCTGGGCGCTGGGCGGGGGCAGAGCAGGGGCGACTGGTTGCAGGGCAGGGGGGTAGAGGGGTGTCCCGAAGACTGAACAGTGGGGCATGGGGTGAGGCTGTCTCGGGGTCCGGGCTCCATCCAGGCCTGAGGGAAGCGCCCGGAGCTCGGCCAGAGGGACAGGACAGGCTCCTTGGCTGCCCCACTGACCGCTCCTTCCTCGGCCCCCAACCCCAGAGCAGCAAAGATTCGCTGAAAGCCGAAACCCAGAACATCTCCAAGTCCTTTGAGGAGCTGGATGCCCAGGTGAACAGTGACACCGGCCACATGGTCGAGAACACCATGGGCTTCGAGGGGACAGCCCGCAGTGTGGACACTCACCAAGCTCTACGTCCCAGGCACCGTCTCTCTACACAGAAGATGTATGAGCTGAAGACCAAACTGCGCTGCTCCCGTGAGGGCACGGGGGGCGTGGGGGTGCGAGCCGGGGCCAGGGCTCCAGGCCGGCCGTGGGGGCCTCACCTGCTCCCTGCCCCTTCCTGCAGACGTGGTGGATCGGGCCATCCTCAGCTGCCGCCGCTGGTTTGACCACAAGCATGAACAGTGCATGCAGCGCATCTGGGTCCCGCTGCTCAAACACCTTCTCTGCTTGCCCATGAAGTTCAAGTTCTTCTGTGGCATCGCAAAGGGTCAGCGGGGCAAGGGGGAGGGCGGGAGCCGAGTCCCTGGGGACCGCTGGGTCAGCGTGGGGCAGGAAAGCCATCGGGCGGGCAGGGCTTAGACCCCCCACGGGCTGGCTCTGCCACCCAGCTATGTTCACAGCGGGCTCTGGTTCCGTCCCTCCATCTGAAAGACGGGCCTTATAGTAGTACTCATCCCGTTAGGGGGTTCTGAGGATTTCAGGAAGCGAGGAACAGAGCTGCGCACAAAGGGATTTTCTTATAAGTGTTGCTATCATTATTAATAGCTGGCATGGTTACGAACAGGTGAGAAAAATGAGGGAAAGTCAGGCCTTGTTCCCGTGACACGGGACTCACGGAGCGCGGAGAGGGGAAAGCCTCAGCGTGGAAGGCCATGGGTGGAGAGGCAGACAGGGTGGACAGGAGGGGGACTGCCGCGGACCTGCTCCTGCCCCCCGCACCCCGCAGCGATGGAGATCTGGTGCCGCCGCAGGATCCCCATCGAAGGCAACTTTGGGCAGACATACGACTCCCTCAACCGGTCTATTCACGACCTGGAAGGGGAGTTTTCGGCCACTATTGAGCTCAAGGTAGGTAGCAGGGGCGCATGGGCTGGGGGAAGCGAGGGAGTGGGAGAAGGGCACAGGGCCCGCAGAAGAGCAGGTGGCGAGGCACAGGGAGGACGAGGGGGACGGGGACAGGGAGGGGCAGTGCCGAGCCTGTGGTGGGCAGGGACCTGACTCTGGGACCCGACCGCCTGCCAGGTGAGAGAGGGTGCCAGTCCGGCAGGTGCAGGGGAGCAGGACGGCGGGGAGGAGGGGCCGCGCCCGGGCTCTCCACACGGGGGTCCTGAAGGTCCTGGGAAGAGCTGGGGGACACGAGCAGGGCACCAGGGCAGCGACGCCAGGAGGGCCACATCCGCACCCGTGCCCCCCACCAGGAAGAGAAGCAGGCGGCAGTGCTGGGCCTCAGCCCAGGCTGGGAACACATGAGCACCGAGCTGCGGGACTATGTCCGCCACCGGGAGGCCCAGCTGGAGTGGGCCCTGGGGCTGCTGCGTGTGCTGTTCTCCTGCACCTTCCTGCTGGTCCTTCACGCGTGAGCCTTCCCGCCCCGAAGCCCCTTCCTCCCTGGGACGGGGGCCTGCCTTGCGGGAGCTGTGGGAGTGCGGCCAGCCGCGAGCAGGAACGCTGGTTGTTTATGGAGGTTAAGGAGACGGGGGCCCGGTGTGGGGGACACGTGGCCCATGCTCTGCCACCTTGAAAGGGAGCTGGTCTTCATTTATCTGCTCCCTTCCGCCTTCATCCCAGCGCTGACTTCTTTTACTTTCAGCTCTGACTTCTGATTGTTCTCCTGCCCTTCATGTTCCCCTTGGCTCTGACTTTGCCCATCTCTATCGTCCAGCCCTACTTTCATTTTCTGCCGCCTGCTGCGTTGGCAGCTACTTTCCCTCCATTTGGACCAAAGTCCTCAACCCCACCCAGCCTGGCGTCCAGCTGGGCTGCCCCGGGCCTCACTCTGTTTCCCCGCTGACCTCTGGACCCTCTGTTTCCTGTCCCCACCCCCAAGTGCCCGAGATGGGCAGGGGCTAGGCAAGGGCGGCCACGGGGGGGAGGTGGGGGGCTCCTGCCCCGTCTGTGGGGCAGGTGAGGGCACGGTTGTGTGTGTGCCAAGGGCGCCGCGGGAAGACAGAGTGAACGAGCCATCTTCCTGCCCTCAACACGCTCATGGTCTAGGGGAGGCCAGAGGGGTGCCCACAGAGCATGGGTGGTTGGAGGGCCGTGCGAGGGCCTGGCTCCCAGGACAGGGGTGGGAGCTGAGGACGGGCCCCTGCAAGGGCCATACATGGGTTTCAAAAGGCTGCAGATGGGGAGCCACGGTCAAGGAGAGGAAGGGTGTTCTCTTGGGCAGGGATGGAGGGTTCTGTGGGATGTGGAGGGCAGAGGCTGGGCTGAAGGACGGGGCTGATGTGGGCATGGCCCCAAGAGTCTGCAAAGCCCTGGAGGCTGGAGGCTGGAGGCTGGGAGGCCCAGGTGGGTCAGAGGTTAGAGCGCCTGGCGGGGAGCGAGGCGTGGCAGGAAGCCGGCCTGAGATGGAGGCAGGAAGGGGAAAGGTGCAGCAGGTCTCAAAGCCAGCTCGGGGAGGGAAGGAAGGAGGCGCAGAGTCCGCTTCCAGGCTTTCAACCTGGGTGAGGTCCCTGGCCGGCCGAGCGGGCGGGAGGGCGGGGCCGGCAGGGCGCGGGCCGGCCGCCGGCCTCTCCACACGGGGGCGCTCTCGGGCGGCCTGCCCGTGACTGTTCAGTCCGAGGCCCGAGGGGCGTTTTACAGGGTCCCAGAACCCCTGGAACTTAGGTTTCACAGCTCACGGAGCTTACTTAAAGTAACTTGCAGTTTTAAACCCATCTCCAATAATTAGCATGTTTTCCTTAGGAAACCGAAGCAATATGTGGGACTTTGGGACATGCACAGGGGGCCGCTTCTGTACGCACAGAAAACACGGCCGCACCAGAGGGTGTGTTATGGGGGGAGGGAAATGTAGGTGAGTTTTGCTTGAAGCGACCTCCAGAGGATGTTCGGCCGGCTCGCTGGGGAGGTGGATGTGGGAGTCAGTCGCAATGGCTGGTGGTTCTGCAGCCTCGAGGGGCTTCCCGCTTCCCTGTGCCTTTGCTTCTGCTCGTTCCTCTGCCTGAGACCCTGCCAGCAGGTCCATGCCTGGGAAACCTCCCTTCCCGCCCAGGCGCACGACCCCCCTGCCTTTCCACCTGTGTCTCCTCACCTGTGTGGATGCCTGCCCTGCACCGGCCTGCTGGGAGCCGGCACAGCACCCCTGCCCAGGACATAGACGGTGCTCGGCGCATGCTGGGTGCTCTGGGGAATGACGGAGCGTCCAGGAAGCCCATGGTGGGGGGTGGGTAAGAGAACCTGGAGGACACAGACATGTCCTCGCGCACAGGGCCTTCTCCTACACGGACAGCTATAACGGCGACATCCGATTTGACAACATCTACGTCAGTACCTACTTCTGTCAGATCGATGAGCGCAGGAGGAAGCTGGTGAGTGAGCACAGCCCTGGCCAAGGGTGCCCTGCTGCACGTCCTCTGTGGCCTCACGCTCCAGAAGGGCAGAGGGGCGAGGGGAGGGGGCCCTGGTGTCCCTCGCTGGCTGGACATTTTATCCAGGGCAAACGGACATTGCTACCACTGCGCAAAGCCGAGAAGAAAACCGTCATCTTCCCCTGCAACCCCTCCGTGCAGGCCTCGGAGATGAGGAACGTGGTGAGGAGGCCGTGGGGGCGGGCCACGCGGGGCGGGGGCGGGGCATCGGAGGGGCCCGTGCAGGGCGGGCGGCGCTGCCGGCTCAGGGCCTGCCGCTCCTCGCTCCTCGGGCAGGTGAGGGAGCTCGTGGAGACGCTGCCCGTTCTCCTCCTGCTTCTGCTGCTGTGCGGCCTGGACCGGGCCCTCTACTCCATCTTTGACACCATCCGCCACCACTCCTTCCTGCAGTACTCCTTCCGCAGTGAGCCACGGCCCCCGCCCGCCCCCCCCAGGCAGCCACTTCTTCCAGCCCCTCCCTGACCTGCTCGGGGTCCGACCTCAGCCCTACGATCCGACACCTGTCCCTGGGGGCCTCTGTTTCCAAGCCTCCTTTATATCTGTAACAGGGAGTGAAAGGATGGAAGGTCCTGTGCAGCAAAGGATTTCTATGCCTTGACCCCCCCCAACATCCAGTCCCCATCCTGCCCCACCCCCTAAACTGCGACCCTTTCCTGACCCCCCACGGCCTCAGGCAGCCACAAATTGGAGGTGAAAGTCGGGGGGGACTCCATGCTTGCCCGGCTTCTTCGGAAAACCATTGGAGCCCTGAACACGTCCTCCGAGACAGGGGTGCAGTCAAACAACATGGGTGAGCGACGCTGAAAATCTGGGTCAGAGGAACGGAGGGCGGGGGCCAGGGTCTTTCCAAGGCGTGGCAAGAGGGGGCTCTGCATGCTGGGGTTGCAAGGATCAGAGCAGGAAGCGTCAGGTCGGACTCGAGTTGCTGGAAGATGACAGCCTTGGGTCCGAGGGCCGTAGGGGCTGGGGCCTGGGGGTCCCAGCGCCCTAGAGCCACACTGTCCAACAGAACTTTCTTCCACATCCGAGCCGTGCTGAGCAAATAGCCTCACGAGCCTGGTAGCTCCGGGCCAGAAGGGGCTGCTCTGCAGGGAAAGGGGCAGGCAGGAGCAGAGCAGCCCGGGGGTGCCCTGCCCGCGGCCCTGGCAGAGCCCTGACAGGCCCACCCCGCCGCAGCCTGCCTGCCCCAGCCCGTGAGCCTGGACGCCAGGGCTTACGTGAGAGCGGCCCTCCCCATGGGCCTGCTGCTGTGTCTCTGTCTGCTCCAAGCCTTCGCCTACCGGCTCCGGAGGGTCATTGCCGCCTTCTACTTCCCCAAGGTGCTCCCTCCCCCAAGCTCCGCAGGCCCGCACCCAGCACCCCCCCAGCTTGAGGGGCGCACTGTCATACCACTGACCCCTCTCCCTGGCCCCAGCGCGAGAAGAAGCGGATCCTGTTCCTCTACAATGAGCTGCTGAGGAAGAGGGCAGCCTTTACGCAGCTGAGGAGGGCTGCCATCCTGAGGCGGGCGCAACAGCAGAAGGCTCCAGTAAGTCCAGGCCTCCTTCCCGTGGCTCCTGTGGTTGTGAGGGCTGCAGCAGGGGCCTCTCCTGTCAGTCCGTCCAGCCCCAGGGGCCCAGGCCTACGGAGCTCAGCGAGTTCTGATGGGATGCAAGCCAAGGGCCCTGGTCATCCAGCTCCTGGGAGTCAGGGCTGCGTCCACCTCTGTCCCCCAGGATTCAGCCCAGCCCAAGACACTCAGTGGGCCATCAGGAAGCAGGCAGAAAAGGGAAGTCCGATTTGATATGGTCTGGCTAAAAGAAAGCAAGGGGGCTCCTTCAGAAACAAGGGACGGGAGGCAAGCCACAGGATCTACTGAGTGTCTTTGGGGGAGGCGGGGAGGCGGGCGGGCTGGGGGGTCCGGAAGGCACCATGAAGGGTCACATAGGATAAGGAAAAAGCACAGAGCCAGAAGAACCAGGTTCCAGTCCACACTTCCTCATTAAGCTGTGTGGCCTTGGCCACGGTCCTCACCAGACCTCAGTGTTTCCCTCTGAAGGACAGGGAGCTTGGACAGATGTGTAAAGCCTGGTGCAAGGCCTGTGCAGAGATCAGCAACAGCGTGGCAGAGGCTGCTGGTGTCAGAGGGCCTGGGTTTGAGTCCTGGCTCCCTTCTTTATTGCCATGACAACTGCGATCTGCAGGACTGACTAAATGCTGGGCCTTGGTTTTCCCTTCTGTAACCGGAGTGAGCTGCTACTCCATTTGGTTGTTGTGGAGACTAAGGGAGTCTCACTCTTGTAGCGCAGGCATCTAGCAAGTTCCATGCACATGCTAGTTGTCATCATGTGACCCTGAGCAAGTGACCACCTTTCCAAGCATGTTTTCTCATCTGAAAGAGAAATGATGATAACAATGCCTGTCTTATGGGGTTACTGCTTGAGCGAGCTAATTTATTTACACTTTCTTAGTAGAGCATAGTACAGGACCCAACATTATTTAAAAAAAGAAAAAGAAAAAGAAAAAGAAAAGAATGGCAGCCATTCTTAATCAGCCCCAACAGAGCTGGTGAGAGTGAGAGACCATCTTTGCTTGACTTTTCCTCCAGTGCCTAGATCCTCCACCCCATGACACAGAGAGGCTAAATGAGTATGAAAAAGTGAGCATACTGTGATTCCATGACCTGGTCGAGAAGGAAACTGGATTTGGGTAGGCAGGTGGAAAGATGAAGGGCATTCGTCCAAGCTAAGGGAACAGAATGTGCAAAGACTCACAGCCCAGAGGGAATGTCAAGGGCCGGGGCTAGTCTGAGAGGCTGGCACAGAAGATGCCAAGTTCAAGCTGGGGCAAGTTAGAGCAGAGGCTAGAAGGGGACCAGAGCGTGGAAGGCTCTGCAGGCCAAGGCCAGGAGTTCTGCCTTTGCAGTGGGGCCTCTGTAGTTTCGGTGGCCTGCAGAGAGGAATGCCTGGCAATTGTGGGGCGAGAGGGTGGGAGCACGGTGAACCAGACCTGTCATCAGGAATCGGGACCGGGGCCAGCCAGGTTTGACTGCTTACTCTCTGTGCGCCTTGGGAACTCGCTTACCCCTCCCAAGATTCCGCTTTCCCGGCAGTAAAGCGGAGAACACAGCAGTGATAATCTCGCACGCCCTACTGCCTTCCCTGCCCACCGTGAGAACCAGATAAGGTGGTTTACGGGGAAAGAACAGGTGGTAGCTGGGGGAAGGAGCCGAAGCTGCACCCCCATTCTCCACCACCGAGCCGGGGAGGGACGCTCTCTACACCCGCTGCCCTAGCACCCTGGCCCTGCAGGGCGCCCAGCACTGGGCGCTGCCAGGCGGCGCGCGGTCCGGGACCCCTCGCAGCCCTCTCTCCCGCTCGCTCCCGGCAGCGCCACCGCCTGGCGGACGTCCTGCTCCGCCGCTGCCCGCTCCTGCGCCGCTGGTCGCGTGGGCGCTGCGTGGTGTGCCAGGCGCCCGAGACGCCAGAGGCCTACGTGTGCCCGACGCCGGACTGCGCGGCCGTGTACTGCCAGCCGTGCTGGGACGACATGCGGCGGCGGTGCCCCGCCTGCACCCCGCGCGAGGAGCTCTCATCCTCCGCCTACAGCGACAGCAACGACGATGCCACCTACGCGGAGTGAGGGGGCGTCCTGTCCACCAGCTCCTCCGCGGTTAATAAAAGCCGGTACACTCCGCACGCCCGCGCTTCCCAGGGGTCTGACCGGCAGTCCCGAGACCCGGGCCGCCGACGTGACGCGGGAGGGCAGCCAAGCTGCAAGGAAGGGGTCCGGCCCCGGGCCGGGTGGAGACGCGCCGCCCAAGCCGGTCGGTCCGGGCCTCGGCTCCCACCGCGCGCAGCAGCGGGAACGCCGCAGCGGCGAGCGGCGCGGGCCCGGGCCCTCCGGGGGCGGGGCCGCGGCCTCCCCGGGGCGGGGCCTGGCCAGGAGCCCCCGGGGCGGGGGCGGGGCGGGGCGGGGCCTGGTGGCTGCACGGCGCGGCGGGGTGCGCCAGGCAGACCCGGCCGCCGCGGCTCCTCGGCGCGCGGCCCAGCACCTGCTGCCCTCGCCCGGCCCGGGGCGCCGCTGCCATGCGGCTGGCGCTGCTCTGGGCCCTGGGGCTCCTGGGCGCAGGCAGCCCTCTGTCCCCCCGGCCGCTCGCAGATATAGGTGAGTGCCCGGCCCTCGGTGCGCGGGGGGTGGGGGGCGGAGAATGGACCGGGAGGAGGCGCAGGGAAGTCAGGAGGCACGGGGGTCGGCTGGAGACTCGGGGAGACCCCCAACCAGAGCGCGGCCCGCCCTAGTTCGCTGTCCTGGCTGAGGGCCCGGCGCCCGGGCGATGGAGTGGAGAGAGGAGGGGGATGCCGCCCCCCGCCCCCGCGCGGTCATCCTCTGCCCGGTCCCCGCGGACACTAACAGGCTCCGGTGCCGGGCACCGAAGGCCCTGGCCCAGCGCCCCCTCAGGATGGTGGGGCAGGGTCGCACCTCCCCAGGACTGCCGTCTTCGCTCCTCTGGGGCCTAGCTGACCATTCCACCTGGTGCCAGAGCGCCGAGTGGTCACGGCCGGTAGGGTTTGGCGGAGAGGATTCTTCTTGGGCCCCCTTCCCAGGCCTGAGTGGCCAACGCACCCCTCGCCCTGATGACGATGCCACCAGAAACCCGGCGGAGCGAGCGGGAGGGAGCGCGGGAGGAGCCAGGGGAGGGGAGACTTGGCCAGGAAAGAGGCTGACACCGGACTCCTCCTTGGAACTTTCACTTCCCGCTGCTGTCTCGGGCCAGGGGCTGGAAGGGCAGGCGCGGGTGGGCTGGCCTCAAGAGAGAGGGCCATTGTGGGGACGGGGGTGCTCAGGGAGGAAGCTGGGCTGCGGCGAGCGGGTGTGCGTGACTGGGTAGGGGGGTGCTTAGGGAGGAGTGTTTGCACTGCGCACCCAGAAATGGGCGTTCCCGGCAGCTCCGCAGTGAGGACAGGGGAGGGTGGAGTGGGCACCGGGCCACAGGGCTTCGCCCAGGCCTGAGAGGGGGCGTTCCTAGGGGGGTGATTGCGAGGGAGTAGGAAAGGGAGCTCCCCGCCAGAACCTGGGATTGGCCTGGGGGGGTCAGGGAGAGGCGAAGGCAGGACGTGCAAGGTGGGGTGCTGGGATGAAAGTTGGGAGCCGCAGAGAAGACCCTTCCCTTCGGGATTCTCCTTTAAGTCCCAGCATGCAATGCAGGAGTCCTTCAAGCAGAGAAGGGCCTGGGTGCCCAGTGGGCACCAGCTATGCCCAACGCCGGTGCTGGCTCTCTCAGCACCCTCTCGGGGTGTTCTGGGCGCCCTGCAGGTGGCACTGAGGAGGAGCGGGCACGGCCAGAAGGGGCCCTGCGTGGACCCTCGGAGCCCCAGATCCTTCCGGACATCCCGACACTCAGCCTCACAGAGGTGTTTCAGGTGAGCCACCCTCTCCCCCCAAGTGAAGAAGCACACCCCTGCCACCCCACAGAGCCGTGTGTCTGAGCACAGGTGAGTGGACCCCCGCGCAGCGCGGCCATCCCAGGGCTGGCTGCCCCTCCTGCCGCAGGCCAGCACCTGGCTTCACTTATGCCCTCAACATCTGCCCCCACGCCTGCCCCAGCCTCCGCCCCAGCCGGCTGTCCGGCTCCCCTGGGGAAACCCTGAGGCCAGACTTGCTTTCGTGGTCTCATTCTGTCCCTTTTCTCCCCGGGGGAGCGGGGGGCTTGGAGAAGGTCAGGGCCTCACCAAACACCCCCCGTCCCCAATTCTAAAGCTGAGTCAGAGGAAGGGCTGGGGCCTGCACTGGGTCTTCCATGATGCTTCCTCTCTGGGCAGGAAGCCGAGAAGGGGCGGCTCAGATACCTTCCTTGACCTCCCCACACAACCCCCCAGAACAATGCCCCAGGCCGGGCAGGGCTTCCTGGCCCCTCCCTCGGGACCCCCCCACCCCCACCAGTGATCTAATCGTTGGTGCTCTCCGAAGGGCCTGAGGTTTTCTGGTTAGAGAGGATAGGCATTTTGGGCAGGGCCAGGGAGGTGACAGGCCCTCTGCTGCCCACAGACCAAGCTGCCTGAGGCCTTGCGGATCCAGTTGGAATTGGACGGTGAGAGTCACGTTCTGGAGCTGCTACGGAACAGGTAACAATGCCAGTGGTCCCGTTGGTAATGTGGACAACGTGGCGGACAACCATACAGCACTGACTAGCGCTTGAACTCATGACAACCTACAGGGCAGGTATTATTCGCTATTGCTGTCCTCGTTTTATATATGAAGAAGTCAAGGCACAGAGAGGCTAACTAACTTGCCCAAGGTCACACAGCTAGGTGCAGTAAAAACCAGATTAGAACACAGAGAGCTGGGCAGAGTTTGTGACCCAACCACTATACTCTGCTGCCTCTGGGGGAAGCCCGGCCCCCAGCCACCCCTCTACCACCTCCCAGGCCTGCAGGCCGTTCCTGCACACACACACACCCCCAGGGAGGTAACTGTCACCGCCTTGCTTTTTCTTCCAGGGAGTTGGTCCCAGGCCGCCCGAGCCTGATGTGGTACCAGCCTGATGGCTCCCGTGTGCTCAGTGTGGGACACACTCTGGTGAGTCTTATACCCTGTTTCTGGCCTGAGGGAAGAAGGCAGGGGCCACCTGGAGGGTGCCATCCCTACAGGACGTGGGAGGACACTGCATCTCTGCACCAGCAGGCCAGCCTCCTGGTCTCCAGCCTGGCCTTCAAGGTAGCACTGCTATTTCTCTGCTATAGGAGAACTGCTGCTATCAGGGAGCAGTGCAGGGCCGCGTGGGCTCCTGGGTCTCTGTCTGCACCTGCTCAGGGCTCAGGTACAGAGGGTGCATCCCATGTGGGTGGGGACAGTGAGGGTGCATGAGGCATGGAGCTGAGAGGCTTTCTGACTTGCTGGATCTTCCCAGGGGTTTGGTGATCCTGTCCCCAGAGAGAAGCTACACCTTAGACCTGGAGCCTGGGGACCTCCGGGCCCCCCCGAATATCTCCCGGATCCAAGACCTCTTCCTGCCAGGCCACACTTGTGCCCTGCGCTGGCGTGCGTCTGTGCCCACCCAGGCTGCCCTGGAGTCACCCCGGGGAAGGCCCCACAGCCACACGCATCGGGTGAGGATGAACAGCAGGCTTTCGTTGTCCCCGAGGGCCAGGCCCCAGACCCTCAGAGCCCTGTGTTCCCAGAACCTTCTGAGGAGCAACTGTCCACACCCCTGTGTGAACATAATCTCCTTTCCTCTTCCCAACAATGCTGGGAGGTATGTCTTATCAGTAGCTCCATTTTAGTGAGAACACTGGCTCAGAGAGGTTAGTAACTTGCCCAAAGTCATTCAACTAGTGACTGATATATCCAGGATTTACATGCAGGTACTTGACCCAAACTCCACATCTGTCAGAAGATCCCCGAACGCAGAGAGCGCTCACTTGGCTAGAGATAATACAGTTACCAGTCATAAAGCAATATGAGTCCAATCTCCTGATTTATAAAACGGGGATGATAGGGGCGCCTGGGTGGCTCAGTCGTTAAGCATCTGCCTTCGGCTCAGGTCATGATCCCAGGGTCCTGGGATCGAGTTCCACATTGGGCTCCCTGCTCGGCGGGAAGCCTGCTTCTCCCTCTCCCTCTGTCCCTTCCCCTGCTTGTGCTCTCTCGCTCTCGCTTTCTCTCTGTGTCTCAAATAAATAAATAAAATCTTAAAAAAAAAAAAACAGGGATAATAAAACGACTTATCTTTCAGGGTTATTGTGGAGATTAACTGAATCTATCTATTTATCTATCCATTTGCACAGTGCTTAGAAGTGTGCCTAAAGTGTGATAAGTATATGATGGTGTTGACTATTATTTTTTTATTTATTTTTTAAAGCTTATTTATTTATTTTTTAGTAATCTCTACACCCACTGTGGGGCTCGAACTCACAACCCCGAGACCAAGAGTCACACGCTCTACCAACTGAGCCAGTCAGGTGCCCCTATTATCTTCTTTTTAATTTGGAAAAGGCACTGAATTTGGAGTTAGAAAGCAGGCTCTACTCCCAGCTACGTCACCTACTCCTGGGTCCACCTTGGGCAAGTCGCTGGCCTCGCGGGCTCTCAGTGGCTCATCTGTAAAATGGGCTCTGCTCTCCTCCGGCCGGCAGCCCAGGGTGGGCGTGGACGCGGTTCCTGCAGCCCCGTGCGGCTGCCGGCCATGAGAGTGCTGGGCCTGATGCTCCTTCTTCCGCCCACAGCGGAGGCGGGATGTGGTGACAGAGACCAAGACCGTCGAGCTGGTGATCGTGGCCGACCATGCGGAGGTGAGCTGGCCCATGTACGCTCCCCCCTGGCCCCCACCCATCTTGCTGCTTTTCCTGCTCACTTCTCGGGCCCGCAGGTCCAGAGGTACCCAGACTCCCAGCACCTGCTGAACCGCATGCTGAAAGTGACCCTCCTCCTGGACACCGTGAGTGCTGGGCGGGGCAGCACCCTGACGGCCCTCTGGCCATCGGAGCCCATCTCCTGAGCCCCAGTTCTTTCAGTTCTTCCGGCCCCTGAATGTGCGGGTGGTGCTCGTGGGCCTGGAGGCCTGGACCCAGCGGGACCTGGTGGAGATAAGCCAGGACCCAGGTCTCACGCTAGACAGGTTCCTCCACTGGCGCCGGAGAGATCTGCTGCCTCGACTGCACCATGACAGTGCCCAGCTGGTGACGTAAGCCCCCCCGCCCGGGCTCTGCTCTGGCCTGGCCAGGGTCACACCCCCTCCCTATCTGAGGCCCTGAAGCTCTGGACCCCTTGGCATTGGGCCTGACTTTGGCCTCACAATCCCACAGCGCTACTTCATTCTCTGGGCCCACGGTGGGCATGGCCATTCAGAACTCCATCTGTTCTGACTTCTCCGGAGGTGTGAACATGGTGAGCTATTTCAGGTCTCCTCCCTATTCCCAGTTCAGTTCCTCCCCTCTGGAGGGCCGCTGATTCACTGAAAGCCCTACAAAGTTACCAATCCCAGAGCTGTGGGCATGGGGGCAGGGCTGCATGACACGTGGCCTCTGCGGTCGTGGCACTCTCTCCTGTGGCCAGCTGACCGCTTTACTGGTCTTCACCTATTTCCTGGGGGAGGAGGGGGTAGCCGAGCCCAAAGAAGAGAGGCGAGTGTCCAGGGCCACACAGTAAGGGAGGGGCACAGAGCTGAGCGAGCCCCCGGTTTCCTGCCACCCAGGCCTGGGCTCTCCTCCTACTTTAGAAGCAATTAAGGAGGGAGGCGGTGCTGAGCGCCCCGGAGGTCAGATGAGGAGAGAACAGGAGCAGTCAGGCTGCTGCTGGACCTGGGGTGTCCCCTCCCCAATGCCAGGACCACTCCACCAGTGTCCTGGGAGTTGCATCCTCCATAGCTCACGAGTTGGGCCACAGCCTGGGCCTGGACCACGACTTGCGCGGGCACAGCTGTCCCTGCCCAGGGCCGGCCCCTGCCAAGAGCTGCATCATGGAGGCCTCCACGGAGTGAGTCCCTGCAGGAGGTCGGGGGAGGGGGCGGGCAGGGCCCGAGGCTGCCCGCAGCCCCAACCTTTCTTGCCACGGTCCCCAGCTTCCTGCCGGGCCTGAACTTCAGCAACTGCAGCCGGCAGGCCCTGGAGAAAGCCCTGCTGGAAGGGATGGGCAGCTGCCTCTTTGAACGGCTGCCCAGCCTGCCCTCTCTGGCCACTGTCTGCGGGAATAAGCTGGTGGAGCCCGGCGAGCAGTGTGACTGCGGCTTCCCGGATGTGAGCCCCTCCCCCCAAGCCTGGCCCCACCCCTCCTGGGCCCTCACCCTGGGTCGCCGCCCTCCCCGAGCGTCGGAGCGGAGCCCCTCGGTCCCCTCTCCGCAGCTCTCCGTCTGTCTGCGGGGACAGCACAGGCCGTGTGGGCCTCCAGCTTCTACTTGCAGAGCGCGTCCTCGGAGAGCAGGGGTGGGGCGGGCTCTCAGGCCTGGCCCTCTCCAACCCGGGGTTCCAACTCGGGGTCCCTCTGCCCTCAGGACTGCACCGACCCCTGCTGTGACTACGTCAGCTGCCAACTGAGGCCCGGGGCCCGGTGCGCGTCCGACGGGCTCTGCTGTCACAACTGCCAGGTGGGCGCCGACGGGACCCTCCAGCCGCCCACCGCTCACCCACCGGGGCTCGGGGCGGAAAGGTCTCTGGGGGGACCCGCCCAGCACCCACACCGATGCTCCCTCGCCCCGCAGCTGCGCCCGGCCGGCCGGCAGTGCCGCCCGTCCAGAGGGGACTGCGACTTACCCGAGTTCTGCTCAGGAGACAGCCCGCAGTGCCCTCCCGACGTCAGCCTGGGAGACGGCGAGCCGTGCGCGGGGGGCCAGGCCGTGTGCGTGCGGGGGCGTTGCGCCTCGTACGCCCAGCAGTGCCAGGCTCTCTGGGGACCTGGGGCCCGGCCCGCCTCGCCGCTTTGCCTCCTTGCTGCCAACACTCGAGGGGATGCCTTTGGGAGCTGTGGGCGCAGCCCTAATGGCAGCTACGTGTCCTGTGCCCCTAAGTAAGTGAGGGGCCGGGGGTCCCCTCTGGGTTTGTGGGAGCCTCGGCCTGAGCCCGCACCTCCTCCCTCGTGACCTCAGAGACGCCATCTGCGGACAGCTCCAGTGCCAGGGGGGGCAGGCCCAGCCTCTGCTCGGCTCAGCCCGGGGTCTGCGCTGGGAGATGCTCGAAGCCAACGGGACCCAGCTGAAGCTGAATTGCAGTTGGGTCCACCTGGACCTGGGCAACGACGTGGCCCAGCCCCTGCTGACTCTGCCTGGCACGGCCTGTGGGCCTGACCTGGTGAGCGGTCCCAGCAGGCAAGGCCAGAGGGAGGGCCGTGTGCATGAGCAGTGCCCAGGCCTCAGGGTCCACCAGTGTAAAAGGCAGACTCTCCGGGGCGGGGGCGGGGGTGGGGGTCAGAGTCACACTGCCCACTGAGCAGCGTCCTGTCATCCTGGCAGCCTCGGTTTCCCCCTCTGTAAGAGCAGGGCTGTGGCCTGCCAGTGCCCGTGACGCTTGGTGAGGCTGTGACCTTGGTTCTCTCCCCACCCCCCACCCCTGGCAGGTGTGCATTGACCGCCGATGCCAGCCTGTGGACGTCCTGCGAGCCCAGGAATGTCGAAGCAAATGCCACGGACACGGGGTGAGTGGGCGTGGCGGACACGGAAGGGGACAGGGAGCCTCCGGGGGGCAGACAGGAGGGTGTGGGGAACACGCACACCTAGGTTCTAATCCTCGCTCTACTCCTTCCTAGCTGTGTAGCCGGGGGCAGATTATTAACCACTCTGAGCTCAGTTTCCTCAGCCACCCAGTGGGCGTCCTGGGGTCCGGGAGATGAGGACGAGAGGGTCTAGCACAGTGCCAGCGTGGAGAAGGTGCTCACGGGCTCGTTCGGTTTCATTTCCTCGGCCGTGGACACAGGCTCCGTCTCTCCACCCCATCATCCCCAGCATACCTTCCAACTGTGGACAGAGGAGATCCTGAAACGCTGGGGGCAGGGAAATGCGGCCCCAGAGTGTAGGGCCCCTCATCGCTCAACCTCTATCCCCTAGGTCTGCGACAGCAAAGGACATTGCCACTGTGAGGCGGGCTGGGCCGCCCCTGACTGCACCAACCGCGTCAGAGGTAGCTGGGGGCAGCGGGCAGGGGCAGCTGGGAGGGCATCGCGGCTCACCCTTTACCGCCCCCCCTTCCTCTGACCCCTTCCCGTTCTCCCATCACTTTACCTCCGTCCCCGCCCTCCACCCCTTCCTGGGTGTAGGATTCTTAGCCCTGCCCACCTTCAAAGCTGCCCTCACCCCACAGCGACCAGCCCCCTGACCACAGGGCTGCCCCTCAGCCTCCTGCTGTTGGTGGTCCTGCTGCTGCTGGGGGCCAGCTACTGGCACCGTGCCCGCCTGCGTCAGCGGCTCTGTCAGCTCAAGGGACCCAGCTGCCAGTACAGGTACGAACCTCCTTGCCCCCAGCTCGCTCAACGGCTCTGCTGAAGACGGCTCTGCAGTCCTGTCCCCAGTCCCACTGCAGTGCCCGACACCGGGCTCTGACCGCCAGCCCCTGGGGCCAGCCCACGCATGCCTCGCTCCCCTCCACGTGCCCTGTCACTCCTCACCTCACACCCAGACCCACGGAGGGCAGCTGGGGAGCCCTGTGCTGAGTAGGTGGGGACCCCCCTCGAGCCCCTCAGCACCCCCCCACTTCTCACTGGGCCTCAACCGCACTCGAGCTGCTCTCCAAGGGGCTGCAAAGGGTCGACCCCACTCAAGGGCCGCGTGTGGGTGGAGAGCATGGTCTGACGCTGGGCCCTCTCCCTCCTTGCTTTTCTTCACGTCCAGGGCAGCCCAGTCTGGTCCCCCAGAACGCCCAGGACCCCCGCAGAGCGTCCTGCTGATGCCAGGGGCCAAGGTAAGTCATGCATACCAGAGGAGAGAGGCCCCACCTTGCCCAGGCATCCAGCGTGGGCCCTGGGGTGGGGGCACTGAAGGCCCTAGACTCAGAGAAAGACTCCCATTGCCCACGAGTCAGTCAGAGGAGTCGGGGCCAGCCCTCCCCTACGCTCCCCTGGCTGCAGGCCCAGAAGCAGAGTCCAGCCTGGACTGGGGAGGGACATCACCTAGAGGAGGGCCAAGCTGGTGGTTCTGAGAGGTGGGTCTGCTGGTGCTCCCAGCAGGGGCCCCTGGAGGACAAGGGGGGTGGTGCTCAGAAATGGCCTTCAGGCGCCATGACCTGATGAGACCCGGGTCACCATGTGTGGAAGGCTGGCGAGTGCCCCGCAAGCCCCTGGAGCTGATGACAGGGGTGTGTGTGGAGGTGGTCCGCATGCTCACTCTGCCACTCGTCGCCCCCTCTGCATGCAGCCAAGCAACTGCATGCGCGGCCCCCCACTGCCCCTGGGGCCCTGGCAGCCCCTCCCCAGGCACTAACCCCTCTCTGCCCACATCTGTGTCCGTGCTCCCTCTCCCCGGCCCCACCCACCCCGATCCCGCTGTCTGCTCCCCCTGCTCTCTCAGCAGGCCAGTATTCTTGGCTTCCCGGCACCCCCCTCCCGGCCGCTGCCTCCCGACCCTGTGCCCAAGAGACTCCAGGTAAATCCGGGCCAGGCCCCGCCCTGGCCCAGGGCAGGTGGGAGGCTTGGTGCCCCACTGCAGTTCTCACCCCTGTTCCCTGCCAGTGGCGCTCTTCATTAGGGGACCAGGGTGCCCCTCAGCCTTCAGACACTCTGAGCCCCAGCAGCCACAAAGGGTGAGCCTCCTGCCTTGGCTTCTACCACCACCTGGTGGTCAGTGGCAGGACTGCAGCTGGCCTGGGACACCACTGTGACCCATACCTTCCTCCCCTGAGGCTTCTGCGGGCAGGCGCCCAAGCCCTGTACGCATGGCCCCGTTCTCACCTGCTTCCTGGCTGACTTTGCATGTTGAACTGAACCCCTGGAGAGAAGCACTGCATGCCCGCTGGCCCCTGGCTGTGCTCACGGCGCTGCCCCTCTCTCTGTTCAGGCTGAGCTGGCTGACCGGCCCAATCCCCCCACCCGCCCTCTGCCCGCCGACCCGGTGCTGAGGCAGCCGAAGGTAACGTGGGGAGAGGAGGGTGCCGCCTCTCCCCCACTCAGGACTGTGGTGTTAATAACCCTGGCAGTCGTGGCCATGGTGAGATGCCCCCTCTGTGCATGAGGACACATACCCTGGTGTCCTTTTACGGCGACAGGTTGGTTTGGAACCAAGGTGACCTCTGGAGCCGGCCCCACAAGCTGGTGCTCCCCAGCAACAGGGGTGGGCAACACGACACCCCCTCCCAAGCCAGCCTCCCGCTTTCTTTCTCAGTCTCAGGGGCCTGCCAAGCCCCCACCGCCGAGGAAGCCACTGCCTGCCAACCCCCAGGGCCGGCGCCCTTCGGGTGACCTGCCTGGCCCAGGAGCTGGAATCCCGCCCCTAGTGATACCGTCCAGGTGGGTGCGGGGGATGCCAGCGCCGGGCGAATGGTCTGGGGAAAGGGGGACCTCTGACCTTTTTTTCTCGATTTCCCGCACCCCAGGCCTGCGCCGCCGCCCCCAGCAGCGTCCTCGCTCTACCTCTGACCTCTGCTGAGGTTCCGCTGCCTGCAAGCCGGACTTAGGACTTCAAGAGGCGGACTGGCCCCTGGAGTCCCCCGCGATGACTGAAGGAGCCAGAGCCTGGACACGGCGGAGCGGGCAGCCTAAGACTCCGGGCACCTCCACGCGCCGACGAGCAGCACCCTAGGGACCCGCCAGGCAGTTGCAGCTGGGGGTGGGAAGGGGCTGGGCGCCGTCCTGGGCTGAGGGAGGTGCACGCAGCCTGTCCCTGCTCTGGTGCAATAAACCTGAGGTCTGGGGAGCGTGCCTCGGACTTTGTCTGCTCCGGGAAGGCCAGGTCGCCCTGCTGCGGTTCCAGGTCTGGCCGCCAGGAGGCGCTGCCGCCTCGGACGTAGGCGGGCTAGGGAGGGCGAAGAGTCCCAGGCTGGGTCAGCGTGTGTGTCCCCGGGATGCTCGCGGCTGGTTTCTGCCCAGTCTGGGATGACTCTGCGCAATCCAGTATCCAGGGAGTTGTAAATCCCCGTGCCGCCCCCAGTCGCCAAGTCCTTGCGCCCGAGTGTGCATGGCCCCCAGAGGCGGCTATCCACGAACCGGCCCAGCTGTTGGACCCGCCGTCTCCACCCTCTGACCAGTAGCTGGGAAAAGTGGATCTGGCTGGTGTTCTCAGAGCCCTGGAGCCGGGGCGGAGCGGGGCGGCGGCTCCCACGATCCCAAGGCCGTGCACCTGCCTCCTCCTCCTCCCCTGCCCCACCTGAGGGCTTGGGAACAAAGGTGCTTTGTACAGGACGCAACCACCTCATTATTTCGACTTCGGGAATGGGGCCGCGTGGGCCCCCAGCCCAGAATGAAGGTGTGGGGCGTAAAGGGACAGGCGCCAACCCCAAGGTGGGCACTAAGGCTCCGTAAGGGGGAGGGGAGGGAGAGGGTGAGGGGCGATCTGTCGCAGGAGGCGATCTGTCCCTTCCACTCCGCGCTATCCCTGAATAGGCAAAAAGGGGCAATATGCTAAGGTGGAGCTGGACGGGCTTCGTGGGTCCTCGCCCGTGTCTCACTTTTTCCTCTTTCTGGCGAAAGGCCGTGTGCTCCTATTTAAATCTTCCCAATTTGTAATAAGGCTTCCTACCTACCCGGTACTAACGCAGACACGAAAGACGCGACCTCCCTAAAACGAACTCCCCGACAGTGGACTGCGTCGCCCCTCCCGCCCCCTCGTGACACGGTGCAGACCCGGTGGGAGCGCGGCGAGCCTGGCGCGCGCCTCGGCGCACACAGGGTTAACAGGAGTTGGCTCCGAGCGGGGAGGCGGGGGTGCGCCCCCATTGGTGGAAAGTTACCCGGAGGCGTGGCCTGCGAGTCTCTGCACCCCACCCCCAGTTCCGCACCCCCCCCTCCACTTTGTACCTTTCTCGCGGCGGCAGAGAAGCGGGCCGGGACCGGCCGGAGCAGACCAGAGCGGACCCCGGGGGCGATGCGGCTGCTGCCCCTGCTGCGGACTGTCCTCTGGGCCGCGCTCCTCAGCTCCCCGCTGCGAGGGGGCTCCGGCCTCCGCCACGCTGTCTACTGGAACTCCAGTAACCCCAGGTAGCCGGGCCGAACCCGGCCGACTGCGGCCCGGGCCTGCGCGCTCCCGGGCCGGGCGCGCGCCCCACTCTCGCTCTGTGCGCGGCGCCGCCTGGCCCGGGCCGCGCGCCGGGGCTCCTTTGTTTGAGCCGGCGGGGGAGGGGGAGGGGAGGGGCGAGGCGCGCCCGGGGCTCCCCCCCGCCCGCACGTGTTGGGGGGCGGGCGGAGGACCCCCAGCTCTGAAGGCGGAAGGTGGGATCTCGGAGCCGGGGGCCCCCCGGCCTGCGCTCCGAGCCCCGCCCCCTCGCTTTTCCCTTCTCTCCTGCTGTTCCCCTCCACCTCCGAGCTGGGGCGGGCGGTCTGGAGAGGGAGGGAGGGGGCTTCACGCTTGAGAAGGAGCGTGGTTTACTCTCCTGCTCGCTTGGCCTCCTGAGCTCATTCACTATCTCTGCGTTCATCTCCGTCATTCTGGGTCCTTCTATTTCTGTCCATTCTCGGCCCTGCCCTTCCAGCTGAATCACCTTCGGGCAAGTCGTTTGACTCCCTAACCTCAGTTATCTCATCTGTAAAATGGGCTAATAACACCTGGTACCCTGGGAAATCAGGCGGGCTGACCGAGGTCACGTGTGTGGAAGAGGTGCAGGCTGTAGATACAAATTATTCTTTCTTTCTTCCGAGCCTTTGAACCTCGGTATTTTTTACTGTTTGCATTTTCCTCCCCAGTTCTCCCTGTCTCTCTGCTTTCTCCATCTGTTTGCCTTTCTGATTTTCTACTTGAGACAATCTGTGACTCTGTTCATTTGTTCACTCACCAACATTTGTTACGCAGGACGTGTGCTAGGATGCTGGATATAGAGAGAGAAGACCTCAGCTCTGGCCTCTGGGAGCCCGGAGACCCCCCGGGGAGGGCAGGCATCAAGACAGGTCATTACAATGCTGGCACCACGTGGTAACAGCTATTGTCCTCCCAGTTCCGAAGCCCTCTCTCTGTTCCAGACCAGTGCCTCTGAATCACTTGGAGAACTTGTTAGAAATTCAGGTTCCTAGCCCCCAACCCTGAGGTTTCTGGCCTGTTCATTCAATCTGCAAATATTTATTAAGTGTTTGGGCAGGACACTTTTCCAGGCACTGGGGATGCTGCAGAAATCATACCAAGGCCCAGCTTGTGTTTGAGTGGGTCTGAGCTGAGCCCAGGAATCTGCATTTCTGATCAGAACTCCAAATGCAGGTGGTCCTTAGACCACCCATTGAGGGATAGTTAGAGGCCTTTCATCCGTCACGGTAGACTGTGTGGATGGTCAGGAAGGGGGAAAGTAGTTCACAGTGTATAATGCTGTGGGGGCAGCCTGTCCCAGCCCTTCCCGCCTGTCCTGGCTCCCACAGGCAGCTCCCAAGAGGTAGGGAAGGGAGTCCTGAGTAGGCCAAAGATGAGTTGATACCTGGAGGGCCCTCCCCCATCCACAGCCTATTCCTTCCTTCCTTCCTTCCTCCCTCCCTCCCTCCCTTCCTTCCTTCCTTCCTTCCTTCCTTCCTTCCTTCCTTCCTTCCTTCCTTCCTTCCTTCTTTCCTTTCACTGTGACATTCTTCTCAGTATTGCATTGAGATCCGGAAAGCTGTCTTCCTCTCTCTGCCTCTGCTGATGAGGATACGGTTCCTGGCGTCCATGTCTGCAGCCGTGACTGCGCTGCGGGCCCAGATTTGTACCCCTCGTCTCTGCGCCCCAGCTTCTTAGCACCTGACATGTACCAAGTGCAGAGTGCTCTGCCAGGCCCTCTGTTGGGCACTGGGGCTGGAGAGCTGGCGGCAGCTCCAGCCTGAAAATGTAGGGTCTGGAGAGTGGCCGTCTCAGGCTTGAGCACGTGGTTATGGGCACTGCCGTCCCTTCACCTCTCAATACCTGCAAACTGGTTACCGCCCCCGCCCCCGCCCCCCCACTCCTTGACTCTGTGTCTCAAGAGTTGTCAGGTTGGGAAACTCAGGCCTCGCTGAGCTGCTCCCTCTCCAGTGGGTGGGGGAGAGGCTGGAAGGGACCACCGGGACCCTCACGCCCCTGGGGAGCTGCAACGTGGCCCTTCAGCCCGCCCCTGCCTGATGCCTGCAGGCTGCTTGGAGGAGACGCCGTGGTGAAGCTGGAGCTCAACGATTACCTAGACATCTTCTGCCCGCACTATGAGGGGCCAGGGCCCCCTGACGGCCCCGAGACGTTCGCTTTATACATGGTGGAGCGGCCAGGCTATGAGGCCTGCCAGGCCCAGGGGCCAGGAGCCTTCAAGCGCTGGGAGTGCGCCCTCCCCTTCGCTCCCTTTGGCCCGGTTCGATTCTCTGAGAAGATTCAGCGCTTCACACCCTTCTCCCTTGGCTTTGAGTTCTTGCCTGGAGAGACCTACTACTACATCTGTGAGTGAGGAGGGGCACGCTGGCTGTCGCGGGCGGGCGGCGGGGGGGCATCCTGCCATCGCCACAGGTGGGCAGAGGGCCTGCGGTGGGGCCTGGGAATGAAGAGGGGGGGACCTGAGTCTAAACTGAGTAGGGGGACATCTAGGGGAGTCCGTAGAGAGGAGGAGAAAGCAAGAGGAGCTAGGAAAGGGGCCGTGGTGGAAGGCACGGCCGGGGCCTGGCACCAGGGTGTGGACCAAAAGTGAGGGGACGCTCTCCAGGGAACTGCAGGGAAGACAGACGGGAAGGGTCTGAAGGAGTCTGAGGCGTGCAGGCTAGCCCGTGCTAACTTCTTCCTCCCAATTTCCCACCACCCAGCGGTACCGACTCCCGAGAGTTCTGGCAAGTGCTTGAGGCTCCAGGTGTCTGTCTGCTGTGAGGAGAGCAGTAAGTGGCTGGGCTGCGGGGAGCCACCCCTCTGGTGGGTGGGGGTCGTTGGAGTGAGGGAAGCGGTGGGGAGAGTCTGGGAGCATCAGACCCTGAGGGGTCCAGGTGGAGCTTTTAGCTGTGGCCTCTGATCCCCCGTTTCTCTCTGTGGGAGCTTCCACTCTGCCCCTTTATGCTGGGCCAAGCAGATGGCATCTCCAGGGCAGGATCCTTCCAGGCCTCAGCCGCGGTGGGCTGGGAGTGAAGAGGCCAGGGGCAGGGCAGGAAGGAGGCTGCTGAAGGGGAGGGTCCCTCAGTGCTGCCCTCCCTCACAGAGTCGGAGTCAGCCCATCCTGTTGGAAGCCCAGGAGAGAGCGGCACATCAGGGTGGCGAGGGGGAGGTGCTCTCAGCCCCCTCTGTCTCTTGGTGCTGTTTCTGCTGCCAATTCTGCGCCTCCTGCGAGTTCTCTGAGCCAAGCAGACCCCTCCTGCTACGCCCAGGAGCCAGAGCCCTCCCGAGACTCCCTGGAGGAGGGGCCCCTGCCTCTCGAGTTGGGAGCAGTCAAGCCAGCCAGACCAACGGAATAGTGACGGGGAGGTCAGAGGGTCTGAGGTGACCCTTCCAGGGGCTGGCCCCTCATCACAGGCCGAAGGGGAGCTGCATACAGCCCTGGGCACCCTGGAGCCCAGGCAAGGCAAATGTGGGGTCTCCGTCAGCTGCTTTGACGTTCTCATCCTGTCCCCCGCAGAAAGACTGGGATTTGGTGGGATTGAATCCTTGAGTCTGTTGGGGCCAAGACCGAAGACCTGGGGACAGGTGGATTGCCAGACCAGGGCAAGGGAGAAGGCCTGCCATCTGTGCCCAGTACCCTGTGGGCCTCTTCCCTGGGGCAGCATCTTCCCCTCCCCAGGGGGTCACTCACTTGTCTTCTATGAAGACGGACTTGCTATGAGGTTGAATATCATGCCAGTTTGTATTTTTATAAGTGTCCGGACCAAACCGTCAATAAACCACCCAACTTGCGGTTGCTCTCCCCCATCTACCACCCTCTGGCTCCTTCCCTGACCCCGGGACGCCCCGCAGCCTCTGCTCTCAGCTTCACTTGGCCTGACCTCCATGTCAGCTCCGCCCAGGCCATCCCTTCCGGGCGGCCATGGGCACCCCTCTGGGCGGTGTGCGGTGGGAGCCAGCGGCACCCTCTCCCACCTCCCTAGCAGGCTTCCTGAGCTGAGGAGGGGGCAGATGCTCCGGACAGCCCACCCACTTGGGGCGGTGCCCAAGCCCCAAGCAGGGCGTTGGGGCAAACGCCAGGGCCGCTAGAGAGTTTCAGAATGCCTGGGTCCCTGCGAGCCGGGCATCCTTCCCCCTCCCCAAGGGCAGTCTGGGCGGTGCCTGGTCTAGAACTGGGAAGGTGGGGTCAGATCAAAGCCTCCTTCCCCAGCGGCTTCTTTGTTCTTCGCTTTTATAAGGAGGAGGGGGTGGGGCCGAGGAGGGAGCGCCCCCTTTGCTCTCAGCCCCACACTGCCTCTCCCACCTCTGCAGGCGCGGCTGTGATCCACCCCCCAAGCCCCACCAGAGCCCTCTTTCTGAACGGTGTCCTCGGTGGAGCCCGGGTGAGGGGTGCCCCTCCCCCCGCCGCCGTGCCCCGCGGCTCCCGCTGGCACCGTGCCGGCCCGCCTGGCACCGAGCCAGCGATCGATAGGTGGACGTTGTGCTGATTAGCCCGGCCCGGCTGCGGCGGCGAGAGGCGGCGGGTGAAGCCGCGGGGGGCGCGAGACTGACAGACGCCGGACCCCGGGAACTCGCGGGCCCCTCCCCCACCCCTTCGCACCCGGCAGACCCCGCTCGCTCGCGTTCCTTCCACTGCTCTGCCCGAGGGGCGGAGGGCGGCACCGCGGGCGGAGCCGCCGCGAGTCGACCCCTTCCCCCGTTCGAGGCCGGGGTCAGAAAACGCCGCGTCTGTAGGTGCGCGTGTCCGCGCGTCCGCGCCCTCGGCCCCCACCGCGCTCTGCAGCGGACGCCGAGGGCCCGGGGCGCCCACGGGCGGCGTCTGAGCTCGAGCGTGAGCTGCGGCCCGGCCTTCTGGTCCTGGGTTCGAGTGGCGTCTCCCCTGTCATCCAGGAGGGGGTCCTGTGTCGCCGTGGAAACCGAGGGCACTGCTGCCTCGTGCACCGCCCCCCCCCACCCCCCCGCAGAAGCCGTCGGCGAGGTGCGCGGGGCGACCGGTGACTGGGCCCTGCCCTCCACTGACGACGGTGGGGGTCTCCCCCCGACGCCCCCCGCCCGCCTCGCCCACCCAGCCGGGCGCGCTCGCTGCCTAGTGTGCGGAGCAGGCGGGGGCGCGGGGCGCGGGGCGCGGGCGGCGGGCGGGCACTCGGACGTGCGCCCTCGCCGGCCGCCGGCTCCCTGCAGGTGTCTGAGCGGACGCCTCGGCGGCAGGGCATCCGTGCGAGGGTCGCAACCTCCCGCCCGCCCGCCCTTTCCTCACACCTGGCCCTGCGCGTTCAGCCGGGCCAGCCCCGGGGCGCGCCCCCCAGAGGGCCAGGTCCGCTCCCGGGGCGAGGCGGGCTGAAGGTGCGGGGCGGCCTTCCGCGACTGGGCCCGACCCATGGGAAGGCCTCGAGGCGCGTTCCGGGGCGCGGTTCCAGGAGGCTGGGCAGGCCTGTGAGGTTTTGGGCGTCACCGATCTCCCCTAAACTCGGCGGCGCTAGACGGCCCAAGGTGGGGCCCTCAATTCGCTAGGCCCGCCCTAGTCTCTCCCCAGCAGATGCGAAAACTGGTCATCTTTGCCTCACTCTGTCTCGTCGTCCCAAGAGCCTGAAAGACTCTGCGACCTGGGTCCTGCCCCACAATTTGCGGGGTTGCAAACCACCCTCTTTCTCTAGAAGCTAAACCCTGAAGCTTTGGTCTTTTTATGATGTGACCCCTCTCTCTCCTCTTTCAGTAGTCCGTTCCTTCCTTTGCTTATTCAGTCATTCATCAAATCGGGAGCTCCCAGCGCGCCCTTCTTTCAGCCGGCCACGGCAGCTGGGGTCGTCGGGGGATTCCCAGCCGTGACGCAGTCGGAGAGGGCCACTCTGGCTTCCAAATAGCCAACTGAATCCCGGGCCCTGGGGCATGAGGTCATCAGCGGTGATGCCCATTGGTTCAGGCCTGGACGTGGGGACGGGGTCCCCATAGCAACCGACGGTGCGTCCCACCGTAACCGGGAGAGTGGTCGTTGCTTGAGCTCCAGTGGCAGCTTGGGTGGCTGTTTGGCTTGGGGGCGGGGAGACTGGATGGAGCTCAGCTTCCCAGGTCCCGCCGCCCTAGCCCAACCAAGCTCGTATCATTCTCAAGATCCTTTTTCTCCCTCCAAGTAATGGTCAGTGCCACTTACCCCAGGAAGGTTAGGGGAGGAGTACTGGCAACACCGCTGGGGTCCTGGGTGCCCGGCTCCCGCCGCATGGAATGCTTCTGAGATCCTCCTGGTCTTCTGCATATCATCTGCATCTCATTTGCATTCTCTTCATTTAAGGTCAAATTGAGCAGACATCTCCACATCCCCAGCCCTGTCACTTGTCTGTATCCCGACTTTATCCCTTAGCAGCTCCATAATTTCTCTCTCCTTTTCCGGTTCCTTACCCCACCCCTCTTCTAGCCTCCAACGTCTCCTCCAGTGGGAGGGGGCGCAGCCTAGCTAAAGCAGAAAGAAGTCTGCCTCTCCCTCTGGATGTTTGTTGACAGATGGGGAGGGCTGGTCTGTACTGCCTAGAGATTAAATTGGCAAAGCAAATGGTGGGGGAAGGTGCCCCGGGGCCGGGTAGAGGGTCTCCAGGGCCAAATCACCCACACGCCCGGCAGGGTGCTGGAACAAGGGCTGCCTGCTTCCAGCGAGGGGCAGGCCTGCCCACCTGTCTGGTGCCAGGCCAGCTTCCTTCCTCCAATTAAATACTAATGAGGTGTCATTAACCCTTAGTTTGCCTGCCAGCCCTCCGGTGGAGCGCAGATTCATGGTCTCCCAGCGAAGCAAGAGGGAGGCCCTTTGAAGAAGCTCAGAGGTAGTGGGGCCCCGGGGCCAAGAGACCCGCAGGCAGGGCCAGAGGTGTGAGCAGCGGGCGCTGGTTATCCTGGGTGTGGCGGAGGCGCTCTAGACGCGGGTGTCCCCCCCGTCTGAGTGCGCTTCTTCCTCAGTGTATCAATGCAACAATTTGTTGGGAATCACCTTACCTACTCCTGCTAACTCAACACCAGGCCGTGTGCTGCAGGCTAGGGATATGCACTTGCATCAGACAAGATTGCTTTCCCTTAAGGAATCTTCAGACTACTCAGGAAGACAAACTGGCCAACACAACTCTAATGCCAAGTGCAAATGCTACTACGGAGCTACATACAAAGTGCCATGGGGAAATGGGCTGTCAGAGGAGACGTGAGCTTGAAGGACAAAGTTTGAGGCAGGGAGGGGATGTGCAGACCTCATAAAGCCTGTGTGTGTGACTCAGCGTGGGCCTGTGGTCAGGGGTGTTTTCAGGACTGCTGGTGTTTGCCCTCCCAGAGCTGTACATTTTGCATCTGTATATATGTGTGAGCGTGTGTATGTGTGTTGTCTGCATCTCTCTGTGTCTGGAACCCCTTCTCCTGAACACACATTGTGGTTTTATTACAGATCAATGTTTGCCGTGAAGCTCTTGTGCAGATTAGCCTGGACCTGCCCAGCCCAGGGGAGGGGCGTAGAGAGAACTGATGTTGGCTCTTGGGGAAGGGGTGGGCAGGCACCGTCTCCACACTTGGGGGCCCAGACTCTCGGCTCCGCAGTTGGCAGCGGCCGGCCACAGGAGGCAAAGGGCTGGGCCCCGGGCTGTGGTAGGGTGTGCCCAAGCTGTAGTGCCCTCTGGCCCTGGCTCCCCAGAGGAGACAGGGGGGTTCCCGCCACCACTCCTCACCGAGATCTCAGGCCCCCCTCCCCCAACTCGTTCTGTCTGCGGAGGAGCAGGCCAGCTCAGACGTGTCTGCTGGCTCTCTCCTGCAGGGAGCAGATCCCTTCCAGAGGACTCTGGAGGGCTGGGGAATGCTGGAGCCTACTAGGAGGCCCTCAGAGGCTCTCTCCAGCCCGGATTCCCCCACCCACTCCAGGGAGCCACTTCTCTGGGTTTCACCCAGACGTAGCCACCTTCGCCAGGGATCCTCTCAACCGGTAGGCAGAAGGTGGGGGCTAGGGTTCTGGTGATGAGGATGGGGCGGGGTGGGGGCTGAGGCTACTCAGAGACCGCTGCCCCAGTTCCCGCTCCTGAGGCCGCTTGCTGGAAAGCTCAGTTTCGGTGGCGGGAAGAAAAGAGTCTGGATCTTGGCAGTTTTAGGGGTTATGAAGAGGCTCTGCAGTCTGAGGAGAAGGTCAGGGACCCCTCCTTCCACACTGTCAAGGATGGGGACTTCCTGGTTTGGGAGGAAGCTTGCCCTCCCCCTGATTCCATCTAACTTTCCTGCCCCATCCCACTCCCCAAGCCCTGGGCCAGCTCTGTCACCATGACAGCTTTCAGAGAAGCTTGGAGAGCGGGAGAAGTTATGGAACAGCCAGTTCAGGGCTAGTCTCAGTGGGCAGAACTCAGGAGAGAATCCTTAATAATAACGGTGTTGGGGGGCGCCGGGATGGTGACTCTCGTGGGTGTGAGTTCGAGCCCCACGTTGGGTATGCAGATTACTTAAAAATAAAGTCTTTTTAAAAAATAAATAAATGGGATGCCCGGGGGGCTCAATCGGTTGGGTGTCTGCCTTTGGCTCAGGTCATGATTCCAGGGTCCTGAGATCGAGCCCCACGTCGGGCTCCCTGCTCAGCGGGGAGCCTGCTTCTCCCTCTCCCACCACCACCCTCCCCCCACAGCCCGCTTGTGTTTCCTCTCTCGCTGTGTCTCTCTCTGTCAAATAAATAAATAAAATCTTTAAAATAAATAAATAAGTCAATAAATGGGTAAAACTAATTGGTGATGAGGCCCCCATGAACCAAGCACCTCATGGGTCCTGAGCACTGTGCTAAGGGCTTCCCAGACCGGGTCCCAATCTCAGCCAACTCCTGGAGGAAGGGTATTATTTTCCCTACTTCACAGATGAGGAAGCAGCCAGAAATTGGGTGACTAGAAGAGCCCATGAGTGCGGGGACTGGGGCGCAACCTCAAGCCCACCCTGTCACTGCGAGGCCACACTCCTCTTTTCCTGAAGCGCATTCAGGGGACTCACACACACTCTCACAGCACCCCGGAGATGCCTCCCCACTTCAGGCCGCGTAGCTTGTGGGGCTCATTACAGGGAGCAGGGCGTGACGAGGGTCAGAGGTTCTCACACCCTGACCGACCCACCGAGCCCGGCATCCTGGTTTCCTGTGTCCTGGACACACGGCGGTGGGCGTGCCGGGGCGGCCCCTGTGGCCGTGTGTGTGTGTGTGTGTGTGTGTGTGTGTGTGTGTGTGTGTGACTCCACGTCAACTCAGGACATGGCGCATCGCACAGCCATGCCGACAACACACTGGGGAGAGTCAGCCAGCAGGCACGTGCCATCATCCTCTTCCTTGGCACCCAGGTCTCCACGTGACCGCCATCCCGACGGCCTGCCTGCTCCGGGGCAGACGCATGGGCCCTGGGCAAGGTGCAGAACCTGGGACTATTTCATGTCTGGGGCAGGCGGCTGCCTCCCCCGTGCCCACACGTGCCCCGTCCTTCCCCTTGCAGGCTCCTTGTTTATTTGTTTAATGAATTATTTATCCATGGCCCCCCCTTCCCTGCTGGTCTCCCCCTCCCCCAGGCCCTAGCCTCCACGATTTATTGAACACAGCTCAGCTCTGTGGTTGCCACCCGATGTCCTGGGAGCCGCCTTGGGCCACGCAGCCCGAGTACTCCCTCTGCCCCCGACCTGTTCCACTCCCTGCTTCCTTGGCCCTGAGGCGGGTGGGAGTGAGGCACCATGTCAGAGGGCTCCCAGGGGTCTAAATTCAGTGTCCCTGGAGAGAACATGGCAACCAGAGGTGCACCAGCAAGACTGAGGCCCAGAGGGAGATGCAGGCTGAACCTGCAGGTAAGAGAAAAGAGGCCTGAGGCCCTAGAGGGAGGACCGGCCCCATGGAGAGAACCCCAGCCCCAGCAGAGGCCCTCACCCTACAGACAGGTGTCTGTCCGGGCCCAGGCCTTAGACACCAGTGTCTCAAACCATAGCTTGTGACCCCTTGGGGTGGTGAAATCAAGAATAAATTTTATGCGTCTCAACCACCTTTTTATTTAAGAAAAAAAAAAAAAGATTTAAAACTAGAAGAGGATGGGGCACCTGGGGGGCTCAGTCGTTAAGCGTCTGCCTTCGGCTCAGGTCATGATCCCAGGGTTTTGGGATGGAGCCCCGCATCCGGCTCCCTGCTCCGCGGGAAGCCTGCTTCTCCCTCTCCCACTCCCCCTGCTTGTGTTCCCTCTCTCTCTATGTCTCTCTCTGTCAAATAAATAAATAATATCTTGGGCGCCTGGGTGGCTCAGTCGTTAAGCGTCTGCCTTCAGCTCAGGTCATGATCCCAGGGTCCTGGGATCGAGCCCCGCATTGGGCTCCCTGCTCGGCAGGAAGCCTGCTTCTCCCTCTCCCACTCCCCCTGCTTGTGTTCCCTCTCTCGCTGTGTCTCTGTCAGATAAATAAATAAAATCTTTAAAAATAAATAAATAAATAATATCTTTAAAAAAATAAATAAATAAAACTAGAAGAGGAGAAAAATATCAGAGTGCATCCTCTGTAGTAAGGCTAACTATTGTTTCATGACACTTATTGTTCTGTGTGTGTGCATGCTCACACGTGCACACGTGTGCTGTATTGTGAAATATACATTTGGACACCTGGGTGGCTCAGCCGGTTAAGCGTCCAACTCTTATTTTACTTTATTTTATTTATTTATTTGACAGAGAGAAAGCACAAGAAGCGGGGAGCAGCAGAAGCAGGCTCCCTGCTGAGCTGGGAACCTGATGTGGGACTCAGTTCCAGGACCCTGGGATCATGACCTGAGCTGAAGATGCTTCACCGACGGAGCCACCCAGGCGCCCTGCGTCTGACTCTTGCTTTCAGCTCAGGTCATGATCTCAGGGTTGTGGGATCAAGCCCTGCATCGGGCTCCCCACTCAGCAGGGAGTCTGCTAGTGATTCTCTCTCCCCCTCTCCCTTTGCACCTCCCCTGCTCGCGCTTGCTCTCACTCTCTCTAAAATGAATAAATAAATCTTAAAAAAATAAAATAAAATATACATCTTACTGTGGGTCACAGTTGGGAAAAATTTGAGTGACGGTTATAAACAGAGACCTAGAGCCCACTGATGACCCAGATGCCACAAAAAGAGGCCTCGGCTTCAGATCAGATCCCAGGTGTATAGACAGTGACCACAATCTTCTACACATAGACCCAATCTCCAGAGAGGCCAAGAGCCCCTGACTGGAGGCCTAGGGGCAGGCGTGTGCATCACAGCTGGATTGGAGGTCCATATCCCACGTCAAGACTGCCACTTAGTTTACAGTTTGTGCAAGGCACCAAGGAGTCGCCCACGGAGCCGGTAAAGGGTGCCATCAGCTCAAACTCCCTGACCAACTTGGAGAAACACATAGGGCCACCTCCTGCTGAAGGAAACCGCGTTTGTTTGTGCACAAAGGCACTACTTGCAAAGAGATGCACCCTAAAGACTGCGTCTGCATAGAGGGTGCTTATCCTAAAACACACCAGATAGAGCACCAGATCCCATAGACAGAAGCCTAGGCTCTATAGAGAGTGTCTCAGAACTTAAAAACCTGATAGAGCTGCTTAAATCCTAGAGAAAGGGCTCAGTTATGGGGACTGGGTCTGATGGTGCTAGTTTCTAAACAGGAGTATCTGAGTCCTGCAGGAAAAGACTCACATCCATAAGTGGGACCCAGATTCTACAAAAAGGGATTTAAGGCTTCTAAAATGAAATCTGAACTCCTAGACCAAATCAGCAAGCTCCCATCCATATGTAAATGGGCAGCCCCTCTGCCAACTGTGGGCCCTACAGAGAGAAGCCTCCCTTTGCATAGCAGGGAGTGTGGGGGGCGGAGGAGGAGGTTGGAATTGGGGCACCTGGAGTAGGTAGGTTAGCATCATTTGGGTGACACAAATCTCCCTGGGGGGTGAGGAGTCTGGGGGAAGAGAGAGCTGTTTGCAAAGTCCCCCATTCCCCCCCCCCAGGGGCCTAATTTATCTTCTGGCTCCTGAGAAGGGAGAGATCTCCTGGGGTGGAGGGAAGCGAGGGAGGACAGAGTCTGTTCTAGCCCGGCAGCAGCTAGGCAGGAGGCCCATGCTGAATGGCACCATCCCCACACCCCCCACCGCAGCACCTGAGGACCCCTGTCCTGCCAAGGATCAGCAGATGGAGGGTGCCTGCATGTCCTCTCTCCTGAAGTAAAGGAGAGAAGAGCATCACACCAGCCTCCCCGGGCACAGGTCATTGGTGTGGATTGTCAGAACCTGACCTGAGACCTGGTCACTCTTAGTCTGAGCCTCTCCAAGAGAGAAGAGATGAGAGCTGGGCACCCCCTAGGTCTGGATCCTAGACCCTTTCCCTCAACTTCTACTTCCTGGGCAAAGAAGGAACCAGAGGAGAACAGGGAACTGTGGTGTCATGGTGCATGTGGGTCTGTGTGTGAGTCCCTGCGTGTGCATGGTCTGGGGTGTGCTCCCATGTCTCTGTGTGTCGACACATCTCTGGTTGTCTCAGCGCCACTCCCTGTATGTGTTGGCCAGGGGCACCTGTGTGTGTAAATGTCTGTATCCAGTGCTGCGTCTCTCTGTTCCCTGCGTCTGCTCTCATGAATGTGTGTGTGCCAGGTCTGTGCTTGGGCGTCACTGTGGGGACAATGTCAGTGAGAGCTGGAGCCCAGGATCTGCCTTCCCGTCAGTGCGCCCAGCAGCGACCAAGCTGGGGGACCCCGCTGGCTGCACTGGGCGGGCCCTGCTTGAGCGTGAGTGAGGGATCCTCTGTAGGTTCTCTAGCTGACTCTCCTGCACACCCAGTATGGACATTCTCAGGGCGAGCTCCTCTCCCTCTCCTCCAAGAAAAACAAGCCTCATGCTCCTCTGGTGGGGGCTTTGGGTCAGGAGCGGTCAGGTCCTTGGTGCGCACTGAGGCTTCTCCACCCTGCAGCCCCCGGCCCCCTTATTCACACGGGAAGAGGACCATGGAGGGAGCGGAGGGCAGACTGCTCAGAAGGAAGGGGGGTGTTGCCTAGTTCTACTATGAAGCGGTCCTGGACCCCCAGCTCCTTTTCAAATCCTCCTCACCCCATCCCAGGGAGGGATGTGCTCACAGGAGGTCGAGACCCCGGTCTGGGCCTCCCTAATCCGTCTCCAGGGAACTCGAGACTGGGCGGCAGAAGGCCCGGGACCCGCGGAAGCAAAAAGTAAACCTAGGAGGGGGAGAGGAGGCGCGCGCCGGTTGTTCCCGAGGGGACAGCACGGTCCCCACCTCCCGAGGGCCGCGCGCTCCGGGCCGAGCGGGGCGGGGCCAGGCGGGAGCGCGCCCGGGGCGGGGCTTCGGGGGCGCGCCCGGAGGGCGGGGGGAAGGGCTGGGGGCGGGGCCTAAGGCCTAGGGGCCGGCGGCGGCGGCGGCGGCGGCGGCGGCGGCAGGGAGCTGGGAGGCGAGAAGCCGGGCGCGCGGGGCTCAGTCGGGGGCGGCGGCGGCGGCGGCTCCGGGTATGGCCGCGGCTCCGCTGCTGCTGCTGCTGCTGCTCGTGCCCGTGCCGCTGCTGCCGCTGCTGGCCCAGGGGCCCGGGGGGGCGCTGGGAAACCGGCATGCGGTGTACTGGAACAGCTCCAACCAGCAGTGAGTCGGGGGCCCAGGGAGCCCAGTGCGTCCCGCGTCTGCGAGAGGGGGAGCCGGTGGGCCCGGGAAGTCCCGGGGGCCCCGGGGTGGGGGTCCTGGGAGGCACGGCCGGGGGCTGGGAACGAGGGAGAGGGGGACACACTCCGTGGGCGTCTGCGAAACTCGCGGGGGGGCGTCTGAAAGAGGCTGTTGAGGTCTAGGGTCGAGGACTTGGGCCGTGCGGAGGAGGCTGCTCGGGGACGCGGCACCCCACCTTTCTTCTCTCCGCACTGGAGTAGCGTGCCCCCATCGCACAGTCCCCCATCTTCGCCCCCTTCAGCCATGCTGGGCCGTCGCACGGGGGGGGGGGCAGGGATGACCTGTTTTCAGCGGCGAGGCTTTCGAGGGGTTCTGTCTAGGACTCCTGCTTTCAAAAGTGGGGTCCAGCGCTGAGGCAGGGAGTCCGGCCCAGCACCGCCTCAGAACGAAGCCGAATGCGTTGCCCCGGTTGTGGGGAAAAGCCAGGCGGGGGTGAGCTGGGCTGGGTCGCCGAGGCGGGGGTCCTGGAGGTGCTGCTCGGCGGGGATGGAAACGGGGGGTACCGGTGAAAGAGAGAGAGGCCCGCAGGTGTCGGCATGTCACACGCGCGCACTCACGCCCGGCCTGGGGACGGCGTGTGACTCCAAGTGTGAGCAGGCGTGCGCGGCTGTCAGCGTGCGTGTGTCTGAGTGTGTGATTTGTGCGTCTGCGTCGGCGATCGTCTGGGGTGGGAGCGGGCGGCGGGGCGGGGAGGGGGCTGCGGTCGCTGCCCGCGTGGCCGGCCGCGTCTGGGCTGGGGTGGCTGCCGGCGCCGCCGCGGTCTGGGTGGGTGTCAGGGCGGCCGTGTGGTTTCCCGGGGTGTGTGGCGCGGCGGCTGGGTGCCGGCTGCGGGCCCAGGTCCCCAATCTGCTCAGTCCTCCCTGCCCTTGTCTCCTCCTCCCCGCCGTGCCTCCGTGTGTGTCTGTGTGTTGGGGGCATCCCTAGGGACGCGGGGGTCACTGTCACACCAGCCTAGGCGGCGGCGGCGGCACCGCCTCGGGCTCCCCACCCCGGGGGGCGACTCGGGAGCAACTGGCGAGGCCCCAGGGGAGGGGACCGGGAGGGCCGGGCGGCCGCGACCCCCAACCTCCCGGGGGAGGGGCTGCCGTTCGCCGCTCCGCTCTTTGTTGTTTGGGGCTCCGCGCCTCCCCCTCTCTCCCTGCTCGCGCCCGGAGTGTCAGACTGGGGGTGGGGATGAGCCAACGACGCCCCCCTCTCGCTTCCCATGGAAACCTCGGGGGTGGGGATGAGGCCCCTCCCCCCCGGAGCGGGACTCGAAGAACTCCGGGGGGTGCTGGAGGCTGACTCCCCGTTCTATCTAGCTCGTCCCCCTCCCCCAGACTCACACGTCCGCCTCCCCCCGCCCCACTAGAGTCTGGCGGGGAGTGGAGAGTACGCAGGTGAGGGGCCCCGGGTTCCCACCACCCTCGGGGCACCCCCGCGTTCTTAGGGTAAGCCGGAGCCAGGGGTATGCGGGAACGGCCGGGTGTGGGGGGGAATGTTGTTGATCAGGTTCCCCTCCCCCGCATACACCTGGGCTCAGGTGAAAGCCCTGGGAGAGGGTGGGGGAGCCCGGTTCCGGGAGCCTCCTTTCAGTCTTCCCCGCTCCCCCGCAGGTCTGGACCGGCAGAGGTGGGAGGGGGCGCGCACCCGGCTGGGAGGACGCCGCCGCCCCCACCTCGCTTCCTCGGCCTTTGTTGCCGCTGCGCCCGGGCTCCCCGGCTCCCTCACTGCGGCAGCCGCGGCCCCATAAATCGTGAGAGCGACGTGCTCCGGAGCCGGGAGTGGAGAGGGCCAGGGAGCTGGGGGCGGGGCCGGGCCGAGCCACGGGCTCCCGCGCCCCCCTCCCCCCGGTCACGTGAGCTGGGCGCCGGGCTCCCACCCCCCGTCACGTGCTGAGGGTCTCTGCCCCTTGGGGTCACGTGGAGAGGGTCTTGCGACCCCGCCTCCTGGGGTCACGTGGGAGGGTGCTGTAGGACACGTGCAGAGGCCTCCTTTGACAGTCCTGGGGGCAGTGCCCTGCACAGCGGTCGTGATCTCGCCCCTCGTCCACCCGCTCAGGCCCTCCGTTTGATCCGCTGTAATTGGAGAGACCAGTTCCCAACCTGGCCCAGAAACTAGGGATGGAGGGTACTATACTGGAGGGAAGAAGGAGAATGTGAGGTCGAGGGGTCCCCTGAGCCCGGAATTGAATTTGGGGTGGGGGTGGGAGGACCGGCTGATGGCCACATGTATGCCCCCTGGCCCCGCGCTTCCTTGCTTTACAGAACGGAGCAAGGCGTTGTTATTCGCCCCTAACTCAAGAAGCCTGGGGAACATCTTTCTCTAGCCGTCTCCCTACCTCTCTCTCCCTGAAATGTTTCTGTTGCTGATCTCTCTTTCATTCACACGTTCATTCAACAAATATTTATTGAGGCTGTACTACGTCCCTGTTGGTCTTTCCCTCTGCTCGTATTCTCCCTGCCCCCGAGCCTCTGCCCCGTACCCCCTTGCCCGCCCCTGAGAGCCGTCTCAGTCTCTGCTGTCTGGGGGCCTCCCCGATCGGCCCCCACGTCTCTCCCTTTCTCCAAGCCTCCCTCCGTTCCCATCCTGGTCCTCTTTCTCTCCGATTCTGGGCCCCTCTCTTTCGCTGGGTCTCGCCCTGTCCCCTCTCGGGGACCCGGGTCTGTTAGTCTCCCCTCTCGCTGCGCGCGTCTCCTCTCACTCCGTTTGTGTGTCTCGCTTTCGGCGGGTCTCTCGCTCTTCGCCGCCGCTGCAGATCAATAAACCTTCGCCGCCGCCCGCCGCTGTCGCAGGGAGGGGGGCGGGGATGTGGGGCGCGCTGCCTCTCCCCCACCCGACGCCGGCCGGAGAAGCCCGGCCCCGGGCCGGGGATGGCGAGACGTGGCGGGGCGGGGCGCCGAGAGCGCCCCGAGGGGTGCGGGGGTGTCAGCGTGCACGCGCCGCCCCGCGAACGTTCCCGCCACCCACCCACCCCCAGCCGGGCGCGCGGACCCCACGCCGCGCGCACGTGGTCCAGCCTCGCCTGCTGGAGCGAGCGGCGCGCCGCCTCGGGGCCGCGCGCTAGAGGGGAGGAGAGCCCGGGTCGGTGTCTTGCCATCCCTCCTCCACTTCTTTAGCTCTGCATCCCGGCTTCTAGGGGTGGGGGCAGGGATTAAACAAGTTCAGCGCCCCTTGGGATGCCTTCCCTACTCCCTGGTCTTGTTAGACACCCTGTTTACCTGCCCCTAATTGCCCCGCGGGGAGAGGTTTGCTCCTTCCCTGCTCTCCCGCCGCCCACCCCAGCAGGCTCGAGCAGGCGGGGCACTGAAGGAGTGACAGGGAAGGGTCGGAATGCGCCCCGGAGGCGGTGAGAGCCGGGAGAGACGAAATAACGGGGTGAGGGGGCACCCCTCCAGGTGGGGTGTGTGAACACTGGCCTTTCTGCGAGAGAGGTGGAGGCCAGTACGGGATGAAGGCAGGAAGAATAGAGACCTGTTTGAAGGGGCAGGCACACCCCAGGCCCCCGGGTCCCCCCTCCCCCCCAGGGATGGGGAGCTGGGGCCCTAGAGGAGGAGTCAGCTGTGGAGCTTTGCTGGGCCTAGTGGCACCTTCCTCTCCTCTGCCAGGGCGGGGAGGATGACAGATTCAATTACAGCGCCCAAGCCAAGCAGACACCTCACTCAGGTCTCCCGGGACTTTTGACTGGGGACTCTGGCACCCAGCCCCCTGCCCACCAGATACAAGCCGCTGTGCCTCCCACATGCCCAGCTTGGGGGGCATTTCAGGGGCTCTTCCTGCCACCCAGCCCAGGGAGAGGTAAAAGATGGCTTCTCTTCCAGGTGCTCACCCAGCTGCCTTTCTGTAAGGCTAGGCCCCGCCCTGTTGAGGAAACTGAGGTCACCTGTCCCAATAGCTCTGGCCATGGCTTACTGCTTGCTGGAATGGGCTGTGTTGTAGAGGAATCTGGGCAGTGCCCCAGCAAGAGGCCACTTCAGAGCAGGGCTGGAAACCTAGGTGAGGCTCAAGGACGGAGGCCCCAGGGTGGCTGTGCAGTGGCTTTAGGCCTGGCCCCCTAGCCCTGGTGGCCCCCTCCTCAAAGCCTGTGGGGAAGGAACAGTAGACTTGGAAGTTGGGGATCGAGAGGCAAGCCACTTGGGGATGGAGAGGCAAACCCAGGTGGCGCCAGGAGCCAGGCCTGGTCTAACCCGTTTTCCTGCTCCCAGTGCCCCAGGCCGAGACTCCTGCCCACCTGAGTGCCAGGGCCAGGGAGGGGCCTAAGTGACCCATCACTCCCGTGGGAACCAAGTGGGACTGGTGGCATTCCGGATGACTCAAGAAGGCTGTGCCCATTCCCACTGAGGTGCCCAGGCACCAGCTCTCACCTCTGCCTACTGCTGGGCTTGGAAGGGAGTGCTTGGGGAGGGGGCAGTACAGGCCAGGCCAGGCAAGTAGGCTAAGGTGGGGAGGGACCCTCAAGGCTCCACCCAATTCAGAGGCCTCCAAGCATGTTTCCCTAATGGATCTAATTACTATTTGTGGCACTGGGAAGTGCTTGGTGACATAGGGAGCCAGTCCCTCCCTCCAGGGAGTTCCCAGGGACTAGGGACCCCAGTGGTTTGACATGCTGCTAAGTACCCCAGGCCTTCTGTGTCCACCATGTTCTTTCCCTGTCAGGACGTGTGCATTCCTACCCTAAAGAAATTGGGGGAAACTCTTTCCTACTTCTCTGAGTTTCTTTCTCCATTCAGATGTTTTTCCCATCCCCGCACCACTCCGCACCACCATCGAGGGCATTAAGACCAACACTTTGATGACGACTGGCAAGGCAGGTGGGGATTACAAGGGACCCAGTGCCCGCTTCTGTGTGCCCTACAAGGACCAAGGAAGTACGAGGCACAGCCATCTTGTCTGGGCACTACGCCCACTACTCTGCCTCGCGCCATTAAGGGCGCAGTGGTGCCAGGTTGAGGAGCAGAATGTATAGAGATGGAAGTTTTGGCTGGTTGGCATGATACCCCGTGGAGCTTTGGTGTTGAGCCCCTTAGCTTCCCGATTTGTTGTCTCACATTATTGGGGACCTTCATTGCCAGTAGTAGTGCAGAGAGGGCATGTGCCTGGGTGTGTGGGTGTGTGTGTGGGTGTGTGTCTGGGGGGCGGGTCACGGGGGTGGAGGGGGCAGGGAGAGAGCTCGAGGCGGCTGGGGTCAGCCCATCCTGGCACGCCGCCTGAGTGGACGGTGGACATATTTGTGTGTGCGCCACGGAACTTGTGCGTGCACATGCACGAAGCCTCCAGACGTGCGTCCGTGAGCTCAGGTCCTGGCTGACTGGCCTTGGGGTGGACTGGCAGCAGCAGGAAAGCATGCCGGGGGAGGGGATGCGGGGTGCGCATCTCTGGGAAGGGCTCCCTCCCACTCTCCCCCTCCCCTCCCATCCCCTACCACTCCTCCCGGTGGGGAATTGTGGGGGATGGACGGAGGAAATCCGGGCCTGGGTCTGGGAGTCGCTGGGGCCTGCGCCGTTTCTGTGGTAACCAGAGCGTACGTTCCCTTCTCCCCCGCCTCTTCGCCTTCGGAGGGAGGCCGGGCTTCCCTGCGCCTTTGCTGCCCTCCGGTGGCCGCCAGGAGGAGGACCGCACAAGGCGTGGGCGTGGAGGGCGAGCGCGGGACTGGTGGCGCTAGGGCCCTGGGGACAGGGACAGGGACCGAGAGGAGAGGCAGCTCCGAAGACCCTAGGGAAGGTCTGCGGAGCGGCGACGTGGGAAGAGGGCTGGCGTGGGGCTTCTTCTCTCTGACCCGCTTCCTCTCCCCCGCAGCCTGCGGCGAGAGGGCTACACGGTGCAGGTGAATGTGAACGATTATCTGGATATTTACTGCCCCCACTACAACAGCTCGGGGGTGGGCCCCGGGGCGGGGCCGGGCCCCGGGGGCGGGGCGGAGCAGTACGTGCTGTACATGGTGAGCCGCGCCGGCTACCGCACCTGCAACGCCAGCCAAGGCTTCAAGCGCTGGGAGTGCAACCGCCCGCACGCCCCGCACAGCCCCATCAAGTTCTCGGAGAAGTTCCAGCGCTACAGCGCCTTCTCGCTGGGCTACGAGTTCCACGCCGGCCACGAGTACTACTACATCTGTGAGTGACGGCCGGGGGGCGGGGCCGGGCGGGGCCGGGCGGGGTGAGTGACGGGGGCGGGGCCCCGAGGGGCCGGGGCGGGGCCTAAAGAGCGTACCTGGGAGACGGCCGGGGGCGGGGCCGGGCGGGGTGAGTGACGGGGGCGGGGCCCCGAGGGGCCGGGGCGGGGCCTAAAGAGCGTACCTGGGAGACGGCCGGGGGGCGGGGCCGGGCGGGGTGAGTGACGGGGGCGGGGCCCCGAGGGGCCGGGGCGGGGCCTAAAGAGCGTACCTGGGAGAAGGCCGGGGGGCGGGGCCCCGGGCTGGGGTCCCGGGGTGGGAGGCGGGGCCGGGGAAAGTGAGTGAGAGCCAGGGGATGGGGTCCGCAGGGCCCGTGATGGGGGGTGGGGGGTGAGCCTGAAAGCGAGGGTCAGAGTGCCGGCCAGGGGTGGGGTCCGCAGGGGCTGGGGCGCGCCCACGTGGCGGCCACGTGGTCCGCGTCGCTGGGCTCGACGGCCCGGGATGCCACGTGGGGCCTGGCGGCCTTAGGGCTTCGGCTCGGGCGGCGTCTGAGTCTGAGAGAGGTTTAGTGACAGTCCGCGGTTTGGGTCGCAGGGGCACCGCTCCCGCGAGCAGCGTTCCGGAACTGAGACCTCAGGGCTCGGGGTTTCTTGAGGGCTGGGACCAAAGGGGCTTCTCGGGCTGACGGCGGAGCCGCGGTGACCCGGGGCCGGGGCCGGGGAGCCGGGAAGCCGCGGCCGCGGGGCGGGGGGCGGCGCGGAGGGGCGTGACGCGCGAGAACGCAGCTCAGGCCCCGTCTCGTCCCCAGCCGCGCCCACCCACAGCCCGCACTGGAAGTGTCTGAGGATGAAGGTGTTCGTCTGCTGCGCCCCCAGTGAGTGCCGTCGGCGCCCGGCCGCGACCGCGTCCTCGGCTCCCCGCTTCGGGGCTCCCCTGGCTCCCGGGGGCGGGGGGGGCCCGGAGCGGGGACTCGCTCCCCAGCTGTAGCGGTGGGGGGATCCTGGCCCTGACTCTCCCCTCCTCTCTCCCACCCGCACCCCGGCCCGCAGCATCGCACTCCGGGGAGAAGCCGGCCCCCACCCTCCCCCCGTTCACCATGGGCCCCCATGTGAAGATCAACGTGCTGGGTGAGTCTGCGCAGCGCCCTCTGGTGGCCACTGCTGGAACCGCAGCCCCCTCCCCGGTGCCTGCTCACCTTGCATGCCTTACGGGGGCCCGGACCCCTCCTCCCCACCCACCCCGCCCCGCCCCCGTGGGTGCTCACGTCCCGGCTGCACTGCTGCTGTCGCTGCCGCGTGCCCCGCCCGCGCGCGCAGCCCCGCCCTCACCAGGCTGTCTGTTCGTCTGCCCACAGAGGACTTTGAGAGAGAGAATCCCCAGGTGCCCAAGCTTGAGAAGAGCATCAGCGGGACCAGCCCCAAGCGGGAACGCCTGCCCCTGGCAGTGGGCATCGCCTTCTTCCTCGCAACGCTCTTGGCCTCCTAGCTCTACCCGCTCCCTTGGCGGGGAGACATGGGGCTGGGAAAGGGCAGGGAGACTTTGGTCTCTCCGAGAGAAGCCTAGCTGTGGGGCCTGGACCCCTGCTCCGGTGGCTGGAAGCGGGGTCTGCACCATACATCTGTGCCCATGCCCTTTGCCCCCTCTCTCCCCTCGTGGGGCACTGTAGTGGACCAGACACAGGGACAGCCACGGGTCCCGGGTGGCCTGTGGCTCTGGTACCTTTCTCTGACCCCGGTACCCTCCCCTGTTGTCACCACCGGAGACAAATATGCCCCAGAGAGAGCAGATCCAAGCATGGGAGGCATCCCCCTCATTCTCTTCTAGGGGCGGAACACAGAGAGGGGACTAGATGGGCGAGGGGGTGGCCCACGGCCCCCCCTCCCCTGTTTACAGCAATAAGCACGTCCTCCTCCTCCCACTCCCGCTCCCAGGATTGCGGTTTGGATTGAATCCAAGTTTACAAGTAGACACCCCTGGGGGGGCGGGCAGTGGACAAGGGTGACAAGGGATGGGCACTGGGGTGCCAGCAGGCATGTACAGACTCTATATCTCTATATATAATGTACAGACGGACAGACTTTCTCCCCCTCCTTAACTCCCTGACCTTCCTTGATGTCCCCTTCCAGCTTCAGACCCCTTCCCCACCAGGCTAGGCCCCCCCACTGGGGGACCCCCTGGCCCCTCTTGTGTCTTCCGTGAAGACAAGACCTATGCAACGCACAGACACTTTTGGAGACCATGAGACAACAATGCCCCCTCCCCTCCAGCCCTGAGCTGGGACCCAAATCCCATGACCTTGCCCTGCCCACCCTCTGTGGCCCCACCCATCCTCCCGGGCCTTTTTCAAGTGCTTTGGCTGTGACTTTCATACTCTGCTCTTAGTCTAAAAAAATAAACTGGACATAAAAATAACTAAGTGTGTGTGATTTCAGGGGCCATAATCCTTCTGGATGCTGGTTAAAACCCACATGTCACAGGCAGGGGGCCGACTCTGGGGCCAGAGGGTCAACTGAGCACCTTCTGTGGCTCAGTCTCCCTTGAGGAGGCAGCTCTGTGTGGTGAGAGCCACAGGGCCTTGGAGCTGGGCCTGACTGCCTTTGGGCAAATCATTCACCCTCTGCGAGGCTCACGTTTCTCCTCAGAAGCTTGAGTCGGGCTACCTGTCTCTCAGGGCCGGGTAAGGATGGAATGGTAGGGGAAGCATCCAGCGCAGGACGGTTTCTCCTTCCTTCCTGTTCCACTCTGCAGTCGGGGTCTTGATTGGGGTCTCTGGGTTGCAGGGGCGTTGTGAACCTAGATAGGGGAAAAAATCACATCTTTGTTTTCACTCACCTGTAACTGAAATTAAACATTCTCTTATGTACTTGGGCAACAAGCCAAAATAGTTTGCAGAGGGCCTGGGTTTTTGTAACCAACAGAAATCACAGATGCTTTCAGGCTGCATTATAGTTTTTGAAGCTCTCTCAAAACACCATTTGTTCTCATCACTACTTTGAAAGGACCGGAGTTGTTATACCGTTCTTGTTTTTAATGTGTTAATAAAGAAGCATATATATTACTACACCAAAAAATGTAAATGTTTTGATAACTGTGTTTCCATATAATTGGTTTCCTTTATAATCCTTTGTGATTTTATTCATTTAAACCATTATGGCCCAAGGGCTGAGTGCACTGGCGCTGGGGTCCCACATAACTCCAGCACCCTGCATCTGTCGGGAGAGAAGAGGGGGCAGAACGTGCCAGACAGAGGAGGGGGAAGGGCCACATGGCCCCACCAGGCTGGGTGAGGTCAGGCTTGTACCCGTGGTGCTGTGGGGGAGGGGAGGTGATGACAGGAGCCAAAACCTGCCAGGGAGGGGGTCCTTACTGCCAAGCTATGCAGCTTTGGGACTCCATCCCACCCCGGTTCTCTGTGTGCGCAGACTGGGTCCTGGCTGAGGGCCCCTCCTCGCCCCTGTGGCTCCTGCCAGCCGCATCCTGAGAATGAGCCCCTCCCCTGCGGCAGGGACTGGGTCTTCTTCCCGCTCTGTACTCATAAAATAGGGGAAATGGAATTTCCGCTGGACCGTGGCAGACAGGGAGACATGGGGTGGGAGGCAGTGGGGAAAGAGCCAGGGCAGCCGGGGCTCCTCACCCAGAGACAAGACTGAAAAGATAGGCTCATCCATTGCAATCATTCGAGGATTCCATCAACACTTCCTGAGCACCTGCTGAGTGCCAGGCTCTGGCCTGGGTACTGGGGATGCCAAGACACAGTCTCTGCCCTCACATAAGCTCATGTTAGCATGCGTTGATAGGTGAAAAGGAATCAGTAACACCCACACACGGGTAGGACAGTGTAACCAAGTGTTCCACAGTTAAATGCCAGGGGGCTGTGGGAACATGGAGGGAACCGTACCCTCATGCCTGGAGACACAGGGAAGAGGCTGCTGGGAGGGGGAGGCACACACAGTTGGTACCCAACTGGGGAGAGCAGGAAAGGCCTGGAAGGGGTCACAGCAGTGGGCCTAAGCTGCAGGCCCCTCACATCCCAGGGCCACACGGGACAGGGGAGGGCATGCTGTGAGGGGGCGCTTGGTAGGCTCACAGTCCAGCAACCCAGCGGCGCCGGGTGGCTCAGCCGGTTAGACGTCTGCCTTCGGCTGGGGTCATGGTCATGGGGTCCTGGGGTGGAGTCCAGGAGGGCTCCCTGCTCAGCGGAGAGCTTGCTTCTCCTCTCCTTCTGCCCCTCCCCCAGGCTCATGTTCTCCCCCCACAAGTAAATAAAATCTTTTTTTGGTAAAGATTTTATTTATTTGTTTGACAGAGAGAGAGAGCGAGCGAGCGCACAAGCAGGGGGAGCAGCATAGGGAGCGGGAGAAGCAGGCTCCCCGCTGAGCAGAGAGCCCTGCTGGACTCCACCCCAGAACCCTGGGATCATGACCTGAACCAAAGGCAGATGCTTAACTAACTGAGACACCCCAGTGCCCAATAAATAAAATCTTAAAAAAAAAAAAAAAATCCAGCCAGCCAGATGGAGGGCCAAGCCCTGGGGGCAGGAACTAGAGCAAGCAAGCCAGCTTCCACTTACTGAGCACCTACTATATGCCCAGCACGGCACCCAGTGTTTTCCGTGCGCTGGGAGTACCGTGCCCCTGGAAGCCTCACTATCCCCAAAGCACAGATGGGAAGGCTGAGGGTCTAAAAGGCCACGTCCCTGGATTAGGGTCACAGAGGCCTGGCACACGGGACAGGGCCTGGCAAGGCTGGCATTCGGAGTGGGTCTGACTGTCGCCACGCTCTGCCCATTGGAACCCCTACCACCGCCTTCCGCCCCCTCTCCCCCAGACTCCTCCAAAGTCACGTGGAGTCCACAGAGAAAGACATCAAAGGACCTCCAATCCGGATTGGGTGTACCAGTCTGAACCCCACATCTTAAGGGCAGGAAAACTAGGGGCGCCTGTCTGGCTCAGTCAGAGGAGCGTGCAACTCTTGATCTCAGGATCGTGAGTTTGAGCCCCACGTTGGGTGTAGAGATTACTTAAATAAGTAAGGACAGGACAGGAAAACTAAAGCTCAGAAGGGCGAGTGACTCAGCCTATGCGGACAGGTGACAAGGCAGAGAGGCACTGGGACTCGGGTGTCCTGAGCTCCCGTCCCCTCCACCCCGCCACCGTGCTGCCAGGCCCCAGGAGAGACTGACAACTTCCCAGGGATCCAAGGCTGATACGTGAAACCTCTTAAACCACCCCAAGCAGTGGCTAAAGAGAAAGGACCATTTCCCCTGTAGCTGGGGCTTCAGCCAGGGGGTCCTGTGCGGAACTCCCCTCAGACAAGCTTCTAGTTCCCAGAGCCTGTAAGGGAGAGGGAGGGGTCAACACGTGGATGGATAGACACCGATGACCCTGAGCCTGCCTGGCACAGGGCCCCTGCTTAGTGGCATCAAGGTCGGCCCGGCCCAGGGTGTCCTGGCCAAGGCAATGGTGAGGTGACACCAGGGACAGGGCCTGAGGGGGCAGGTGGGATGGAAGGGGACCCACAGTCCAGACTCAACACCTGCTGAGGGATCAGACAGGGCAGGGCAGGATAGGATAGCACAGAACAGAATGTGGGATCTGGACTGAGCGAGACATTCAGGGGTATGGGGGGGTGCGGCAAAGACAACAGGACCGCAGCGGGAGGGGGGAGGGAAGCAGGCTGAGTCACCTCCTCTCTCTGCCATCCTGGGCACCCGGGCTGCCCTTACCCCTTACCGTCTGCCCAGGAGAGGCTGTGCTGTCTTCCACCCCAAAGCTGCAGCCCCAAGGCCGTGTGGGCCCCAGGCAGGCAGCTCGTCCACCCTGACAGGGGCTCCTTGGCTCTTGTCTGTGTCCCTCTGGCTGCCTCAGCAAGACCTCAAGACGGGCCATAGCAACACACATGAGCGAATTTAGAGTTGTCCCAGGGGCTCCTCAGGACACAGCAAGACGCACGAGCAGACACAGATTTGGGTTTGGGGAGTGAGGCTCTGAGCGGCCACGCCCCCTGCTCCTGGGCACTGGGTCACCCTAACCCAGCCGTGGAGAGGGGAGAGGAGCAGGACCGTTCACCATTCGGGCTGGGCTCGTCCCCTGCGTTGGGGACCTGCAAGGGTGGGTGCTGGCCCCCGGGGGGCACAGGGAGCTTCACTGAGGGATGCTCTGGGCTCAGCCCTACCCTTGTGCTCTGGCCTGGGGCAGAAGGGGCGAGGTCCTGGCCCACCTTGCATCCCAGGGCTTCTCCTACCCCCTTTGGCCTTCTCTCCTTCACTCCCATTTTAGGTGCTAAGGCCTTGGGGGTGGACCTTCCTGTCCGGCCAGCGCTACTCAGCCCCAAAGCCTCACATGGTCTCCCTCACCCTCCCTGTTCTGCTCAGGTGGCAAACCTGGGGTCAGGGGCTGAGCTGGGCTGCAGTAATCGGCTGGGACAGGTGACATGGGCTGGGCTGGGGGATGAAGGACCTGAGCTAGGCATGAGGGACACCGGCGGGAAGGGGTAGGGACACACAGGCTGGGTAGCTCAGCCCCTGGACAGACTGGGGAGTGTGGCGCGGGCCCAGGAACAGTACAGAGGCGCGGGGGTCAGGCCAGGGGGCGTAGCAAGAACAACCTCAGGCCAAACCCATGACTGGCCTGGGATGGGGCCCTGGGGACGTCTGGCTTCCTGTGGCTTGGCCCCTCCCCCAGAGGGTCAGCACCAAGCTCCTGGCTTTCACCCAGGTGTCTGGCTCGGGGTAATTACAGGACTGTCGCCAACCCTGGCTATAAAAGGGAGGAAGGGAGCGAGGCTCAAGTGGCCTGGGGTCCCCCAAGCTGCTCCCGAGGGCTGGTGTTGGCCAGGGGACGCTCGGGCCTCACCCTCACGCTCACACACACTTTTGCTCCCTTCAATCCACACCCGCTCATATACTTCACAACCTTGGGACCCACACAGTCAATCAAAGTCACTGCTCTGGGGAGGGGGCGGGGCCTCGGAGAGGGAGGCAGGGGCTTTGTTTACACAGCTGAAGTGGAAGGGGCCCCCCCGGGCTGAGGCCGTGCCCTCCCCCACACGCGAGCCGGCGGCCGGACACACGCCCCTTCGCACTGGGACACACACTCAGGCTGCGGGCTGGACACGCTTCACAGCCGCACGGACACCGTCTCGGGCCTCGGGGCGCACACAGGGGCGTCCCACTGATGCCCACACACGGGCACCCCGAGCCACACGCACGTCCAGCGTCGCACAGGGGGATGCACTTGAGGGCTGGCGTCCAAGGGGGACAGTCCCGGCCAGACACACCGTCTGGCAGAGCACGGGCCAAACCCGCTGGACAGATCTGGAGTCTGGGGAAGACCAGGGAAGGGAGGAGGTGGGGTTGTGGGGGCGAGTGATGCCGCGTTCACACCCTCTGGAAACCTACACACAAACACAACCCCTAGAGCCCTGAGGATTTGCACGTACACACACACACACACACACAGGGCGAGACTCAGACTCAGACACCCACCACAGCCCCTCCCAGGGACCTCCAGCGCCCCTCACACCCCCATTGTATGCTGGTGAGGGAGGTGACAGCAACGAAAGAGAGGCGAGCTTGGGACCAGAGAGATCCCTGTCGTCACATGGCAGACGTGCTTACACACGTGCGTGCACGTTCACACACAGACACCAGACCCTGAGCCTGGGGGAGAGACCCAGGGAGAGAACAACCTGCCTCATCCCATGAAGGGCCACATCTGAGCATGAGCACTGCCCGCTCTGGGCACAGACCCCCCCCCCCCCAGGCCCAGCTCTGGGCACAGACACACCCCCACCCCAGGCCCAGCTCTGGGCACAGACCCCCCCAGTCCAGCTCTGGGCACAGACCCACCCCCCAGGCCCAGCTCTGGGCACAGACCCACCCCCCAGGCCCAGCTCTGGGCATGGAAGATGGTCCTCCTCTGTGTCCTGAGGCCTGCCGTTTGGGTGCCCTTCCCGGCCTCAGAGGGCCTGGTCTGGCTGTGGGAAAGGGGCGCTCAGTGAACCCCTAGGAAGGCCCCTAAAACCGGCCTGGGGCGCATTCTTCACTCCCGAGGGCTGCTTCGCTCACTGGGGCACGATGCTGAGCCCTGGTGTGCAACCCAGAATGGAAGGGCCTCTTGGCTGGGCCTGTGGGCAGGGCTGTGAGGGAGGGCTTTGGGAGAGCTGCGGGGCCCGGGAGGGGAGAGGCCGGCGGAGGGGCGCGCGCACCGAGCGCAGAGGCCGCTGCGTCCACCGTAAAGACCACAGCCCACTGGCCGCGGAGCGCACGGTCCGCGCAGGGCGCCTTCGTGCGCGCACCCTCCTCGAGCGCGAGTCTGCGGTGCCCTCGCGGCCCGGGACAGGCCTGCGGGCAGCACTCCCAAGGCGTGCGCGTGTGCGCGGGCGCGCGTGGCGGGGTGTGCGCGCGCGCGCCCGCGGGAGGTCTCTCACCTGCGCGCCGGCACCGGCGGCTGGGAAACGCGGGCGTCCGAACAGTCGGGGCCTCCGGGGCTGGGGAGAGCGGGGAAGCCAGGGAGACCGTGGGCGCCCAGGGGCTCCGAAGCGGCAGGTTCTGCTTCAGCCAAAAGCACTTAAGAGACTTGGGTTAAAAACAGGCTGGATTCAGGGCGCCTGGGTGGCTCAGTCGGTTGGGCGACTGCCTTCGGCTCAGGTCATGATCCCGGAGTCCCGGGATCGAGTCCCGCATCGGGCTCCCTGCTCGGCAGGGAGTCTGCTTCTCCCTCTGACCCTCCTCCCTCTCATGCTCTCTGTCTCTCCTTCTCTCTCTCGCAAATAAATAAATAAAATTAAAAAAAAAAAAAGATTTTATTTCTCGGGGCACACCTGGGTGGCTCAGTCGTTGAGCATCTGCCTTCGGCTCAGGTCATGGTCCCAGGGTCCTGGGATCGAGCCCCGCATCGGGCTCCCTGCTCCGCAGGAGGCCTGCTTCTCCCTCTCCCACTCCCCCTGCTTGTGTTCCCTCTCTCGCTGTGTCTCTCTCTGTCAAATAAATAAATAAAATCTTTAAAAAAAAAAAAAAAAAATAGGCTGGATTTGCTGCCAGAAGGTGGCAGGAGAGGAAGCTCTTGGCGACTACCTATTCTGCCCCAAACACCTGCAGGCCCTGCGGGAGCCCAGCCCCAGCCCTCTGTCTGCGGGTGCCATGCCCGCGACTCCAGTTTCTCTCCTTTATTAGCTTATGAAGCTGTACTTTAAAAACTTGTGTCGTGGTTCCTCTAGGATTACAGAACGCGTCTTTAACTTCTAGTATAAGCACTTTACTTCTATTTCCCACCCGCCAGCCTTCCCGCATCGGATTGCTACACATCGGATGAGTCCACACACGTTATTTTTGCTTGAATCCCTCAGCTATCACTTAAAGAGAATTTTGTTTTATTTTAAAGAGTTTATTTATTTATTTGAAAGAGAGATAGAACAAGCAGGGGGAGCAGCAGAAGGAGAGGGAGAAGCAGCCCGACGCGGGGCTGGATCCCAGGAGCCAGAGGCCACACAGGCGTCCCAGAATTTTATTTTAAGTAGGCTCCACAGCCAACGTGGGGCTCAAACTCACCACCCCAAGACAAGAGTTGCATGCTCCACTGACTGAGCCAGCCAGGCCCCTCTTTTTTTTTTTTTTTTTTTTTTTTTAAGATTTATGTATTTATTTGACAGAGAGAGAAGTAGGGAGGGAGAGAGAGCATGAGCTAGGGAAGGCTGAGCAGGGAGCCCAACCCCACCCGGGTCTCTGTCTCAGGACCCTGAGATCATAACCTAAGCAGAAACCAAAAGTCAGACACTTAACCAACTGAGCCACTTATTTAAGATAAGAAAAAAGTCTTTTATATTTAGCCACATATTTACCATTTCTGGTGCTCTTTGTTCCTTTGTATAGATGGAGAGTTCCGTCTGGTATCATTTTTCTTCTGCTTGAAGGACTTAAATTTTTTCTCATAGTGCAGACCTGCTGGTGGCCAGATTTTGAATGTCTGAACAAATCTTTACTTCATCTTCAATTTTGAAAGATATCTCCCCTGAATTCTACGTTGACAGTGTTTATCTTTTAGTGCTATAAATTCACTGGTCCACTGTCTTCTGGCTTCTGCTGTTTTTGTTTTATTTTTATTATTTTTAAAGATTTTATTTATAACTAATCTCTAGGGGCACCTGGATGGCTCAGACTGTTGGGCATCTGCCTTTGGCCCAGGGTCCTGAGATCGAGTCCCGCATCCAGCCCTGCTCAGCGGGGAGCCTGCTTTTCCCACTCCCCCTGCTTGTGCTCTCTCTCTGTCAAATAAATAAATAAAATCTTTTTTTTAAATAAATAAAATCTTAAAAGAAAAAGATAACTAATCTCTACACCCAACGAGGGGTTTGAACTCACGACCCCAAGATCAAGGGTCTCAGCCTCCATCCGCTGAGCCAGCCAGGTGCCCCTGGGTTTTCATTGTTTCTGATGAGAGGTCTACTTCTCCTTTTCCTCTTTATATAATATGTTGTTTCCTTCCGGCTCCTCCTAAGATTCTCTCCTTATCACTGCTGCTCAGCAGTGCCTAAGGCAGATTATGATGTGTCTTCATGTGGTTTTCTTCATGTTTCTCATGCTTAAGATCTGTGGGGCTTCTTGGATATATGAGTTTATAGTTTTCATCAAAATTGGAAAATCTTTTGGCCATTACTTCTTCAAATATTTTCCTGTCAGCCCTCTCCCCATATTTCTGGGTCTCCAAACAGATATTCCACAGCTCACTGATTTTTTCTTCTCCTTCTCCCTCTTCCTCCTCCCCTTCCTCCCTTCCCCTCTCCCTGCTTTTTCTCCTCCTTCTTGTTCTTGGCTTTTCCTGTGTTTCATTTTAGATAGTTTCTATTGCTAAGTCTTCAAGTTCACCAGTCTTTTCTCTGCAGTGTCTAATCAGCTTTTAATTCCATCCAGTACACTTTCCATCTCAGACCTTGTAGTGCTCATCTCCAGAAGTTCAGTTGGGGTCTCATCTTGTTGCACATCTATCCTTATCATGCCCATGTGTTTCTTTATCTTCTTGAACATATAGAATATACTTAATAATAGCTATTTTATTTAAAAAAATTTTTTTAAGATTTATTTATTTATTTGACAAAATAAGAGAGAGCACAAACAGGGGAAGCAGCAGGCAGAGGGAGAAGCAGACTCTCCACTGAGTGGGAAGCCTGATGCGGGGCTCAATCCCAGGACCCTGGGCCTAAGACAGATGCCCAACATACTGAGCCACACAGGTGCCTCAATAATAGCTATTTTATTTATTTATTTATTTATTTATTTATTTATTTATTTATTTATTTATTTTTAAGATTTTATTTATTTATTTGGCAGAGAGAGGCACAGTGAGAGAGGGAACACAAGCAGGGGGAGCGGGAGAGGGAGAAGCAGGCTTCCTGCAGAGCAGGGAGACCGATGCGGGGCTCAATCCCAGGACCCTGGGATCATGACCTGAGCAGAAGGCAGATGCCTAATGGCTGAGCCACCCAGGCACCTGTATTTTATTTATTTTTTAAGATTTTATTTATTTATTTATCTGAGAGAGAGAGGGAGAGAGAACACAAGGGCTGGGGAGGGGCAGAGGGAGAAGCAGGCTCCCCACTGAGCAGGGAACCCGACGTGGGACTCCATCCCAGGACCCTGGGATCATGACCTGAGCCCAAGGCAGACGCTTCACTGACTACAGCTACCCAATAACAGCTATTTCAAAGGGGTCTTTCCACTCTGGCTGATGGGAACACAAAGTATTTCTGGCCCTGTCTGAGCTGAAGATTGTCCCCTTCTTGCCTCTGGTTCTTCCCCTACTTGCAAGCACTTCCCAGCAGCGGCTGGGGCCCTGGGGAGGTCCCTCTGCAGACCCCCAGAGCCCTCTCTGGGCAGCTTGCCCCTTTCCAGGGCTCTGGCTGCACACTGCCCACCTTGACCCCCAGGACCTCCACTCCCTCTCCTCCAGCTGGGAGGTCCCTGGGCTCAGCCAGCCTGCAAATTCTCTCTAGCAGTAAGTGTGGGCAATTTTAGGGCCCACTTCATTTATTTCTTCTCTCTCCGGGATCACTGTCCAGCTCCGCCTCTTGTCCAACGTCTGAACATCACTGCTTCTTACAGTCTGTCTGGGTTTTCAGTTGTTTAGTGCAAGAGGGTAGAGGGAGGGTCGTCCCTGTTTCTCCAGTATGGCCAGAATCAGAGTCCACGGATGATTTCAGAAGAGACCTTCCTCCAAATAGGACTTTGTCTTTCAAAAAGACCTGCTGGATTAAACCATCAGGGGGCGCCTGGCTGGCTCAGTCTCCGGAGCCCGCTACTCTTAACCTCAGGGTCCTGAGCTCAAGCCCCACGTTGGATGTGGAACCTACTGTAAAAAAGAAAGAAAGGAAAAAGAAAAAAGAAGACAAAAAGACCTGCTGGGTCTTCTTCAGTCTCTTAACCCTTTCTTGGCACAACAAATTAGCACAAACACCCAAGTCTGTCTGGACTATCCCTCTATGGAAAAACAGGAGCTTTATGTGACCACGTATATGCCACCTCTTTTAATTGTATATAATTAATCTTATCACAGTAATACCTTACATAGTTTAAAAGGCCGAATGGTGGAGAGAACGTCAACCGCCTTCATTCTGACCTCAGTCTATACTTTCTCACTGACTACCTTCTTCTTTCCAGCTTCTCTCTTAACTCAGGTGAAAGACCAGCGGGCAGAGCATCCCTGATGGGGACCCGAACCACCCTCACGCAGAAAGGACTCCCCTGATGCCATGTGATTGACCCCAAAACAGGGATCGACTTGACCTTTCCTGCCCACCTGCATGTACCCCCCAACCTTTGCCCCACATTTTCCTTGTATCTACCTAGAAGTATTACAGTGATTTGGAGACAGTCTTTGACTCACCCGTCACTGTTTTCCTGGTGCTGGCCTCACCAAAACAAACTCCTTTCTGGCGTCGCCGCCGCTCGGCCCTCTGCCTTTGGATTTTGTCAGTGGGAGTGGCTGGACCCGGTCTGTGCTCGGACACCCCTGCGCCCCTGCGGCCCAGCTGCAATGGGACAGTGAGAGCTGCTGCTGTGCCCCTCCGCGGTTCCCAGAGGCAGCCCCCCCAAACTTCTGGTCGTGTCCTCTGATGTTTACCTTCGTATTTCTAAATGATCTTATTTTAGCTGGTACTGCTGCTGTTTCTATTCTTTTCTTTTCTTTTTCTAATTTTAGACTCCCAAGAGAAATAGATTGACTTCCTCTCAGGGAAGGTGAGGATTTAGTTCTCTGTGCCCTAGGCCTCAGCGCATGAACACACACCCCCTTAGCCTCTGCCTTCCCAACATATTTGAATCCAAAATTTTGGTTCAATCAATATTTAGCATTAAATCGTTATGAAACTGTGACATTTATTCATAATTGAGCCATGTTGTATGCTATGATCCATTCTATTTCTTCACTTTTCCATTTCCATTGTAGTTAATAATTATCTGGAAAGACCAACAACCCAATAAAGAAACGGCCAAAGAACACAAACATTTCACAGAGGGCGCCTGGGTGGCTCAGTCGTTGGGCGTCTGCCTTCAGCTCAGGTCATGATCCTGGGGTCCTGGGATCGAGCCCCATGTCGGGCTCCCTGCTCGGCGGGAAGCCTGCTTCTCCCTCTCCCACTCCCCCTGCTTGTGTCCCCTCTCTCCCTGTGTCTCTGTCAAATAAATAAATAAAATATTTTTAAAAATAAAAATTAAAAAATGAACACTTCACAGAAAAGAAATGCAAATGGCTCTTAAATTTTTAAAAAGATGCTCAATCTCACACATAAGAGAAATGGAAATTAGAACTACATCGAGATGGCGTTTCTCGTTTATCCGCTTGGCGAAAATCCAGACGTTTACAATACAGTCTGTCGCGCCGCTGCGTCCCCCGCCACGAGGACGCACGGGCGCGGTGAGGCCCTGTGGCGTCTGCGGACAGCGGCGGGCGCGCTGGAGAAAGCCGGGGTCTTCCCCTGGGCGGCTGGTCAACAGGCCGCCTTGCGTCCTTGCGGCGAAACACGAGGCCACCAGACGAAGGAAAGCGCAGCCTCCGTGGAAAGACCTCCAGGGTCCATTGTCAGGTGGACACAGCAAGGTGCAGGACGCAAGGAAAGGGGCCCCTGGCTGGCTCAGTAGGAACAGTGAGCGACTCTTGATCCTGGGGCCGTGCGTTCGAGCCCCACGATGGGTAGAGAGATTAGTTAAAAAAAAAAAGGAAGGAAGGAAAGCAAGACAGAGAAGATAGCATATACATATGTATTTGTACCTTATTAAATCTTTGGAACACAGCAATGTGAAGATAGTCAACAATACTGACCTGTGCACCTGAAAATGGCTGCAATGGCAATTTCATGTTAGGTGTTTGGGACCACAATTAAATATATATATACACATACACACACACACAGGAAGTATCCATGAGAAACTGGCAAAAAATGGTTGCCTGTTTGGGGAGGAGACAGGGCGCACAGAATCAGTTATTTTGCCTTTTATATCATTCTGATTTTTCAACCATGTGAATGTATTACCTATTCAAAGATGGACTTAAATTTAAAATATTGCCCGGATTGGAGCACCTGGGTGGCTCACTTGGTTAAGCGTCCAACTCTTGGTTTTCCACTCAGGTCATGATCTCATGGGTCCTGGGATGGAGCCCCGCACCAGGCTCCGAGTTCATCATCATCATCATCACCTACACCGGGCTCCACGCTCCTCCTCCTCCTCATCATCATCACCCTCGCTGGGCTCCACGCTCATCATCAGGGAGTCTGCTTGAGATTCTCTCCCTCAGCCCCTCCCGCCTACTCACACTCACATGCACACTCTCTCCCAAATAAATAAATAAATAAATTTTTAAAAAATAAAATAAAATATTGCCCGGATTATTTTCTTTATTTTCATTTTCTTTTCCTGATTACAAATTCATCCCTAAACTCTTTGACCCTTCCTCTCAATGTGATCAAACTCATCAAGTAGTTTGGCAGTGCTTTTTTCAAAAGATTTTATTTTTAAGTAATGTCTACCCCTGAGACCAAGAGCCGCAGGCTCTGCCCGCTGAGCCAGCCAGGCGCCCCCATGGGGCCTTTTTCTTGGAGACACTCTTCCTGGAGCCCATTGTCCTGCGGTCAGGTGGGTCGGCCATTAACCCCGGTACACGGCTGCACCGTGGCGCAGCCCCTCGTTGACCGGCTGGGAGTGAGTGCCCTTTCCCTTTCCTGAGAGAGCCAGGTCCTGGGTGCCTGTCTCAGTCCTCCTCCTTACCCTCCCATTTCACGGAGCACACCCCCAGGAGCTTGCTGAGACACAGCGCGTGGAAGGGAAATGGTTTGTGTCACTGGTGGGCGTGCTCCGTACCCTAGCCCTGTTCTTTCTCACTGTGTGGCTGGGGGTAGCATTTGGGGCTGGAAAACATTTTGCCCCGGATTTTGAGGTCCCCTAGCTTCCAGTGTTGCTACTGAGAAATCAGAGATGCAACTGATTCTTGAGCCTTTGCATGAATGTGAATTTTTATCAATCGTTCGGAAAATGTCTGAGAAGGTGTCTTATACTATGTCTTTGATAACTTCCACACCCTTTCTCCTGTCAGTTGGGATGCCCAGTCTGAGTGGTTTCTCTCATTTTTATATTTTTCTCCCTTATTCCTCAACGTTTTGTCTATATAATCTGCTTTCTTGGGGATTTCTACCGCTAGACTTCCTAACCCCTTGATTGTTTCTACTAACCTATATTTAATTTCTGAGTAAGTTTCTAATTTATTTTTAATATAATTTTATTATTTCACAAATCCTCTCTTATTTCTAAAAATATCAGTTACTCGGGTGCCTGGCTGGCTCAGTCAGTTAGAGCATGTGACTCTTGGTCTTGGGGTGGTGAGTTCAAGCCCCACGGTGGCATACAGATTACTAAAAAAAAATAAACTTCAAAAAAAAATCATTTCTTTAAAGATTTTACTTATTTCTTTGACAGAGAGACAGAGACATAGCACAAGCAGGGGGAGCGGCAGAGGCAGAGGGAGAAGCAGACTCCCCGCTGAGCAGGGAGCCTGATGCGGGGCTCGATCCCAGGACCCTGGGATCATGACCTGAACTGAAGGCAGATGCTTAAAACTGAGCCACCCAGGTGCCCCAACGATCATTTTTTAATTGAGGTTTTTCTTCTTTTTGTTTGTTTTTATTTTTTTAAGTAAGCTGTACGCCCAACATGGGGCTTGAACTCACAACCCCGAGATCGAGTCACAGGCTCTACTGACTGAGCCCAGCTGGGCTCCCCTCTTAGGTGTTCTTCTGCTTCCCACATTATTCCTACATTCTCATGGCTTCCTTGTCTCTCTTTGTGTGCTTTGATTGCTGCCTCTTTCTCACTGAAGCATCCCTCAGATGCTGGCTGGGCCTTGGCTTCCGTTCGTATTTCAGCATGAGGTACAAAAACTGTTGGGTAACTGTGAGCAGGAGCCGGTTTATGGTCACGCCCAGAAGATCGGCTCCTTGAGACAAAGATCTATGTCAGTGTGGTTCACACACGAGTCCAAGCACCTAGAATATAGTTTGGCACATAGTAGATGCTCAATAAAATTTGTGGGAGGGAGGAAGGAATAAACGGACACCTAGTAACTTTCTCATCTTTCTCTGGGACCATTCTCTGGGGCGTTTTCTAGAAAAGAGCTCTCTAATCTCATTCCTGAAAATGCAGTCCTGGCTGGGGGTGGGGAAGGGGCCGGGTCTCCCCACTCAGCATGCAGATTGTTATTTTTATCCATTGCTCCTTTCACCTGTTTTGCTTGGTGTTCCTGAGGCTAGAGTCATGCCTTTCCTATTTTTTCAAATCCTACCATATGCCTGGCACTGTTCTCTGCATTAGGGAACAAAGTCTCTGCCCCCATGAAGCTTACAATCTACTGGGAGAAACACAAAATAGACAGAAAAGGATGTATACAAACACACATACAAGTCAGGTAGTGACAAATACTATGAGAAAAAATAAAGCAACGAAAGAGGATGAAGAGGAACAGGAGTGTGTGTGAGCTGGCTTGTGCAAGCACGTGTGGGATAGTCCTCAGAAAGACCTCTCCATGGAGATGACATCATATGAACCAAGTCTTTATCTTGGGAGAAAGTTTTCCAGCCTGAAGTTCGAGTGCAAACTCCCCCGCAGCTGGAGAGTAGGGAGAAGGGGAAAAGGTGGTTTGAGCCCCTGGGAGAGGGAGCCAGGGCCAGACAACATAGGCCTGGGGAGACCACAGTGAACACCTGAATTTCACTGTAAGTGTGACTAGGGGCCACTGGAGGGTTTGGCCAGGGGAGCCCAGATAAAATCTACATTTCAAAGTCTCTGGGGGGCCTGGTTGGCTCGGTTGGTGGAGCACATGACTCTTGATATGGGGGGCCCACGTTAGGTGTAGAGATTATTTAAATAAAACCTTAGGGACGCCTGGGTGGCTCAGTTGTTAAGCATTTGCCTTCAGCTCAAGTCATGATCCCAGGGTCCTGGAATCGAGTCCCACATCGGGCTCCCTGCTCAGTGGGGAACCTGCTTCTCCCTCTCTCACTCCTCCTGCTTGTGTTCCCTCTCTCACTGTGTGTGTCTCTCTCTCTGTCAAATAAATACATAAAATCTTAAAAAAATAAAAATAAAATCTTAAAAAAAAAAAAAGAAGTCTCTCTCTGGGATGTTGTGTATGGAATAGGACCAGGGGGGAGAGCGGGACTAGGAGCCTGGAGGGCAAAGCTGGGGGCGGGTTCAGAACCTGCAGGAAGAGAGATCTGACAAGATTTGCCAGGATTGGGCAGCAGGTGAGAGAAAGGAGGTCAAGGATGGCTCCTGTGTGGTTTCGTGTGGGTTTTGGCGATTAGGCAGTGCCATCCTCCGAGGCGAGAGGCAGTGGGGAAGGCTCAGGGTAGAAATCAAGAGGGCATTTGGACCATGTGGCGTGCAGGATGCTGGTTAGGCATCCTGGTGGACCGGTAAGCCCTACAGGCGAGACATAAATTCGTGAGTCCTCAGCTTAGAGATGGGTTTACAGCAGGGAGCTTGATGTGATCTCTCAGTAGCTCGCAGACTCGGGGCAGGGGTGAGGCCTCCTCTGGGGGGAGGTTTGCAGGGGTGCAGGAAAGACCTGAAGGCTTCTCTGCCCTAGGCTGCCCTTTCCCAAGCCCTCCCCATTTGCACCCTGGGCTACAACCAGCATGGATGTGCCTTGCGCTTCTGAAGCCTGAGCTCACCCTGGGACCCGCAGAAGCCAGCACTCACCTTGTAGGTGCCCACCTCAGAGCTGTTTCCTCTCCCAAAGATGAACCCCACTCCCTGGGGTCCACCTCCCAAATGTGTTAAGCCTCTCTAGTGATGTGGTCCCTCCTCTCATCCTGGGGAAGCCACACTATTACTACACTCATTCACACTCATTGTGCTGTGGTTTTGAGAAATAGATATATATGATTAGCCCCTCCCGTTCCCCCAGGTCTCTTGAAGGACAGGGTCTGAGTGTCACCATGGAAAGAGCTGAGGGTCGAAGTCGGGACAGACCTACTTCAAGTCCCAGCTCTTCCCCTTACAGGGTTTCGAGCCTGGAAAGGTTTCCAAGCCCCTTCAGTGCCCCCTCTGGGGGCAGAGATGACCCCCACTCCTCAGTTCCTGAAGGAAGAGGCTGGTTCTCTCTCCCTCTCCCACCTCCTTCTAAAACCAAGTCCCCAGAACACATAGAAATTCAGATGGGAGTAAAAATAGACAAAAGGGGGCTGAGAAAAAAGAGGCAGCCAGCCTCTCAGGGCTGGAGGCCCACCCGCAGCTCAGGTATATTCACAGCTCGATCCTTCCTGCTCATTAGCCACCCTTCCGCCCTGGAAACCAGTGTGCCCACCCCAGCGCATTTGTCGAACTTCCCAGCACAAGCAAGGAAGTACGGCTCATCCCGTAGCTGAGGTCCAAACTAGAGCAGGGGCTCCATTTCCACTTGTGGCCATAAACCCACCCCCCACCCCCCGGCGCAGACCCATGTGTCTGCGTGACCAACAGCCACAGAGATGACGTATCAGATACCGCTGCTTAGCTGTGCCCGGCGTCCTCCCCAGAAAAAGGACCACAGCTTCCTTCAGGTGACTCCCAAACTCGAAGCCTCAGAATACCAAAGTCCTGGCGGGCCCCAGCTCCCTGCTGCATGCCTTGTACACCCATGTGTCCCACGCCCTCCCCCAGGCCACGTCAGAGAGGACTTTGCTCAGGGACAGGTTTCACAACGCTTCCAACAGCTATGCGAGATGTACCCACATATTAAAGCAAACAGCACTTTGGAAGCTTCTAGAAGTTTAGAAACTTTATTGCTCTTGTCCCAAAGCTCCTATCTTTGTCATGTTGTTTAGGACCCAGGAAACAGAACTCAGTTCCACGGTCCCCAAACCAATCCTGATGCTACTCCTTTAGAACATCACTCTCCTTAACAAAACGTGGGCAAATGCCACTGTCAGCCGGGCCCAGCCAGAGACTGCCCACCCAGAGCAGCAGCGCGGGGTGGGCCTGAAGCATGAGGCTACCGTCTGCCGCTGGGGGCACGGACCGCCCTGGGTCCCCACGAGGGCACGAATCCAGCCTTGTAAAGTTACCGTGAGGGTTCATAGGACGGGTGTGTAAAGCTCCTCCGTCCCAGAAACTCGACCGGTGGCCAGAGTTACTCATCCTAAGTGAAAGGGGTGCTGCTTCCTGGATGGGGAAGTCAGGCACGTGTCAGCGGCCTGAAGGGCGGGAGAGCAGAGCTGTCCCAATTCACCAGGGAGGCTCCGCCGAGAATTGTCAGACGACAGAACTCGCTGCGGAATGTGCATTTCAGATGACGTGAATACTTTAGTGTAAGTATGTCCCAAATACTGCATAGGGCATACTCATACTGAAAAAGTACTCATTGTTTATCTAAATTCAAATTTAACTAGGTATGCCCTATTTTCATTTGCTAAATCTGGTTAAGCTTAAATTTGGAGAGAGTGTAGCCTCCATGGGCTGGGAGGCAGGGGAAGGAGGGGGCCTGCCAGGCTTGCGGGGGGCGGGGGGCCGGGGGGGTGCAACCGGAGTGCGCACGGACAGCTGCTAGGGCATTTCCTTGAGTAGCACTAACCCCTATGACGTACTTATTCTTCCTCACTTTTCACAGGTGAGAACACTGAGACTCAAGAGCACTGCTCGCTAGTAGTTAAACCCCCAGCCTTCCTGGCTCCTCAGCCCCTGTTTCTTCCCAGGCGCCAGCCCCCCCGCCTCGCCTTCCCGGGGGGAGCAGGGAAGCAAGGGAAAGGAATGAACACCAGTGTGAAGGTCCGCACCAGGACTCTGCCCCAGCTGTGGTCCGAGGCGGCCTCACCACTGGCCACCAAGGAGTCAACAGTCGTTGCCGTCGTGGTCATTTCTTTTTGGGAGTTGAACAGACAGCTAGACCTGCAGATTGCCACCGCCTTCGATCTTGGTGCTTTGACCAGGCTGCATTTAGAGCACCTGTGAAGGTTCCTTCCATGCTCAGTTTTGGGTTCCACGATATCGGAACCATCCCCAAACAACAGTGCCCCCATGCCAGCGTTATATCCTTCATCCGTCAGGTGCCAAGAAAAGTCCTAACAAGACACAGATTCACCAGGTCATCTTGCCCGCCCCCCGCCGTGCTATCCCCAAACAGAGGATTTCCTAACAAGATAGACATTAGAACTACAGACGTCAGAACTACAGTAAAATAAAACCACATTTCCTTCAAATTATATCTTGAATTCCACCAATTCTAAGTTCAGCATAATGATATGTACCTTCCACTGAGGCAGAGTTCAAGGACAAACCAGATTAGATCTGCACCAATGCGGGGCCTCTAGTGTCTGCCCGGTCATCCTCTTAGAAAGCCCAAAGCTTTAATACCACAAAGCCGAGCAGGAGCCCACTCTGGGCACGGAGCTGTCGGGAGGTGCTGACGGCCAACACGACACTCTGGCCCCCAAAGCACGTGCGTGCGCCAGAGCCAACACAAGCTCAGACTAATTCAGCGGAACTTCGGAAGGGAAGGGACCAGGTAAACTCTGTAAAAGACGAAATGTCTTGGGGCCCAGAAGAGGGAGGGATGGATGCACACGGCGGGGAGGTCTGACTGCTCTGGCAAAGGCGGCCGGGGCAGAGACAGAGACACGTCGGCCGAGGGAGGAAGAAGCCAGGAAGCAGGGGGTCCTGATCCTCCTCATCATCTAACGTATCAAAATGTAGACGCACTGTTCTAATGATGATGTCTTGTCAAATCTCATGACGCCCACTTGCTTCAGAAGTAAAAATCACATACCTGTATTATTACCCCCATAGGCCTTTAACTAATGATTTATAAGTATAGTGATTTTTAAAAAGATGCTAATTTCCCAGACGAAACCACCCTCCCAAGTCCTGAGGCGCTTCACGCACATTCCAACACTAGGAACACACACCCTGACCAACAACGGGCTCCTTCTCTTGCCCCTGATCCCCACCAGCCCCTCCGCATCACCGCCTCTAAACTCCCTCGTTAACCCGAGCTCCGGGCCACACACGCACGCGTGTTACCAGCTCCCCATACACAGTGCCAGACAGGAAACACATTTGGAGGATTTTAAACAATTTTAAAACGTGCCTTCAAATTTTACAACTTGCTTTACTTGCCCGAGGGAGGAACCAAGCCCCTTATATAAATATCACCCAAACAGGCCTGCTCTACATCCCACCCAGCTCGGGGCTCTTGGTTTTTCAGTGTGAGGCTTGGGGTGCATTTGGGGGGTTTTGTTTATTTTGATTCTTTTTTTCACTTCATCTATGCCTTCTACAGTCACTGGCCTTCTCGGTCATGTTTATTTTATAGGCGCTCCAGTAGCCAAGGGGGAGGACAGACGCTAGCAGGCTCCGGGCAGCTCTGTGCGGGAGCACCTCAAGCCAAGAGCCTCCTGGTCAGAGCCGGCGGTCCCAAGAGTCAGGGCGGCTGTAAGGCAGAGAAAAGGCCCCTCTCCTCCTAGCAGGGACAGGGGCACCCACCCGGAGGGAGCCGAGTGAGAGGGGCCTTCCTGAGCACTGGCCTCTCATCGGCTCACAAACCCGAGTCTCCAGCTAACCAGTGTGGTGGTGTTCTTTGTTGTATTTTTTATCACCTTCAGTGAAGTAGAACTTGCACGGAATAATATTCACACATTTTATTTATTTTTTAAGGATTTTATTTATTTGAGAGAGAGAGAGAGCAGGAGCGGGGGGGGGGGTGCAGAGGGAGAGGGAGAAGCAGGCTTCCTGCGGAGCAGGGAGCCTGACACGGGGCTTGATCCCAGGACCCTGGGATCATGACCTGAGCTGAAGGCAGACCCTTCACCGACTGAGCCACCCAGGCGTCCCATATTCGCACATTTTAAGTGTATAGGTTGATGATGAACTTCAACAAGTGTATTCATCCAGGTGCCCACCACCCCATGAAGATAAAGACATTTCCATCTCCCAAGAGAGCTGCCTCCCACCCCCTCCAGTCGGACCCCCAGCCCCATACCCACCCCTCTCCCAGTCAACCGCTCAACTGCTTCCGGTCACTGTCCATTAGATTTGCCTGTTCTAGAAGCAATTTACCTTTTCTAGAAGGGCACGGTGGTCCCCTGGCTGGGGTCAGACCCTACTCCCTGCTGGCCCTTGGCCTTCTCCGACCCTGCAGGGCACCCAGGTGCATCTACTGACATGCAGGGTCAGGTTGCTGTCCTCTACATCGAGAGAATTCTGCAGACACAGGGCCCTGGGGAGAGGCGGGCAGAGCAGGGGGAGATCTCAGGAATGTCCTTGGCCTCCTAGACAGTGGGGATAGAAGGCAGATCAGTGGCTGACAAGGGCCTTGGGGCCTCAGGGCCTGATTCTGGGCCTTTGGTGACAGAGTATGGACAGGTGGCCTGTCCCCAACCTGGTGCCCTCGGCCCCTCCCCCTGCCCCAATGGTGCCCTCAGCTGCCCACGCCTAGGACAGGGCTGGTCTAACACTCGGCCCGAGCGTTCTGCCAAGAGACTTGGCTGGGCTGCTATCCCAGGACGGACTGTGGCGGGACAGTCATCAAGAGCCTGTTGGCTGAGTACGCCAGGGTGGAAAATCACCAAGCAGCCAGGAGGGGACCCCTCACAGGAGTGTCCTTGCTGGAGGGCCTGAGGGAGCTCCCCCAGGGCTCGGCAGCAAAGCCCTCATCCCCAGAGAGGACTGGAAATCCCTGCGGGACAGACTGGGGACAAAACTGCAAAGCCATCCTCAGTCCGGCCGTAGAACAGCTGTGAAGGACGCTGGGACGCGCTGACCCGCCAAAGCGGAGCATGGAGGACCCCCGCAGGGGCGACAGGGGAGAGGACAGGGAGCTCCCTGCTGCCCACTCCTCACCTGCCCAACAGTGGCAGCGAGCTCGGACACGGGAGGGGGGGGAGCCCACGTGACATGCCGGGTGGGAACCACCAGCAGTGTTTGAGGGGACTTTGTGGGGTGGGGGCGGGAGGCCCTGTGTCAGGAGGTAGGAGCAGGACCCGGGACTGGAATCCATGGCTGTCACTGCACAACAAAAGTCATAATAATTCCCATCATAATAGCTAACCCCAAGGCCTTTTCATATTGCAGACACAACTGCTTTCCAAGTACCACGCCTACATTATCTCATTCACCGCTCACCATGATCCTTTGGATAGTTCATGAGGAAACTGAGGCCCGATGTGCTCTGCCCAGAGTCACATCCCAGTGGGTGACCTAGTGAAGCCTCAGAGCTGGCATCCAAAACGCCTGCAGTCTGTCTCCAAAGCCCCAGCTCCAGCCTGGGGGAGGCCTGGGAGCAGGTGATCTAGGCGCAGGTGCCTCCCGCCAATCGCTCCGGCTCCCAGCCCCCTCCCGCCTCCCCTCTGAAACCCAGCTGTGCCCCTCATGAACCTGGACTCCCACCCTCTGCCCTGCACCCCATCCCCACGTGTTCCTCCTGGGGCCGACTTCCTCAGTTTCCCCTGTGCATCTCCAGGCTCCCTGCACTGGCTCTCTCCTCTTTCTCTACAACTGGGCCCACATTTCTCCATCCAGATTTCTCTCCTCATCCCTGCCTGGTCCCTGCAGGCACTGGATGCAAGCCAGCTCTCCACCCTCTCTCATATGGCTTCCTTCCGGGGCCTCAAACCCCTTTCCCTGCTCCATCTCCACGCTGCTGGCTCAGAGCACTGTCCCAGGCTCAGCCCCAGATATGCAACATCTCAGTGCTTGGGGACAAGCACTTTACAGCTAACCTGCTCAAGAAGAGCTCCTGTCCTTCCCCGGGGACAAGCCCACAACTGACCCTTCCAGCCTCCCAGGCCTGGACTTTGCCACCATCAGTGACCCCTCTGCCAGCCAGCCCTTGGCTTCCAGTGATAGAAACTGACCCTAGGCCACTTAAGACAGAAAAGTGTTTATTAGAAGGAAATTCAGTATTTCCTACAATAGATGGAAAGGCAGGGAACCTGCCTTGGGGGCTAGGCAGGGACCGGGGCGCACGGGGCACCAAGCTACAGCCAAGACCATGGAAACAGCCTTGTAGGGAATGACCATTGGAGTCCCCCGTCCATCTCCGAGTCCTTCCTCTGCGTTAGGAGCCCCAGGTGGAGCACTGGCTGACGGAGCTCCAGCAGGAAAGGCCTGGGGGAGGGAGGATTTGATCTGCAGGCTTCTGCAGCTCTGCCTCCTGCCGGGGCTCCTAAGGCTGAAGGGACAGCCCCGTTATACACATCCGAACAGCTGCTGCATCTGTAGAGGTCATTTCCAGAATGGCCTTACATCTCGGTGTCCCCAGTGGCCTGCACCGAGTCCCATTCTCACTGCCTCTTTCTAGGAGCAGCTGGTGGACCGCAGGCCGGTGTGGTTCCCTGCTAGGGCAGGACTCTGGGCCAGGCTGCCCGGTTTCCAAGGCTGGCGGCACCACTGCCTAGCTGTGTGGTCTCAGGGAAGTTATTAACATCTCTGTACTTTGAGTTCGCCCATCTGTGAAACGAGGATACTAGAACTACCTGTCTCGGGTGGTGGTTGTGCAGATGAAGTACGCTAATGGACACAGAGTGCTTCCAAGGAGCCCAGGGCCCAGAAGACTCTGTAATGTAAGCTGCTATTACTCCCAGGGCATCTTGCGCACCGTCCACACTGGAGTCTCCAAACCTTCTCTCGCTCTCTGCCTTCCTCAGCTGATGGTTCCCCGGAGACACACAGCCCACTTGGCTGGTCTCTGAGGCCCGATCTGAATGGCCTTGGCCCATCTGAAACCAGTCTCCCTCCAGGACGTCTGTCCAGCCCGACACTGGCACTCACGCCCCAGGGGGAGCTTTTCCTGCTGAGCCCCACACACTCAGCACGCCCGCCTTGCCCTCCAACTATTTGTACACTCCTGCCCCTCCTTCCACACGTGTGTGCCCCTCCCCCACCTCCTCTTCACCAATCCCCCCTCCTCGGTCAGACCCAGCTTTCCAGGACCCCTAGGCTGGTGATGATGCCAAGACCATGGTGGGGGTGAGGGAGGAGCTGGGGCAGTAAAGAACCTAGAGGGGAAAGGCAGGCTCCAAGGGCCAGACCCCCCCCAACTCTTTCCTGGCCCACCTGCGGGTCAGGGAAGAGGGGCCTGTCCCACTGCTCCCCCCATCATCTCCACCCCACTGAACCTCAGGGCTCTGGGTTGCCATGTTTATCAGGTACACCCCCATGTCCAGGTAGAAGCAATGTTGGTGTTCCTGGGGCTCCTGGCACACTCACTGCAGGCCCAGGGAGGTTAAGGAGCTTTCTGGAGTTTCCACAGCTGGGGCACACCCCACTCTCTCCTGCTCCACCCCTGCTCACAGGGCACCTTATCTGGCTTCCCCTGCACAGCGCCTAATACACAAACCGACCTCAATAAATGCTCCTGAAGGGGGACATAAGCTCCACCGGGACATGTACTGGCCGCAGGGACAGGCCAGGGTGGGCTGAAGCCCTGGAGGTCTGCGTCTCATCAGCCTGTCCCACACACCCCCCTCGGGTCCCTTCTAGGACCTCCGGCCTCCCGTGGGCTCTGGCGCAGGAAGGAGCTGCCCCTCTCCCCCCACCCCCACACCTCCCACCGCCCCTTCCACCTCCTACATACACTCCCTCCTCCCTGCGTTTGCCCACAGCTCATCAGGCGTCTGCTCAGGGTGGGAAGACAGCAAAGTGTGGACGGAGGAGAACAGCCTGGATGCAAGCCCCGCGCAGCACAGCCATCCGAATTCTGGCTACCACCTCCTTCCAGCCTCGGTTTCCTGGCCTAGTGGGGAAGGGGGGGCAATTCCTGCCTTTGCCTACCTAGCAATGTGTAGGAGTCTATAAAGATGAAATAGTATGTGATAAAATATGCAGCTGAACACACTGGAAGGTCGTAAAATGTTACACAAATGTAAGGGGTTCCGAGCTGGCCGTAACATGGGCATTAAACCGCGGCCTCGCCAAGACGTTCACCATAAAACCTCCAGAGCTGTGGGGAGGGGCCGGGGCTTCTGAGATTTCTGCCACTTCTGTGAGTGACCTCCTCCTCTTCATCACATGTTCTGCATTGATCATATATTCCTTCTGTAATCAGAAAAAAAAAAGTTATATAAAAGGAATACTTGTGAAATAAAGTATCTGAACTCCTGGTCTTATACCATGTCAATGGGGAAGGTTCTAGCCAGCGGTGGAAGAGAGGTTTATGGGCAGCACGGAGAGTGGAGGTTCTCCCGCCTGCTTTCATGGGCTCTTCTGCCCTGAGAGACCTGAAGCTGGGAGCTGGGAGCTGGAAGGAGGGACCACAGGGCAGACGATGCAGGCTGTCTGGGTCTGAGGACACGGGCCCCAGCGAGAGGCTCCTTGGCCTCACTCAGACAGAAACCAAACTGGAGCCTCGAGGAAAAGCCAGCAGAGTTCAGCAAGGACACAGAGAGTAGATAGGAAGAGAGACTCGGAAAGGAGAGGAGAGCGAGCCTCATCTTTGCCTGGGGCCTGGGGTTTTTACTGAGGATGGTGGTCTGGGGCACATGTCTTCTCAGTAACCCAGGAACAAAGACCCGTGGTCCTCCATCAGTCACTGATACCCTGGAGCCTGGGTCTTGATGCATCAGCGGTCTTGGAAAACGTGATGAGCCCGCCCCTTCCCTCCTCCGTTATCTGTTGCAAGTTATCTCTGGAAGACTGCAGAGAAGTCACTACCTCCTTGCCCCTCACAGGGAGAACTATACTATCTGTGCTAGAAGGCTGGTGGAAGGCGGGGTGGAGGTCCTAGCAAGAAGAGAAGCAGGAAAAGAAGTGGTTTTTCATGGGGTCCCTTTAGTTTCCCTGTCTCAAAGGACTTCTAGCCCTATATCCAGCAGGCTCTTCTTCCCCACCTAGAGACTCAAGGCTCAGCACGACATCCCAAAGCGACAAGTATCCTGAGCTTCCCACCCTCTTGGGTGCCACCCCCATGTCCAGCTGCCCCCGGGGCCCTTCCCCCTGGAAGTTTCACGGGCCCTTTCAATGCAACAGGCCTGTGGTGGGCACAGCTAAGTGCCCACCCTTCTTCCCGGCTAACAGACTCAGTTTCTCTGGGGAGCAGAGCAGATCCCGGTTGGGGGAGGGGACCTCCCGAGCCCCAGGTCCAGTCAGAGCAGCCGCTTCTCCTTCCGAGATGCGGGTGTAGCCACGGCCCCTGAGCCGTCTCTTTCCCCTGAGAGGAGATTGTCTAGGCAGCTGCTAGGAATGAGTTCCCACCAGATAAAAAGAGATCTTTACCAGGAGAAGACCTCCCGCTCCCACCCCTTCCTCCTGCGGCTCCCACAGCTGGGATGTAGTTCAGTGGCTGAGGCCACCATCTCGTCGTGACCAGAGTCGTGAGGGCAGCAAAGTGGACAGGCGGAGGGGATGGGCTCCTTGACGATACTGATGAGCGGCTTTCAGATGCTTCCAGAGTGCTTTGTCATGGGGGAAACAAAACCTCTTGTTTAAACCACTGCTCCCCAGGGCGCCTGGGTGGCTCGGATGGTCGTTAAGCTTGTGCCTTCAGCTCAGTCATGATCTCAGGGTCTTGGGATCAAGTCCTGCAGGGGGCGGGGGGCTCCCTGCTCCGCGGGGAGTCTGCGTCTCTCCCTCTGTCTCTGCTCCTCCCCCGCCGCCCCTCCCCCACCCCCACTCCTGCTCTCTCTGTCAAAGAAATAAAGATTGTATTTATTTTTTTGGCAGAGAGAGAGCACACAAGCAGGGGGAGCGGGAGAAGCAGACGCCCCGCGGAGCAGGGAGCCCGATGTGGGACTTGATTCCAGGTCCCTGGGATCGTGACCTGAGCTGAAGGCAGACTCTTAACCAACTGAGCCCCCCAGGCGCCCCAATAAATAAAATCTTTAAAGAAGTAAATAAACGACTACTTCTTCACTACTTCCTTTACCCCCCCATCTGGAAGTGGCACTTCTGCCCACCACGCCATCCCAGATTCCCCCCTGCCTCCTATCTGTGGCTTAGCTCCCCTCCACTGTTTAACCTGGCCCCTGGCCCCCCACACTCGCACTGGAACTAACCAGCCCCCCTACCTCTGAGCTCCCTCCCTGACCCACATTCTAACTGCCCAAGTGATTTTTCTAAAATACCAATCTGGGGGCGCCTGGGTGGCTCAGTCGTTAAGCGTCTGCCTTCGGCTCAGGTCATGATCCCGGGGTCCTGGGATCGAGCCCCACGTCGGGCTCCCTGCTCGGTGGGAAGCCTGCTTCTCCCTCTGCCCTTTCCCCTGCTTGTGCTCGCTCTCTCTCGCACTCTTGGTCTCTCTCTCTCAAAAAAAATAAATAAAATCTGGGGCGCCTGGGTGCTCAGTCGTTAAAGCGTCTGCCTTTAGCTCAGGTCATGACCCCAGGGTCCTGAGATCGAGCCCCGCATCGGGCTCCCTGCTCAGCGGGAAGCCTGCTTCTCCCTCTCCCACTCCCCCTGCTTGCGTTCCTTCTCTCGCTGTGTCTCTGTCAAATAAATAAATAAAATCTTTAAAAATAAATAAATAAATAAAATGAAATACTAATCTGCTTATGTTTCCTACTCAAGTATCCGGGAGCTACAGAACAATGCTCAAGATCCTGAGCATGGATTCAAGGCCACTGGTAACATGGCACCCAACCACCTTCGCTCTCCTCTCCTGCCACCCCCCCAGACCCATTCTCTTTGCAGCTACCCGAGTAATGGTGCACACCCTCCCATCCCTCTGAATGTGAGTGCCTACTTATCCTCCAAAACCCATTTCAAACATCCCCTCCTCTGTGAAGCCCTCCTCACCCAAATAAACCTTCCTTCCTCTGGGAGCCCCCAGCCTGTTGTCTCACGCCAGCATTACGTTCTTAGCCTATATTCTACTTATATATTTGCCAGTAGGCTCAATGACTTTAGGGCGAGGATATACTCCAGAGCCCCCCGCACCTCCCGGCACAGTGTTTGACAGGAGGGATTGGTCAGGTTTTGGGGGAAAAGGCAACAGTACAAAACACCTTCTGGTGCTTTATGTGCAGAAACCACAATCCCATCCTCCTTAGCCCTTCCTGCTCCATGTCCTGCTCACCCCCCTTCCTGCCCGGCCTCCCCTCCCCCCCCATTGCCCATCCTACTGAGCCTCCCCCGCAGTGGGCACCCAAGGGAAGAACTCCACCTTCTCTCTGAGTGGGCTGCCCACCCCACCCCACCCCCACAACTCTGGACTTGGATTTGGGGGAGGGACAGATCCATGAGGTTCTGGTCACCTTGGCCCTCAGTAAGAGAATTGCACCAGTGGTCAGAAGAATCTGGCTTCCATTTGGCAATATCAAACGCATTTTCTCACATCTGCGATATCCTCCAAAATCTAAGAAAGCAGATATCCAGATTTCATGTAAAACGTAAGCTCCACAAGAGCAGGGTCCCCGCCTATTGTCCTGCACTAAGCCCCCAGCCCCCATCCAGAGCCCCCATCTGGAGTGGGTGCACCATAAACGCTTGTTGAATGGAAGTCAATCTCAGGATCATCTGTAGGTTCTAAGAGGGCAATAAGCTCTGCTCAGCAACTGAGGAGTGCTTGAGTGTGTGCATGCTTTTATTTCTTTCCACGCAGCCTCATTACACAGGCAGACTCTGAGACACTCACTTAATGAAACATTATGCTGCCATTAAAAATATTGTTTACAAAGAGTTTATAACATGCAAAATGTCTTCTGTTACAAAGCTAAAAGGGAAAAAAGGAATTAACAATAGACATGAGTCATATTTATCACACCATCTGAAAGCAAGCAAAGTTTCAAGCAAGGGGGGGGCCCGGAAGGCACAAAGACGCTAGCAGTGCCTGGCGCTTCCCCAGCCCTCATTCTCCTGTTCTCTATTTTCCAACTTGTGAAAAATATGCACACATTACGAATAAAGTGGGAAACATACCCCTTATTTTCCAAAAGAACATGGACAGAGCGGACAGCCCCCTCCCGCCTCACCCCATTGCCCTCGGGGCTGCGCCGGGTTAGACAGCGCCTGGGGACACGGTGACCCTGGCCTTCCCCACCTCAAACCACAGGGTGCTCAGCAAGGGAGTGGCAACCAAGCAGCTCGGCCTGTTCCAGACTGGAAAGGGCGCCTCGAGGAGGGAGGGCGCCGCCCCCGCAGGTGGACAGCGCCTCTCTCCAGAGGCGGGGCCTGCCCTGGGGCGCTCAGAGGGCTAATCCTGTAGCTCAGGAATTCCCAAAAAGGACTCGCTCCGGAATTTCCCAGCCGGGCAGACAGACAGACAGCCAGCCACCGCAGACAGCTCCCCCACTGAGCACAGATGTTCGCCTGGGGGTAGCGGCGCTGAGAGCCAACACAGACGCACCACTCAGCGGGGACAGGCCGTCCAAGGCGAGCGCCAGACAAGAGCCGCCCGGGCAGGCTGGGGCTGGGACGGGGAGGCCGGCGAGGGCTCCCCTGGATCGCGCGGTGCCTGCAGGCCTCCTCTTGGTCCAGCAGGCGTCGCCGCGGCTCTAGGGGCGGCGGGGCGAGCGAGGGCCGCGGTGGGACTGCCGCCGGGGCTACAGCCCCTATCGTTTGTTGTATCAATGGTGGCTTGTCTATCATGTCCCCTACTGGCCTGGGGGCTTCCCAAGGGCAGGAATTTTATCTTAGACTCACCCTAACCCCGGGTGCCCGTAACACCCGCACCTGAGGTGCCCCATCAAGTCTGACAAACGACCCCCGACGCACAAATACCGGATCGAAGAGTGACGGGACCAAAGCCTGAAGTGAGAATACTGGGGACAGCGCCAAGCCGGGGAAGGCCCCCCCACCTCTTCCCCACCCGGCTCGCCCCAGCGCGGCCCCAGCCCTAGACGCAGGCAGAGCGGGAACCGACGTGGCCCCGCCGGGCTGGGCTGAGCGCGCCCGGACCTGCCCGGCCGAGCGGAGCAGCCCAGGGACCCCACACGTTCCCGCCCCCAGCCCCCGCGGTCGAGAAACGCGGGATGTGCCCCAAGCCGTCTCCTGCTGCGGGTAACCCAGGGCCGCCCTCTCTGAACAGCTACCACCAGCCGTCCCCTCCTAACCCTCTCCCGGTTTCTTTTCTTTTCTTTTCTTTTTTAAGATTTTATTTATTTATTTATTTATTTGAGAGAGAGCACATGAGAGGGAGGAGGGTCAGAGGGAGAAGCAGACTCCCTGCCGAGCAGGGAGCCGGATGCGGGACTCGATCCCAGGACTCCAGGATCATGACCTGAGCCGAAGGCAGTCGCTTAACCGACTGAGCCACCCAGGCGCCCCCGGTTTCTTTTCAGAGCAGTCAGTCCCGCAGAAGCTCGGCCCCTTCACTCCACAGCGATTTCACTCCCTCCACGAACACGTACGGACCCCCTGCCACGTGCGCCAGGTGCCGGGCAGGCGCGGGCGATGCCGCCGCGGACTGACACCCTGCGCTCGGCGAGCTGCGATTCTCGGGACCCCCGAGCGGGGATCGGGCGATCTCGCCAGAGGCACGTAGGAGGCCCACACCCAGGTGTCCTCCCAGGTGAGCGAAGCGCGCGCGAGGCGCCGCCCTGGGGCTGGTGGGCGGCTGGACTTCGGACCCGCGGGAGCTGCGGGCCTCACGTCTGCAACCGCCGAGCTGGGCGCGGCCGGGGGGGGGGCGGGGGCGCCGGGGGAGGGGTGGGGGGGCCCGGGGCGTGCGCCGAGCCGGGCCGGACCCAGACACTCGGTTACGCTCCGGAGGTGTTTACAGTCCGCGGGGCGGGTCTCGCCTCCCGCCGCCTGCGGCCCTCGGAGGCCAGCGCTGGCCCTCCCCGCCCCAGGCTCCTCCCCCGAGGGACCTCTGCGCCCGGCTGGCAGTGGCGTCGCGGCCGCGTGTAATTACAGGCGCTGTCGCCAGGCCCGGCCGTAAAAGAGGAGGATGAAACGGCCTGGGCTGCAGCGAGCGGGGCCCGAGGCGGCCGGGAGCCCCGCGTCTGCGGCTTCCCGCGATGCGCGGCGCGGGGAAGGGCCGGCCCGGGAGGCGCACACGCCCGCAGCGCCAGCCGCGCGCAGACAGCCGCGCTGTGACACGCAGAATCCACGAAACGCACGCAGGCACACGGCCTCGGGCCTCCCGCTGCAGACGCGCACACGAGCCTCGGCAAACACCTGTGCCCGCTCGCGCCAACCCTGCTCCAGACGGCAGCAGATGCCGGCGGGGAGCAGGGCGGGGGCGCCACGTCCAGCGGTGCGAGCGCCTGGCGAGGGGGAGGGGCCCGCCGGCCCGGAGCCCCGGCGGCCGCGGGGCGAACCCCCGCCCCTCCCCACGGGCCCCGCTCGCCGCTGCACGTCTCCCCGTCTAGACACGCCGTTCGCAAACATTAGCACACGGACGCCAGAGCTGCACGCGCCTCCGCACACGCGGCTGTGAAGCTACACACACATGCCTTCGCACTCGCGCGCCACCACACGTATTTACCCATGTCCGATGCACATGTGGGGTCACAGTTTGCCACCCTTGGTGAATGCCGATTCTCACAAGCCCCTTCGCATCGTACACACGTGCGTTCGCGCCCGCGCGCGCGCGCACACACAAACACGTCCTTAGCGCCCTTTGGCGCACGCGAAGCGAGCGAGAGAGAACGCCCTCGGACCAGGAGCCCGAGTGTCCCTCCCTCGCGCTGTTAACGACGGGCAGAGGCGCCCTTGGCCCCGGCCGCACACGTTACACACTTGGTCACAAGGGTCGCACTTTATTCCCGGCATCCAGGCGATGACACAATCTCCCGAACAAAGACAACATTGACAAACCCAACAAAAACAAACAGCCGCGTGTGTGGGGAGGGGCAGCCGAGCGGAGTCCGGGAAAGGCGGGTGGGAGGAGAGTGAGAACGCGGGCGCCCGAGCCTGGGTGCGCTAGGCTCGGGAAAGGTGCGGGCCCTGTCGACGACTTTGCACCCGCCAGACCCGCGCGCGGCGCCGCACAGCCGGGTCCCGCACCGCGCGTTCGCAGACCTGCACGTGCGGCTCGTTCCCTTCTCCCGCACGCCACTGAGCCGGGGGACACAGACCCAGCGCCCCGCACAGGCCCACGGGGCCGCATGCAGACCCACAAGCGAGCGAACTCGCGGCGCAGAGCACCTTCGTCCCGGCAGACGCTTAGATCCCGCTCCGCTCGCCTGCCCTCCCCTCCTCCACCTCCCAGCCCCCAAGCCCCGGGGCCGCCGCGCTCCGGGCGGGGCGGGCCGGGGCGGGGCCGGGGGCGGGGCCGCCGGTGGGCGGGGCTGGCCCAAAAGGCGGAGTCGCCCGGCGGAGGGGCCAGAGCTGTGCGCGGGGCCGAGTGCGCCGCTGAGACAGCCCGCGGGAACCCGGACCCCGAGGAGCCCCCCTCGTCCTCGCCCGGCCTGGCCAGGCCCTGCGCTATGGAGTTCCTCTGGGCCCCGCTCTTGGGTCTGTGCTGCAGTCTGGCCACTGCTGACCGCCACACCGTCTTCTGGAACAGTTCAAACCCCAAGTAAGCCCCGAGTCTCCGGCCGGCAGCCTGGGCGCCCGGTTGGCACTGCCCAGCCCCTAACCCCTCCTGCCCGGGTAACTGTGCCTGCCAGCCCCTGACCTGAGTCTTGGGGCGGTGACCAGAGGCGGGAGGGATTCCGTAGACTTTTTCCCCCGCACTTCTCCCCCATAACTGGGAGTACCCCACCCCTGGGCAGGAACCTGTCCGTGACTGCTTGCACAGGGTTCTTTCTGCCCTTCCTTTCCGTCTCTCTGGTACCTCTGTTACTCTGAAGTGAGGGACCCTTGCTGAACAGTTCTGCCGGCCAGGGCTCTTGTTCTAGGCCCTTCCACCACAAAAGCTTCTGTGTGTCACTTGGACATGTGCCCACCCGGACAGGTACCTGATGTGACATCAGGCGTAAGCAGAATGCTCATTGTAATCCTGGGAGGACCCCTCAGGAGGGACCTGGCCTTCTGGCTTTAAGCGTCTGCATTCTGTGTTTGAGATGAGCCTGGAAAGCTTCCCTCCACACACAAGGGATCTTCCGAGGTGGCACGAGTGGGGCACATGCTGTGTGTAGATAGGCTGAGGGAGGCACCTGTTTAGGAGATTTGGGGGGGCGGGTAGGGAGGGCATGGGAAAGGTTCAGAAGGAGTGGAAAGGGTTAAAAGGGTGACAAAGGGCTCTGGGCAGGAAGGAGTTAATTTCTCCTGGGCAGGTTTAGGGCTGGGAGGCAAATGGTACTGGGAGGAAGAAGCCCCGTTGGACCCTTTGTTCTTGCCCTTGAGTTTTTGAAGTTATGGGAACAATATTTGTGGGAAAATGGGGGAGGGGGGTAGGGTGGAGCAGGGAGAGGAGGTCTGGGCAGCTTGGGGTCAGGAAAAACACTTCACTCAGCTTGGCCACCCGCAGCCCTAGCACGCCAGCCCCCCACGCCCCTTGAGAAATGTGTTGTGCCAGCTTCCTTGGACCCTGTGGCAACATTGCCTGGTGGGGGGTCTGTGGGCTGGGGCTTGTGGGCCGGGGAGGGAACAGCCAGCTGCCAACGCAGGAGGCCAGTGCCCTTTTGCCCATTGGCCACAGGGGCAGCCCGGTCAGCCCCCTCCACCTCACTGCTTGCTTCCTGTTCTTTACCTCCTTGATCCAATCTTGTCCTAGTGGGAGAGAGCGAAGTCCCTGTTTATGCCCATGCCAGGTGTTGGCTGGAGGAGGAGGAGGGGCAGGAAGCCATGAGTAGGGAGGGGGGAACCTGGCCTTTTCCGTTCCCAAGCTCCCAGATTTCCTCTCTTTCAGGAAGGAGCCTCTTCCTTGCCCCCCCCTCCGCCTTCCCTGACGCCGCTGCTGCCCCCCTTTCCCAGACGGGGAGCCAGGGTCAGAGGAGCCTAAGTGGAACAGATTGTACTGGGGGGGGAGTAATGGGTGCCCCCACCAAGCACAGCTTCTGCCCTGTCCATCTGGCCACACGTGCGCGCGCGCGCGCGCACACACACACACTCCACCATCCCAGGATTGAAGAGAAGCCAGCCAGAGTGCAATGCACAGGCAGCCGAGCTGGCCCGCTTGCAAGCACAGATGAGGTGGCGATGAGCTGGGCGGGGGTGAGGCTGGCCTGGGTGACTCAGGGTAGTGGGCATCGGCGGGATCTCCAGGTCCCAGGCGGGGGGGGGGGCGGCTTGGGGAGAAGGGCGGGGCTGCCGTGAGCTGGGCGCTGGCCTCGCGGGTGCTGGAGGGGCACGTAGCCCACCCACTCAGACCTGCCAGCTCCTTAGGCCTGGGGGACCGAGCCCGGGGCAAGTCCTGGCATTGGGGTCTGGGGGGCCACGCACATTGGACAAGGTAAACGTTCACAGGTTCTCATGAATGCTGGGGCGGGTGGCAGAGGTGGATGAGGAATGAGTCAGTGCCCGTCACGGGAATGGGGGAAAGACGCCAGGCCGAGAGCTGAAATACCTGTTTGAAATGGCTTCTATGTTTATCTCTCCAGAGAGGAATTTTAAAAGCCTCTCCCTCGCTCGCGCGCTCCTCCTCCCCTCCCCCTCCTCCGCCCCAACTCCCTCCTCCACCCCCACCCCCCCGGGGGAGGAGCCCGGGGTAGCCAGGGCCGAGAGCTGGCAGGCTGCCCTCAGGCCGGGCCGCGGGGGGGGGGGGGGGGGATTGTCCCGCGGACGGGGCAGGGGGTGCCCACCCCAGGGGCCTCGCGTCCGAACTCCTGCCCTCCCCCCACCTGTGCCGGAGCTTCGGTTGGCAGCCAGCACTGCTGAGTCTGGCTGGCAGCGCCGGGGAATTTAGAGTCGCTGACCAGCTCGGAGGGGGCGGGAGTGGGGGTGGGGGGGAGGCAGCTCCCCCGCCAGGACCCCACCCCGCCCCCCGCTGGAGCCAGGTGTCTGGGGCCGCCGGGCTGGAGCCCGAGGGGCCTGCGGGAGGGAGCTGGCTGCCCCTGGGATCGCGGGTGGGAGAGGAGGCCTCCCACCGATAACTCCAGCAGCTCTGGAGCTCCTTCCTCGGAGGTGAAGTGTGGCTTTGGAGGTAAAGGGACTGGGAGGTTTGGGGTGCTTTGGGAGAAGGGGACAAGGAGGCCTGAGCCTAAACTGGAGGAGCTAGAAGGGGGATTTACTGTGGGCCTGGTGTGCTGGGGGCGGGAGTGAATGCACTCAGGGGCTCAGGGGAAAGGCCAGGAGTGAGGGACCCCAAGCTGTAGATGTGCTGGGGGCTAAGAGCAGGTAAGCGCAGCTAGGAGAGCAGGGGTTCCTAGACCCCCATTGCAGTATGCCCACAGGCTGGGAGGGTCTCAGATTGAGGGCTAACAACATTTAAAGGAGTAACTGGGAGAACAGATTTGGGGAAATGCTCCCGGGAGAAGAGCAGGATGAGTGACCTAAGGACACAGTCAGTAGCCCTTCCATGGGTAAATGTCTGGGGCTTATGCAAAGTGCTTTGGTACCTGAAGGATACTAAAGTGGGCACTGTTCAGAGGATGAACTAGAGGTAGTGATGGGAGCAGGCGTGTGTGAAGATGGTGTAAAGATACTGAAGAGGTCAAGATCAGTAAATATTGGGAGTTGAGATTCTTGAAGAATCTTTGTGGGGGTCCAGTGTGAAATGTGGGGGGCCAGGAAACATTTGGAAGCTCGCAGCCCTAGCCGGGCTTCCCGGTGATGGCCTGCTTCCTCCCGCCCTGCACACGCAGGTTCCGGAACGAGGACTACACGGTGCACGTGCAGCTGAACGACTACCTGGACATCCTGTGTCCGCATTACGAGGATGACACCGTGGCCGACGCCGCCAGGGAGCGGTACACCCTGTACCTGGTGGAGCGCGAGGAGTACCAGCGGTGCCAGCCCCAGTCCGAGGACCAGGCTCGCTGGCGGTGCACCCAGCCCAGCGCCAGGCACGGCCCCGAGAAGCTGTCGGAGAAATTCCAGCGCTTCACGCCCTTCACCCTGGGCAAGGAGTTCAGGGAGGGGCACAGCTACTACTATATCTGTGAGTCCTCAGGGCTCGCACACGGGCCGCGGGGACCGGCCCAGAGCCGCACACAGCCCCTCCCATCCTGAATTGTTTTCACGCGTTCACATGACAAGCGTGGAGTGAGCTTCTGCTGTGCACGGGGCACTCTGCTTGGCACGACAGGCACAGAGATAAATAAAACTCCGTAGGGCCCCTATCCTCCAGGAAACTGGAAAGCGACGCACACGGGGGACTCACCTTAGCACAGCACGATATGAAGACACGGACACAGGGGCCTTGGGAGAATGACGTGGGTAACGGCCAGGCTCCGGAGGCTCAGAGACGGGCTCCTGGGGAAGATGACCCAAGAGCTTAGGACAGGCAGAGACGCTGGCCAGGCACGAGGGGACATGTGCAAAGGGAGCATGACATCTTCAGGGAACTCTATATGGTTCAGTCTGGCTGCAGTAGGAGGGACCCTGGAAGTGGGCAGAGGTGGACAGGGCACATCATGGGGGCCTCGGAAGTGCTAAGGAGTTTGGATTTTGTCCTAAGGTAGTAGAGAAGCACTCGTGGCTACAAGAGTTAGAAAATCTGCTGGTCAGTGGGGCCTAGGTAGGGGGAACGTAGTGTGAAGGCCTCAGCCAACTTCGGGCTGGGAAGAGCGAAGGATGGACTGTGGCAAGAGGACAGGGTCTGTGTGCTTTTACCGCCACCTCCAAAGCCAAGGGTCATTGCAAAGAATGGGAGGTTGAGCGTGAGGCAGAAAGCGGGCAAACGACAAGGAAGGTGAGAATCACAGATGAGCAGGAAGAGAGGGGCTCAAGTGAGCAGGGCCTGAGAGAGGAGAGCCAGAGGGTTTGCACTTGTATTTTCTCCCAACAAAGGATCCTCTCTTAACGCTCTGCGCGGGTTTGTCTTGCAGCCAAACCCATCCACCACCAGGAAGACCAGTGCTTGAGGTTGAAGGTGACTGTCAATGGCAAAATCAGTGAGTGTCAGAGCCCTGTGAGCCTCCTTCCTCCATCTGTTTGCGGGGCCTGGGCTAGTGACCTGGGATGGCAGGGAAGTTCCACCTGCCTGCCTCCCCAGGACAGTCCCTGATCGGCCACCGCCCTTGCCTTTCAGCTCACAGTCCTCAGGCCCATGCCAACCCACAGGAGAAGAGACTTCCGGCAGGTAGGTAGCCAGAGCAAGTTGGGCCTGGGGTCTGCTTACAGAGGTTGGGTACAGAAGGTGGCTTCTTTGCCAGGTGGGGGCTGGGGAAACCTCATGGAGCTGACGGCCAATGCCAGCAATAGGGCTGCTCACCTTGGGGGCGCTGGCCCTCTCATCTTGCAGATGACCCAGAGGTACAAGTTCTCCATAGCATCGGTCACAGTGCTGCCCCCCGCCTCTTCCCACTTGCCTGGGCTGTGCTGCTCCTGCCATTCCTGCTGCTGCAGACCCCATGAAGGGCTGTGTGCCACATCCAGCCTAAGGACCGGACCGGGGCTGAGGAGGCGGGGCGGGGCATCCCTCACCTGTCCTGGGAACCATTCCCACCACATGCACAAGCTGCCATTCAGCAGCCTCAAAACGGGTCAGGATTAAGGGTTTCAACCCAAAGGAGGTCAGCAAGCCTGGCAGTGCCATCCCTTCCTCCACCCTGAGGGACAAAGAAGTGGGGACAGTCCTTTCCCCGCCATTCCTGCCCTTAAGCCAAAGAAACAAGCTGTGCAGACGTGGCTTCTTAAGGAGGGCACCGTGGGAGCCAAACTGGCAGGGGCCTGCGGTCATGCAGATGGACACTGAGCTTGGCAGAGATGCCCCTCCCGAGAGAGCCAGGATGCCTGGATGAACTGACTGACTGAAAAGCAGGAGACAGTTCCATGCTTGGGAGCCAGAGACCGGGAGAGGCGGCATGCTTGGGCTGACCCAGCATCTCTCCCGAGGCTTCCGGAAGACTTTGAAGCTGCCGTGGAGAGTTTGTAGCCAGGCACCACGTCCTGTCCCATCTGGGGCAGCACTGCCCAGAGCGGTGCCCGCAGGGGGCTGTGCCACCCTGTGCCTGGAGTGTAGCTGCAAGGGCAGGACCCACGCATACAGGATCTGTATATAAACTTGATGTGTGTCTGCTGATTTCTACAACTGGAGTTTTTTTATACAAAAAAATAAAGCGATGTGTTTATTTGGACATGCTTGTCTGCCCCCCCCCATCCCCCATCCTAATTTAGGACCACTGGGTCCCTGCCACGTGCTAGGCTCTGTGGGACACCAGGCAGCACCTGGGTTTAAATTTTCTTCCTTCCATCTGGAAAGAATACACGCCCCTCACTAGCACCAAAGGGTGGGGTGCTTCCTCCTCTGAGCGCCGCACTGCGGTCTCGGGGGCTCCAGGCTGCACTCCACTCCCGCATCGCGGGGCTTTGGCAAACCGTCCGGTTGCTCCTGCTGTTGGGTGCATCGGGGAATACCAGCCGAGGCACGGCAGGCCGCCTGGTCCCACAGACCCGGCAGCCGGGGCAGCCGGGGCAGCCGGGGCGTGCGGGCTGTGGGCTGTGCGAGGCCGCAGGGAGAGTCCCCAGCAGCAGGTCCTGTCGGTTGGACTAGGGCGTCAGTGACAGGTGCTCCAGCCGATTGGCCCAGTCGCCCAAAGTTGGCAGTGTGGCTGAAGGCGGAGGGCGCCTGACAGACTGGTGATTCCCGGCCAGCCCACTTATTTAGGGGAGACACTGGGAAGAGGCTTCAACAAACCGGGGAAAAGCCTGGGCAGGTGAGGTTGCGGTCGGGGCCTCCGGGGCGGGAAATGTCCAGCAATTAAGGCCGGCCACGACGGCTCAGGGCAAGAGACTTGAGGCTGGGGTCCGGGTGAGCCAAGGGGTAAGCAGAAAGGGAGGAGCGGCGGGTGCCCGCGGCCGGTCCGCGGAGCCCGGGCTGGGTACCCGCCAGGACCTGGAGAGGCCACATCGTACCAGGCCTCCGGCGCGCCCGGACCGGCAAGGGTGGGGCCTGGTGATCGGGGGCGGGACCTGGTTCCGGCAGGACGCCCGCGGGGGCGGGGCTGCGGGTCCATTTCCGGCGGACGGCGGCGCGCGGAGGGGGCGGGGCTCCGGCGCGGGGGCGGGGCTGCGGCGGCGCGGGCTCTGGCCCAGCAAGTGGACGCCGGCGCTGCGCCGCGGATCCGTCGCAGGGGGAGATGGAGGCTGGTGGCGTGGCCGACTCGCTCCTCTCTGGAGCTTGCGTGCTCTTCACCCTCGCCATGTACTCCACCGGCCTGTGAGAGCGCGGCCGGGCTAGGCTGGGGCAGGACCTGGAAGTCAGGAAGGGAGAGAGAGGGAACAGAGACGTGGCCGCAGCTCCAGGCTGCACCCGGAACCTGGGTCAAAGTGGATTCGGGTCGAGGGATCCGGGGCACAAGGGCGAGGCTGGGCACTTGAGGGACAGGCCAGAGAGCTGAGGGCGGGGCTGGGACCTGCAGTTGTCCGGGGACGACCACAGGCATCAAGGATCTCGACTCCCCAGCAGCCCGGTTCTCCCTTCCCATCTCTCACCTCTGCTTTCGGGACCCGTTACAGCTCGGACCTCAGGCAAATGCGGATGACCCGGAGCGTGGACAGTGTCCAGTTCCTGCCCTTTCTTACCACGGACATCAAGTGAGAGGGGCGACGTTTGCGGCGGGAAAGGTTGAGGGAGGTGGGGAGGTGGGAGGAGGAACGCTGAAGAGGCCCCTTGGGTCCCCTTCCCATCCTCATCCCCGTGGTGAACGACCCTCCTGTCCACCCTGCAGCAACCTGAGCTGGATGAGTTACGGGGCCTTGAAGGGTGACGGGACCCTAATCTTTGTCAACGCCACGGGTGCTGTGCTTCAGACCCTGTATATCTTGGTGTATCTACACTACTGCCCTCGGAAGGTAGAGACCCTCCCTTGGACCCACATCTGCTGCTCACCTGCCATGCTGGCAGAGTCAACACTGCTTCCTAGAAGATTATGATAGGCTGGCCATTGCCACTTTTTCCTGGAAGGCCCCTCCAGCCTTGCAGTCCTCCTTCCTCCGTGAAGCCAGCCTCTGACACCCACACATTGGGCACCCCCCCCCCATTTCTGGCAAGCTGGTAGTTCTGCCTAGCCTGATGGTGCCTTGCTGCTCAACAAGCTGAGAGGAATGGGCTTTTGTCTCTGATAGTTCCTTCAGAGTCAGCGCCAGTGCCTGAGAAATGAGTTGATTAGCTGTGCTTCCCCAATCCTACCAGCATTTAAGTTCCTACTGTGTGTACCAAGTTCACACCAAAAACAAAAGCAAAACGCTTCTCTCCTAGAAACCTCTAGTGTTGTGGGTGGATGGGACATGTGTTTGTCACTGGTGGGAAAGAGGCTGCAGCAACTGCTATACTGAGGCTTAGCCCAAGGTCAGCTCCCCCACTGGAGCAGGAGAGTCCGAGAGGGCTCCTGAAACATCTAGCAGTATGGCTGCTCTCTCCCCTGCAGCGTCCGGTGCTCCTTCAGACTGCAACCCTGCTGGGGGTCTTTCTCCTGGGTTTTGGCTACTTTTGGCTCCTGGTGCCCAACCTTGAGGCCCGGCTTCAGCAGCTGGGCCTCTTCTGCAGTGTCTTCACCATCAGCATGTACCTCTCACCACTGGCTGACTTGGTGAGTCGGGGGCTGTCCAGGGAAGTGGGGGAGATAAGACGGGTCAGGGTCCCATAGCCAGAGACTGTATGTAGCTTACACTCCAAAGGAAGATCCTGGAAGACAGGGCAGTAGAGGTAGGTGAGTGGGAGGCAAGAGGACAAGGCTGGGTAACAGAAGATCAGAGAGGATGTTTGACCTTTTTTCTGAGGACATTCTTAGACAAGTGGGAGCTCTGGGATGTGTCTGGGATAGGGGTCTTTCATCCTTTTTCTGTAGGCCAAGATCATTCAGACGAGATCAACCCAGCGTCTCTCCTTCCCACTCACCATTGCCACCCTCCTCACCTCTGCCTCCTGGACCCTGTATGGGTTTCGGCTAGGCGATCCCTACATCATGGTAAGCCCAACAGAGAGGGATGGCTGACAGGTGTGTAAGGTGGAAAATGAGCTCCTCTCCTCATAGCAGCCCTTGTGATTTCAGGTGCCCAACCTACCAGGGATCCTCACCAGCTTCATTCGCCTCTGGCTTTTCTGGAAGTACTCCCAGGAGCAAGACAGGAACTATCCACTCTTGCAAACCTGAGGCAGTTCACCTGACCACTGGGCACCTAATGCCAACCTGCTACCAAAGAGAGCTCCTTGCAGCTGTTCCTGCTGACCAGCTCCATGAGCACAGTGGGTTGTCGAAAAGAAAAAGATAACTCTGAGACTTGAGGGACCAAAGAAAGCGTTTTGCTTGGAAGATTGACCGGGACTTGGGAGATGAATCACTTATTTTTTATAGATTATATTTTTTAATTGTGGAGGTTGTGGTGAAATCCTTAGAATGTGCCTTAAAATAAATTGTTCCTTACCCCTGCCCATAAAAGCTTAGTCTCTATCTGGTGATTCTCAACCTGCCTGCTTGGTGAAGGGCAGAAGTGCACTGCCTGATCCACAGTTGCTCACGGGCTGGGGTTGGCTCAGAGGAGGTATTTGAAGGAACCACGAAGTCGGAAAGACCTAGGAAGGCCTTCAAAGAACAGAGCCTGGGTGTTACGAAGAACAGAAGTTAAGACTTCAAGAAGTCCTTCCTGAGAGGGTTAAAAGGACCAAGAAAGTGAAATGACATTCCATCTCGAGAGACCTTGAGAAGGGGTCTTTGCCTCCTTCGGAGCAGAAAGGAGGAGGGACACAAGCAAGGATGCAAAGATAAAAGCGGAGATGACCTCAGGGAGGTGGCTCGCCCCCGCCCCCACCCCCCGCTTCCCCACAGCCGGGACACAGAATCCCCAGTTCCCGCCCTCCATAAACAAAACAAAGTTAGAAAATAAGCTGCTCTTTAATGGGCGGCGGGAGGAAAGGCTGTCCGGTGGGAATGGGGTTGGGGTGTCAGAAGCGCATCCCCCTGCGGGCTAAGTCGGCTCGGGCCTCCTGGATCTGGCTCTGCAGCTCGCGCGCGGCGTCCTCACAGTCGTGGAAAGTGGCCACGCGGTAGCCCACGGTGCCCAGGGCATAGCAGCCGGCGGACACCAGCAAGTAGGCCGGCAGTGGCCACAGCACCTCCCGGCATGACGAGGGCAGCTCCAGGCCCAGGGCTCCCGTGGTCAGGGCCGCCCAGGTGGAGCCCAGGAGCGCCAGTCCCCAAAGCCACTGCGCTAACTTCGTCATGGGCACTGCGGGGAGAGAAGGCAGAGCTCGCGGCCCCTTCCGCCCCGCTACCCCCCTCCATCGGAGACCAGTTCTCTGTCCCCCTCACCCGCCCTCCGTATCACCTACCCTCGGGGCCGCTCCGCCGCCGCTCTCGCCCGGCTCGCCCCCCGCTTTCGGCCCTCAGCCCGCACTCACCCGCGCCGCCGTCTCCCCTGCCCGGCGCAGCTCCGACGTCAGCGTCCCGAAGGCCTCTCGGCTCGCGCGGCTTTCTGGGAGTTGTAGTCCTCGCGGCGGCGGCGCGCTCTGCCTCGCGCGGCCTTCTGGGAGTTGTAGTCCCCGCGGTGGCTCCCGGGGGAGTGGCAGCCGCCGCCCGCGTCTAGACTGCGTTCGCAGAGCCTCCGACGGCGGCCCGAGTGCCCGGGGCTCCCGTGCAGCGCTGTCCGTGAGGACCCCGCTCCACGCTGGCTGGCGTCCTGCTGAGGACGCCCTCAGACTTTGCGAGAACATGGGAATGTAATCTGGGTCCCCCAGACTTTATTCACGTATTCTTTCCTTCACTGCAACGTTGCCTGGTCACCGTCATAGCCTTCGGAGAAATGCAGCGGTGCAGACACTCGGCCCCAAAGCGGACGCCGTGACCGCTGACCGTGACGCCTCGAGATAGCTGTTAGAACAGAGGATGTCCCCCTTTAACAAAGACCCGCAGCGGAGCAACAGTGCAGCTTGGAGCCCGAGGAAGAGGGGCTCTGGGAGGGGTCTTGAAGGAAAGAAAAGTGAGTTTAAGGTATTGAGAGAGGAGTTTTAGGCATGAATTCATGGTAGGTACGTGGAAAACCAAGTAAGGGAAAAGTCGGGCAATTACCAACATCGGGGAAAAGACTCACAAAGGAAGGGCGCGGACAAGAGCCTGCCTGGCAAGGGTCTCCCTGGACATCACTGCCGCTGATCAGCACGCAGCTGCGAGAGAGCAGCCCCCGGGGGAACCGCGGGCCACTCCCCGTACAGGGGAAACAGGGCCCTTACAGGAGGTGGGGAAGGATGTGTTTGACAGGTTCGAGCTCAGCGGGAGTGTAAGAAGGCATCAGCAAGCCTGGGCTGAGAAGTGGACTAGGGTCCACTTGGTAACTACAAAATTAAGATAATTAATTTTAGAGAATTATGCAATAGATAACTGCTTAATTAAGATAAACATAGAGTGCTGTGTCCAGACGCCTCCACGTGAAGCTTTGCAGGAGGTTGGAAATGGAGACTGCTTCTCTGTGTCAAAGTAACCTGCCTGGCTCAGACCTCCAGGCCAGAGTGGGATGTTCAGTTCTCACCGATTGATTTCAAATCGCAAAGTGAGTGCCTGCATGATTTTAGAGAAGGAAGTTTCTCAGTCTCATGTCTTTGATGTTAATTAACAAAAGCGGTTTTTACAGATTCACATAGTCTTAGTAAGGACATTACATAACTCAGCTGTGAAGACTATTTTCACAGCCCGAATAATGTAAGCACTGATACTGAGTTAAGTAAACATTGGGATGTATTTGAATTGAGTGGGTGGGGGAGGGGAGGCTATGAGGAGCCTCATGGATAAAGAGAACCATAGCCTCATCTTCCATGGCAGGTGGTCAATTATATCTAAAATGGAAGAAATGAGGGGCGCCTGGGTGGCTCAGTCATTAAGTGTCTGCCTTCGGCTCAGGTCATGATCTCAGAGTCCTGGGATTGAGCCCCGCATCGGGATCCCTGCTCCACGGGGAGCCTGCTTCTCCCTCTCCTACTCCCCCTGCTTGTGTTCCCTCTCTCGCGCGCGCTCTCTCTCTCTCTGTCAAATAAATAAATACAATCTTAAATTTAAAAAAATAATAAAATGGAAGAAATGAAATAATAATATGAGCACACTACTAAGAAATATGAGGTGTACCAAGGAAGCAGCCAAGAATCCCAGGAGGGGCTTACAGAGCAGCACGTGCGGAGTTCGGAGAACTGGAACAGGGGACTGGTATTTTTCATTAAGTGCCTTTGTAAAACTAGTTGGCTTTTTAAACTATGTAAATTCTTTTGTTAAAGTAAAAAGACAAAATAAAAACATTTTTAAAAATTTGCTATATGAGGGGCGCCTGGGTGGCTCACTTGGTTGAGCGTCCAACTCTTGATCCCAGCTCAGGTCTTGATCTCAGGGTCATAAGTTCAAGCCCCCCATGTGGAGCCCACTTAAAAAAAATTGGGGAGGCGCCTGGGTGGCTCAGTCAGTTAAGCATCTGCCTTCAGTTCAGGTCATGATCCCAGGGTCCTGAGATCTGGCTCCCTGCTCAGCAGGGAGCCTGCTTCTTCTTCTCCCTCTGTCTGCAGCCCCCCTTACTTGTGCTCTCTGTCAAATAAATAAGTAAAATCTTAAAAAAAAAATTTTTTTTTTGCTATATGAACTTCGAAGCCCCACTCTACTCGCTTCCCCATTCCATCGAAAACCCTACTGGTTGCTCACCTGACTTCCAGACTTCTAGCACAGTTCAGTGGATGGATGTCAGCTTTGTAGATCCAGAAATTCTATTTGGTCATCCACAGTAGACCTGGCCCTGAGAGATTACCACTCCCCAGAACAGTTTTTGGGGAAAGATAATGAGAAGGGGCTTGCCCTACAACACAGAAAGATAGATAATAAATTATAGCATTATAATAATAATCAGCAGCCAAAGAATAAACATTCATTGAAGGGCTATGATGTGTCGTGCCCTATGGCACACTGTCGTGTTTAATTTTCACAGAATGCAGCAGTAGGTACTTTTCTATCGCCGTATATTAATGAGGCAGCTAGAACAGACAGATGGTGACTGGTAAGTAACTTGCCCAAGATCCTGCAGATAGTGAGTAGCAGAGCTATGCCATCCTTCTCGAGGCTTGGTGCTCAGTGCCTGGTCCAGGAAGGGGCAGAGAGGGATCATCATGTCAACTGACATGCACTGATTGACTGCCTGCCTTGCGCCAGGCACTTTGCTGAGCACTTTATGTGCCTGATCTCATTCAGTCTTCACAGCCACCATTTGAAGTGGGTACTATTATCTCCACTTGACAAATGAGAACACTGAGGCAAACCCCACATAATGTGACTTCTGAGCTTGCCAACTCTGCCATCCAGTATAGCACTTCTCTCCCTAGGTCAGTGGAACAGAATAAAAAGTGAAGAAATAGATTTTAAAAATATACCAGTTTAGCATATAATAGAGATGGCAACTCAAGCAAGTAAGGGAAGATGGATGATTTAAAAACCATTTGCAACTAGCTTACCATTTGCAAAAGTAAATTGTTATTACACCTTATTCCAAAATGAATTCCCAGTGCATTAAAAAAAAAGCAAACAAACCATAATGTGAAAAGTGAGACCATAAATATGCCATAAGAAAATGTGGGCTCATATTTCTCTGTGTTCCACTCAGGCTTCGTGTCCTCCAAGGTTGCAGGGTTGGCCACCATCCTCCTCCTCTGAGCGCCCAGATGGTCTTGATAGACAGCACTAAGCATGATGATCTGCAGCGTTTTTCTTTTTCTTTTTTTTTTTAAAGAAAGGTTTTTTTAATTTTTTTTATTTTAAAGATTTTTATTTATTTATTTGACAGAGAGAGACACAGCGAAAGAGGGAACACAAGCAGGGGGAGTGGGAGAGGGAGAAGCAGGCTTCCCGCGGAGCGGGGAGTCCGATGTGGGGCTCGATCCCAGGACCCTGAGATCATGACCTGAGCCGAAGGCAGACGCTTAACGACTGAGCCACCCAGGTGCCCCTCTGCAGCGTTTTTCTCTCCCTGCATGCCCTGTCCAGGGACATTGTGGCTCCAGGACCAAGCACAGTGAGAGAAATCCAGCAGGGCTTCTCTAAATGTAAAAACGAGGGACAGAGGGAAGGACAGGTTCATGTCTGATGGTCTCTAGCGAGACGGACCCAGCTCTCCTGGTTCCATGAACTAGAACTACTCCAGAGACTCCCACCGGCTGGACACAACGTCCTTGGCCTTGGATAGTGCTCAGCAAAGCCAGCAGATTCTTACAGTCCAGCTCTTTTCTCTTCAGTCTTTTTGCAGACCATCCCTCTTTTGCTGCCACAGGACACACTACATGTGATTATAGCAGGGTATGAGAGGCAGTATGGCTCGGGAGATAAACGTTCGGGGGCTTAGGGGCGCCTGGGTGGCTAAGTTGGTTAAGCGCCCGACGCGTGATCTCAGCTAAGGTCCTGATCTCAGGGTCATGAGTTCAAGCCCCAAGTTGGACTCCACGCTGGGCATGGAGCCTATTTAAAAAAAAATAAAAAAGTGTGGGGTTTTAGAGCCTGGCTGTCCTGAGGTTGGGTCCTTGCTCTTTCTTTTCCTTAGCTGTATGAACTTGGGCAAGTAACATAATGTTTCTGGGCCTCAGTTTCCCCGCCTAAATAGTGGAGCCAATAGCTGGTCCTCCCTCCTGGGGTTGCCCTGGAGATGAGAAGAGCTAATATAGGTAGTATGCTTACAACAGTGTGCGGCATGTGGGAAGCATGCATTGGGAGTTAGTCCCCCTTATTGTTATGCTGTCATTCGTCACCTTTTAGGGCTGAGGACACCCCACAGCACCTCCCCAGCCTTCCCACCATCTTCTGAAGTAAGTTACTTCTGGGGATGGCTCAGCTCATGTTTGTGGGGATTTTCGGCTTTTGCAAGCTTTGGTGTCAGAGAAAGACAAACTCCAAATCTGGAAGCCCTTATTCAACAGTGCACCAAGGATGAGGATGGGGGGATATGCAAAATGAGACACCACACAGAGGAGGGTTGACTTCCAGGGGGAAGGCCTCACAGAGGCCCCGAAGCCCCAGCTGATACTGGAAAGATGAGTGAGAGTTGTTCAGGTTGGGGGGCGGCATGCATGGCCCAGGGAACCCTGAGCAAAGCCCAGATGCGGGGAGTAATCCTCTGTGGCTGTCTCTTGGACAAAGACCGCTTCGTGGGGGAGTGGCAGGAGATGAGGCTGGAAAAGCAGACCAGGGCCAGGCTACTAGAAGCCCCTTGAAAGTATTTGTATTGTGGGGCAGGCTGTTGGTCCCTGAGGTCGGTGTCTTCACCCCTAGAAGAGCGGGTGGCCCCCATGTGTGCCTGAGTGTCTGGTGTAAGGCAGTCTAGTGTTCTGGGTGCCTACAATGCCAAGGTGATTCCTGGGTCCTTGGGGGAGGCCCCACTTAGGTTGCATGGCCTCCATCCCTGTCCCGAGGGCCCCCACAGCTCCACAGAAGCAACAGGACAGACACACATGTAATTAACCAAAACACACCCCACATCACAGCCAGGCTGGAGGGGGACAGAGATCAGAGATGGCGCTGCTGCTCGGACGGAGGAGGGGCTGGCGGCGTCAGGGTTTCCCAGAGAAGGTGAGCCGAGCAGAAGATGCTAGCCTGAGGGAGGAGGTCCCCAGGCACAGGCTGGGCTGCAGAGAGAAATACTTGGCTGATCCTGGGCATTCAGCAGTTTGGAATTGATGCAGGGTGGAAGGTGAGTTTCAGCAAAGAGTTCAAAATGGGACCACGGCGTGTGGCTCAAAGAATTTGGAGCATATTTAACAAATGTGTGTCGAGCCGTGTTCTAGTGGACAAACCAAACTCCCCGCTTTCAAAGAAGCATTCCATGAAAACGGATAAATTTCCTGCTTCAGTGAAGTAAGTGGTGGGAGACAGACAAGAAACAGATCAGTATTTAATGTATCAGGTAAGAGTGGCCCTGGGAGGGTAAGGGGCAGAGGGGTGACGGAGGCCTCCCTGGGAGAGGCGTCTGCATGGACACCTGGATGAAGGCGAGAACCGTGTCCAGGCACCGCTGAGCGGCGGCGGCGGCCAAGCTGGGAGGAGCGCGAGCCCACGAGGTGGGAGGAGGTGGGGCCCGAGGCCAGGCGGTAACCACTGCCTCAGCAGCATGGCCAGCACCAGTGGGTCTGAAGTTCAACTGCAGCCCTGCCTTCATTTATCAAATTGGTGGGTTGTTGTTTTTTTTTAACTTTTAAATAATCTCTACACCCAACATGGGGCTTGAACCCATAACCCCAAGATCAAGGGTCGCACACTCTACTGAGCCAGCCAGACTCCCCTTCATTAACATCTTGAGCAGCTTATTTTAAGCTCTCTTCCGTCTTACCTCATTTCATTTCACTAAAATGGGTGTATCAGTCAGGGTTCTCTAGAGAAACAGAACTCATGGGATGGACATATGTATGCAGGAAGAGATTTATTTTAAGGAATCGGCTCATGCAATTACAGTGGCTGGCAATCCCAAATCCACAGGGTCTCACTCTGTGAAAACTTGACTTCCAGGGCATCTGGGTGGCGCAGTCAGTTGAGTCTCTGACTCTTGGTTTCGGCTCAGGCCGTGATCTCAGGGTCGTGGGGACGAGCCCCGCATTGGGCTCCACGCGCAGTGCAGAGTCCGCTCCAGATTCTCTCTCTCCCTCTCCCTCTGCCCCTCCCCCTGCATGCATGCCCTCTCCCTCTCCCTCTCTCAAATACATAAATAAAATCTTTAAAAAAAAAAAAACAACCCACAAACACAAAACCCTTGACTTCCTCCTCCCTTGGTGGGGAGTGGTGGGCAGAGGGCCAGGCCACAGGGCAGGGGAACACAGATACCCCCAGGCACCCTCCAGGCTGGAGCCCCGGGGCAGCGCTGGGGTTGGGGGTCAAGTCTGAAGGCCAACGGCTGCTGTATTCCTTCCAGGTCTGGGGAGGTCAGTCTTTGGTTCAAGGTAAGAGTTGAAATCGAGAATATCTGTAAAGCACGGAGGACGCCGCCTGGCAAGGTGTGCATCCTCGTCACTTCACGGGGACGCTTGTCCAACGCCCTGCAGGACGGCGCCTGTGCTCTCTGCTCAGCCCCTCCACCGCGGCATCTCCTTCTTTACCACAAGCTGAGGCAGGTGTTACTATCCACATTTTCCAGCCGGGGAACTGAAGGTGCAGAGAGCTCACTCAACTTGCCAAAGGACCTTCACCAGGTAAGGGTTCAAAGCCCAAACTAGAAGGCAGGTCAGCCTGAGTTCAAGCCCCAGGCCGTCCCACTGTCCCACGTCCTGTCTGGAACCTGGAACTCTCTGAGTCACAGAGGCTGGAAATGGGGGCTGGAGGCTGAGGGCAGGAAGTGGGGGAGGCTGGGGGGGTTATTCCCAGACACTCACACACCGGTGTATGCGCCCCTCAGTCCCAGAAATGCCCTGGAAGCAGCCGGAGGTCAGCCCACAGCAGCTCTTGGCCCAGAAGAGGGGTATGCGGGAGGTTGTTCTGTGCGTCCTGCACCCCCCACCCCGGACAGTGCGGCTTCACCCTAAAATGGGCGGGCGACCCCCTGCTCTTCCAGCCTGAGGGAAGGGGAGTTCTCAGAGGAGAGTTCCTCACAGGCCCAGAGGCCATTTGGCTGAGGTCTGAGCTCCCAGGGCTTCACACTGAGCCCGGGATGCTCTCTGCACAGCATGCTGGTCACACCACTGCCCCTGACAGGACAGAGAGGAGGAATACACCGTACAAGGGACTCAAAGCGCTGTTAGGGAATCTCCAAATATATACAAACATAGAAACAACCAAACAATGAATCTGAGATGCCCATTATCACAGGGCTTTCTATTATAAGATAGGGCCTGCAGTTGCCCGTGAAGGAAAACTTCCTAAAAATCCTGTAATAATCTTGTTACTAACATGATTATATCATATTGTAATTTTGTGTTAAAAAGTGTTCATTTGGGGCGCCTGGGTGGCTCAGTCGTTAAGCATCTGCCTTCGGCTCAGGTCATGATCCCAGGGTCCTGGGATCGAGCCCCGCTTCGGGCTCCCTGCTCGGCGGGAAGCCTGCTTCTCCCTCTCCCACTCCCCCTGCTTGTGTTCCCTCTCTCGCTGTCTCTCTCTCTGTCAAATAAATAAAATCTTTAAAAAAATAAAAAATAATAAAATAAAAAGTATTCATTTGTTAAATGCAAACACTTCAAACATGTTTCCATTTTTCTTCATCTTAAGGCTTATCTGGAGCCTCAACAGACATGAGGGACCTGTGTCCCAGGGGGCAGCTGTGAGCCCCTTGGGCCCAGGTGGAAGAGAGCTGGTTGGAGGGAAGGACGCCCAGCCCAAGCCCTCGGTTGCAAAGGCTAGGGAGAGGGGGCTGGGGAGAGGGGGCTGTGGGGAGGGGGCTGTGGGGAGGTGGCGGGGGGCAGGGGCCTCTGGAGCTTCCTGCCAGGCTTCGGCTGTCACTCCAGGTGATGCAGGGGCCTCCCTCTGGGGCCACCAGGGGCTTCCCTGTTTGTCTCTCTAGGAACCCAAGCAAATAGCCTTTCCAGCACAAGGTCTGTGTGGCCAGGTTGCTCAAAGCCCCAGGGGGCTGGGGAGGTAGGGTTTGGGGCAGGATCTTGGCCCCCTGCCCCCTGAGGAATTTCTACTCTGCTGGGAGCGAGGCAAAGAAAGGTACCTGAAACAGAGCAATTAAGTGCCACCAACCGTGCCTGCACCAGGGTTCCAGCCATTGTTTGCTTAGGAGGCGGCTCAGTGACTGACCCTAAGTCAAGAAGGAGCGTGCACGGGGCAGGCCAGCCCTGAGGCCCCCCGAGGGGGCAGGGCCTCTGGCTTCCCATTCTTTTATGGTTCCCACAGTGCCCAGGGCCTTCTCTGCTCACAAAGAACTTCAATGCTGGCTTTTGACGGAATCTTTCCCCTTTGTATCTGTCTCTGCGTCTCCCAGCATCTCTGTCTCTACAAGTCTCTGGCTCTCTCTTGTTTCCCAACATCCTTCCCGAGCCCCTGGGGAGCAGAGCTGGGGGGCCGGGCAGTGGGAACCAGACTGCGTCCTGTTCTCACCAAGGACAATAAGGGCCGGAAAGGGCTGGAGCCAAGGCCTGGCGCGGACTCCCTTGCTCCCTGCCTGTCCTGGGCACCCCCCACCCCCCAGTCCAACCCCGTGGTGCCCCCTCCCTCCAGTGCCAGTCTGGGAGGAATCTAGCCTCTGCCAGGGGTTAGGGAGCTCTCTCACACCCCCTTCTCACTGCCCTCCTCTCTGATAGCATCACCTCCGGCCCCAAGACCTGTGCCTCTGGGGCCAGGAGCTGCTGGAGTGTCCTCCCCGGCCTGGCTCCCCACACATCTAGGGCCCCCTCCCCCTGTATTATTTACTCCTGTTTCCGGAGCTGGTGACAGTGCTGGCGGGTGGGTGGGTGTCAGGGCCACGTGTGAGGGAGCAGGAGGAAACATCTGGCTTCCTTCTGTCCTCCAGGGGCCACCACCTCTCTCTCCCCCAGGCCTCCAGCCGCTGGGGTGGAGTGGAGCCCAGGAGAGCAGGGGCCAGGAGGTGAGCGCCTTTGCCCCTCCCACCTCCAGGCCTCCAGAAGCCATGATGGCCTCACGCACCCTTACTTAATGATGGTTATTAGTGGGTAGGATACCCCTGCCAGGGCTAATTGGTAGGTTAAGTCCGCAACATGCAACTAGGCACCCTGGAGATAGGCCCCAATCTGCCTTGTAAATGCATCTGTTCCCTGAGGAAGGGGTCATTATTCCTGAGCCACTCACTGTCCCTGGTGTCTACGCAGTGGGTGGCAGGGTGCTCAGATCGCTGGGCCTGACCCCTGCTCTCCAGCTCTTCCCCACCCTTCCCTAGCCTGGCCCTGCCCAAACTCTCATCTAGAAGCCAGGGTGCCCTCAGGTGGCCAGATAACCCCCACCCTGGGTGTCTATGCTCCCTTGGCTGGGACCTGGCCCTCTGCCCACAGCTCCCACCCCAGTTAGGAGGAAGTCAGAGTCTGACAGAGGGAGCCCTAGAGCCAACTCAGCCTCCCCTTAGATCCAGGGTCCATTTTGGACAACTGGTCATCCTCCCCCAAAGGGTCTCACATACCCCAAGCCCCTAACCATCACTAGGTAAGTTAGAGCCTGGAGTTGCCATTCCCTCTCAGGGAGGCTCTGGTGTCCCTTGAACGCTCTTTGCCTCCACTCCCAGGGACACTTGCTTCAGACTCCAGCTCGAAAGGGGCCAGTCCTTCAGGGTCTCCCAGGCGGGCTTCCACCCAGACTTGGGCCAGAACGGTGAGACCCAGCCGCAACCCTCCCTAGCCCTCAGGGCAGGCTTGACCTGCAGATTCGAGCTCGTGGCACCCTCTGCAGGCATCCTGGGCACACTGCACAGCACTCCCCCAAGCTAGGGACTGAGGAGCATGGGGTCTGGGATTCCCGAGTGGATTGGAGTGGGTGGGGTGGTCCTCTAATTAGAGGGAGGGGGCTCTAATCCTTGACCAGAACTCCTTCGATTCACTTCTTCATCTCCACTGGGACTTCATCCCTACTTAGACACATCCCATGTACAGTATTTTGTTGCCAGAGGGCAGGTTCTGCCCACCAACCCAGGTCTTCACTGCCCACGATCAAGCACTGTGCAGGATACAAAGCTGACCACGGCGCTGTGCAAACCCTAAAGCCCATGCCATCCAGCAGAAAGGAAGGTGCTCGGGGCCCTCAGAGGACAGAAACTCTGGACAGAGAGGCACCCCTCAGGGCAGAGCACAGAGGAGGACCTGAGAAGCCACATCATTCCCATCAAGGTTGGCTCCACAGCCGATGGCTTTGTCCCTATTGTTCTATATGCTTTGCTAAAGCGTAGCAAGGCCCTATCTATTGGCTACAAGCCAGAGAAGAGAAATGGAGGCACCTGAACAAAGAGGATGGGGCAGGGATCAACCTTGGAGTCTTTCTAAACCCAGGTTATCTGTCCATGCTGGAGCTGAACAGATGGGTCCAGGAGGGCAACATCAGTAGGGACCTCCCTCCCAAGGACGTGGAGCAGAAAGGGCAGGAGGCTTGTTTGCTCGGGGTGGGGAGTCAGAGTAACAAGACCCCCAGAGGTGTAAATGAACTCCACAGGGAGTTGTAGGGGTGAAGGGTTCTCTCCTTCCCTTGTTCTTCTGTTCCAAGATCTAGTCCACTCTGATAGGCAAGGAAGGCTTCCTGCACTACAGCCTTGACCCCTTTTCCGAAAGGTCAAGACGGCAGATCATCCACGCACTTTTCTTCCACGACGAGACTTTTACACAAGCACTCACGGCACTGACGGCAGTCAGTAAGTATTTGCTAGAAACAACTCTCGGAGGAAGGCAAGCCCCCCCATCCCCAAGGCCTGGAAACAGCAGGTATCCACCTGCCACACCACCAGGCGCACCATGCACGCATCGGCGGAAGAGGCCACAGCACGTCACACTCACGGAGCTACAAAGAACCAACTTTATTGGACACTCAGGGTCAATTTCTCTTTTTGCCCTTCCCCGTGACCTTGGCTGGTGTGAGGACGGGAGCCGCTGCCTGGTACAGAGCGGAGGAGATCTTGTTGATGTAATACAGGCCAAGCATGGAGAAGATGAAGCTACACGGGGACAACAAAGAGGTCACAGCATCGGGGGGTACACTGCCGGCCCGGTGTCTCCCGGGGCACACAGCAGCATCAGGGGAAGAATCCTGGGTCAGGTTTAGGAAAATGGGGAAGGGGACAGGAGGGAGAATGGGGGGAGAAGGGGACGGGGAAGGTCTGCGATCATTACAGGAGGAATTACAGTGCCGAAGGACAGGGTGCTGCACCCCTTCCCCAGCCGTGAGGCACTTACCAAGTGGTGACGCAGACTCGGTGGATGAGGCCGGATGCAAAGAGAGCCAACAGGAGGCAGAGAAGAACTGGGAAGGCAAGAGGGGACAAGGAGGGTGGTGGTGGGAATTGGAAACACCAGGCATTCATATGGGGAATCTAGGAGAAATCGGGGGCCCTCTGAAACTTGGGGAATCTGCTTGGAGGAATATGGCTGGACATCAGCAGGACTTCAGATGCCCTTAAGGATGCCCAGGACGTGGAGGGAGGAGACGCATGCTCGTTACCAGCTCTGTCCCAGGTATCACTTCCCTATCCTGACTCTCTTCCAATATAAAGGAAAAGGGAAAGTGATACAGAGTCTGAAAAGCAAGGTTTGCTCCCATTTGGGAAAGAAAGGTAAGGCCTTTCCAACAAAAGCCAGCCACTAAGGATCAACTCATTAAACTGGCTGGCCAGTGGTCGAAGCTGAGGGCCTCACTCCCTGGACGCAGGATGGAGGGCCGGGCGTCTGGACGCACGTGCCCATGGAGGCAGGAAAGGGTCTCGGGATTCTCTGGTGTAGGACCAGAGAGAAAGTGAGAGGCTAGACGGCTGGGCAGATACCACCTGCCCAGCTGGGGAGGGCGAAGGGGGTCAAGAATCTTGGCTCACAACAAAGGTTTCTTTCAGAAGCAAAGGAAGACAATGCACATGAAAACAAAATCTCAGAGATCTCGAGGCTGCTGGAAGGGAGAAGCTCCGGAAGGCTGCCACAGGGCTAGGCGGAGGGCACACGACCTAGAGGAGCGCAAGGACTCAGGGCAGCGGCAGGTCTGTGTTCTACCAGATGAAGGTTCCTCAAGAGGCAGCACTTGCTGCCACCTTCAAGCTTGTGACCTTGCTCAGGTGATCGGCCTTGATGCCTCAGTTGCTTTATGAACTTAATTCTGCATAAATAACTGCATCAACACTCCATTACATGAGCAATAACAAGTACTGTTGCAAAGAGAAAATAACCTAACATTTATTCTACCTTGGTCAGGATTCCTGCAGACACAGAAATCTGCTATAATATCGAAGCTCTTCATGATCATCTCCAATAAACAGAACCCGGTAACACTGGTTCAACTTCACATCAAGCCCCTCATTGAACTCAGTCCTGTTTCCTCCCCGCACCTCCCCAAGGTCTCTGCAAAGCCAGCCTGCACCGGCCCAGTGTCCTCAGAGACCCCTGGAACTAGGCTTCCTGCTCTCAGGCCTTCTCTTCCCGCCCCGAGTCCAAGAGCTCGGGGAGGTGCTGGATCCAAGGCCGGCACCCCCTCCAGATGGGCTTAGGAAGCCCATTCCCTTCCCAACAACCTTTACCAACCAAGCACCTGAGAACCCGGTACCGTGTTGGGGGCGCTTAGAGCAGGCGGCTGAAGCACTCGACCCCCACCTTCACTTACTCTCAGGGAAGATCTTTGCTTGGAATCCTTTGCCAAAGACGAGATTCTCCAGATTATTGAAGGCCTGGCGGAGGGAGTTAAGGGCAGGCCGAGCGGCAGGGCGGAGCGGCGGGCCCCCTCCCCCGCAGCGCAGGAAGGATACGGTGAGCGAGAAGACGAACAGGCCGGAGCCCAGCAGGCCCCCCTGGATGGTGAGCCACTCGGTGGAGGCCAGCTGGCGACTGTACATCTGCATCCCGGCGAAGAGCAGCAGCGACAGGAGGGAGGAGAGCGCCAGCGAGGTGCCCGTGCCCACGGCTGCAGGGGAGGCGAGGACGCGAGGCGCGGGGTCCGGCCGGGCCCCCCCCCCCCCCCCCCCCCGGCCCGGCCCCCCCCCCCCCCGGCACGGCGCACCCCCGCCGCGACCCCCGGCGTCCCCGCCCCGGGCTCCCGCGCCTTCCCGCCCCCCGGGCCCGGGACACGTCAGCTCTGCGGGCAGAGGACCCGGGCAGACGGCCCGCCCCAACCCCACCCCACTGGTCCGTCGGGGGATCCCGCCAGTCCCGTTACCCATCGCGAGCTGCCCCCGGGCCCAGTCGGCGCCTCAGGCCAAGAAACACGGTAACCGGACCGGGCGGTCGGCCGTGCGCATGCGTCAGCCCCGCTCGCGGGCTCGCTTCCCCTCACGTCCCGCTCGCGCTCCCTCTAGGCGCCCGGCCGCAGCGTCCCCTGCCGGCGGGGAGGAGATATTGCGTCCAAGAGCGGCCCTGGCCACCGCCCTGGTCCCTTGCCGTTCCCCGCACCCCGAGCGTCTGCTGCCCTCAGAGCAAGCCGCGGGGCCCATGGCCCATAGCCTCTAGCCCACCTCTGTCTCCTTTGCCATATACGTCATCTCTAGTGCCTGTTCCTCACACCCCCCTCCCCCATGATCCTTGCCTCGCATCTCCCGTGGACTCTTGCCCAAACCAAAATCTAGTCCTCCTATTCTGGAGCTCATCTTTCTCTGAAACTATCCTCCCGTTTTATATGAGTACGATTAGGGAGCCAGTGAAGAATGCGAACATTAGAAATGACTCCCCCCTCAAATACCATTCCATGTTACCCAACCCCCCGACCATCTTCTGAAAACCACGTGGGGAGAACTATTTCCCACCTCCTACCTCGACGGGCGCTGTTCGAGGCTGTCCCCGGAGCATGCGCAGTGACATCTCACCCCCACCCCTCCCCACACCCCCCACCGGGCTCCTGCTTTAAGCCCGGGGTTCGCAGCCGCAGCCGGGATCGGGCACCCGGGGGCGGGCGGGCATGGTAGGGCCATGGCTGAGGGTGAGGATATGCAAACCTTCACTTCCATCATGGATGCACTGGTCCGCATCAGTGTGAGTTAAGGTGGGGTCGAGGGGAAGGGGAGGGGGAGTATAGGGGTCCGGGGCAGGCCGGGACCTCGGACAAGTGGAGATGAGGCAAGATGCTGGGATGTAGACAGGGGGCTGGGGATGGCAGAAAGGACTGGGAGGGTCGGGGTGCAGGTTGGAGAGGGTAATCCTGGGGCATCCCGGAGGTGAGTGCCGTGGAGGCGTCCATCTGCTAGGGCGTAAGGAACCGGGAGCTGCCCGGAGGCTGCGGGTGGGCTGGGGTAGCCGCCAGCAGTGCCCCAGGGCTGGGGCTGCAGGGCCGTGAGGCTATGCTATGAGGAGGGGGCATGTGTGAGCTTGGATATTTTCCAAGAAAACTGAGGATAGGTGAGGGGCGATGAAGGAGCCGCCCCCAGGGTGCAGTTCCAAATTTGGACCCTTCGGCGAGACCCCACCCCACCGCGCCCCCACTCACGGCTGCCTCCGAGCCCGCGGTTGTCATGGCAACCCGTGCCCGGCTCTCCCAGGGGCGGTGCCAGCCCTGCTCCCCCCCACCACTTCCTTCCCCCTCCCTGCCTGTCCCTCCCTCCTTTGTGTCAGCTGCGCCCCTGACCGGGATGGCTGCGAAGAGAGGGACCAAGGTGAGGTGTGGGGGTGGGGCATAGCTTGAGGACCCCCTCCACCAAAAAAGGGAGGGGTACTTCCGGTGGGGAGGGGGCAAGTAGGCGGGCGCTTGTTTCCCCCTCGCTTGGGGAGGGGGTTGTGGCTAGTCGGGTCGCGCCGAGGGAAGGAGCGGGAGGGCCGGATGGTGGGGGAGCAAAAGCGAATGGGTAGTACTGGCGACCCGAGGGGACGGCTGGGGAAGTGAAGGATGGGGAATGGAGGCTGGAGCGGCCGCAGGCTTAGCCGCGGCAAGAGGATGGACGCGGTGAGCAGGAGGATGGAGAGCGTGCGGCGCCTGGCTATAGGGAGGAGTCACGCCGGGGAAGGGGGGTTGCCAGAAAAGGGGGCGGGGGTCTGCACCAAGCTGCAGAACGGGCGGTGTCCTTGAGAGAAGCTGGCGGCCCAGAGATGGGGGGATGGGGGCAAAGGCCAGGTGAGAGGGGCTGCAGGCCCAGCGCCCGCAGGGGGAGTGAAAGGGCCGGGGCTTGAGGCTGGGGGAGGCAGGTGCTCCAACCAGGAGCTGCAACCAACCCTCCGAAGGCTCTAGCTGTCTGCGGGAGGAAGACAGGCAGGAGCCGGAGCTGGGAAGGTCTATGAACCAGGCTGGTGTGGGAGGGGGCGGGGGGGGGGGGGGGGGCGGGGGGGGGGGGGGGGAGGGGCTAGGAGCCGGGGGGGGGGGGGGGGGGGGGGGGGGGGAGCCCGAGGTGGCTTGCCTTGCCCCTTCCTGAGACCCCTGGGGTTTCTAAGGGCAGCTGAGAGGCCTGCTGAGATATGCCCGGCGTCCCTGCTCTGACCCAGCCTCCTGCTCCCTCCACAGACGAGCATGAAGAACATGGAGAAGGAGCTGTTGTGCCCGGTGTGCCAAGAGATGTACAAGCAGCCACTGGTGCTGCCCTGCGCCCACAATGTGTGCCAGGCCTGTGCCCGGGAGCTGCTGGGCCAGCAGGGCTACATCGGCCCTGGTGGGGACCCCAGCTCCGAGCCCACCTCTCCCGCCTCCACCCCGTCCACCCGAAGCCCCCGCCTCTCCCGCAGAACGCTCCCCAAGCCTGACCGCCTGGATCGGCTGCTTAAGTCAGGTGGGGCTGGGTCCTGGAGGGCGGGGCTGGGGATGCTGGGGTGTCCGTCCGGTCAGGGGCCTCTGTCTGTCTTGCAGAGGGTGAAGACGCGGCTCCCACGGGCTCTAACGCGAGCTGAGCTCTGGCACGATAAAAATTGCTGTTTTCATTGAACGTAACTTTGCCCACGCTCGGCCCGCTGTAACTTCCAGCCCCTTGCCTCGGGCCCTTCCACAGGCTTTGGGACGTACCCCGGGCGGAAGCGCGGCGCTCTGCACCCCCAGGTGCTCGTGTTCCCGTGCCCAGCCTGCCAGGGTGATGTGGAGCTGGGGGAGCGGGGCCTGGCGGGGCTGTTCCGGAACCTGACCCTGGAGCGCGTGGTGGAGCGCTACCGCCAGAGCGTGAGTGTGGGCGGCGCCATCCTGTGCCAGCTGTGCAAGCCGCCGCCGCTAGAGGCCACCAAGGGCTGCACCGAGTGCCGGGCCACCTTCTGCAACGAGTGTTTCAAGCTCTTCCACCCCTGGGGCACCCAGAAGGCCCAGCACGAGCCCACCCTGCCCACCCTCTCCTTCCGCCCCAAGGTGAGCCAGTGCGGAGAGGGGCCTGAGGTGCTGGGTGGGTGCGGGCGCTGGCACAGGGGGCTTCCCAAGGGGGGTGGGCCGAGGTGGCCACTGCCAGGCTTCTGTTTCTGTAGCAACTGCAAAGAGGGACGGCATCAGTCTTTAAACCTCTCGGAGCTCCGTCTTCTCGTCCGCTGAATGAGAATGATAAGATCTGCCCTGCATCACCCACGCCCTGGGGGTTGTTGAGGGGATCCCACGAGGTAGTTTGGGAAAGTTGCCCCTAGGCTGAAAAGGTCTGTGTGTATTCATTCATTCATTGAGCAAATATTCATTCAGCACCCACGTGCCTGGTGCTATGCTCGGCCTTGGGGATGGGCAGTGAGCAAGATGGACAAGGTTAATTACTAGCCACAAAGCAGAGATTAATCATCATCATCCTTGCTGTTACCGCACATGCGGAGGTGGAAGGGAGGGAGGGTGCCGGCGAGCGAGGCTCCCGTCCATGCCGGTGCGCGTCGCCAGGTGGCACTGCGGAGCACCCCCAGCGGGGCTGCCCGCCTTGTTCAGGCCGGCAGGCCAGGCTGCACGTGCTTCTGCCCGAGGTCAGCAGCCTTAAACCCACCGTTGGCTGATGATGTCATTGCTCTTTCTGTCGCTAGGGCCTGATGTGCCCGGACCACAAGGAAGAGGTGACCCATTACTGCAAGACATGCCAACGGCTGGTGTGCCAACTCTGCCGGGTGAGGCGCACCCACGGTGGGCACAAGATCACCCCAGTGCTCAGCGCCTACCAGGCCCTCAAGGTGAGGACCCCGGCTCGCTCCAGCCCGCGCCAACCCACACTCACACCCTCTCACACCTCCTCCTGACGGCTGGCTTCTGCTGAGCTAGGCATGATGCCCACCTTTTTCTTCCCCCTCAGGACAAGCTGACAAAGAGCCTGACATACATCCTGGGAAACCAGGACACAGTACAGACCCAGATCTGTGAGCTGGAAGAGACCGTGAGGCACACTGAGGTGAGGGAGGGCATGGAGGTGGGCCCTGGGCCCCACCCGGGAGCGGAAGCAGGAAGGGGCTGTGGAGCGGCAAGGCCCAGTCATCTGCTTGACAGCTCAGGAAGCCTGTATGGGGTCCATGGGTGTGTCGAGGTTCTGGTTAAACCAGGTTGGCAGGAACACCAGGGCCCCAGACCAGGCTGTCCCTGGGGCTACAATGGGAACAGTGTGGCTATCACCCAGGACCAGGACAGCCTGGAAAGCCCCGGGACATAGCTCAGATGCCCTCAGGCTCAGCTGCCTGCTGAGGATGGCACACCTCCCTGGAGCTAGGGCAAGGCTCTGTCTCCCGTACCTTCTGCCAGGTTGCTTGAATCCACCGACATGGGGACGGACAGTAAGCATGGCCCGGAGGCGGGGAACATCGGTGCCGAGTGGGCGTTAGCGCAGTCACGGTCTCTTTTCTTTGGGGGACTCCTTATGGGGTCAGGATGATGGTGTGGGCATCCAGGAAGGGTGGCATAAAGTGTCAGGCGTTGAGCCCATCTGGGTGGACAGGTGCCTTTGGAGCCGTGGGCCTGGCCCCCGTTGGAATGGCTGCGTAGGACTCCCCTGGATCTTTGGTGATCCGAGGGAGGCTAGCGCAAGTGCTGCCCTCGAGGAGACAGTGAGTGTTGCCGTCTGGGCAGGTGAGTGGTCAGCAGGCCAAGGAGGAGGTGTCCCAGCTGGTGCGGGGCCTGGGGGCTGTGCTGGACGAGAAGCGAGCATCACTGCTTCAGGCCATCGAGGAGTGCCAGCAGGAGCGCCTAGCCCGTCTCAGCGCCCAGATCCAGGAGCACCGGAGCCTGCTGGATGGCTCGGGTCTAGTGGGCTATGCCCAGGAGGTTCTTAAGGAAACAGACCAGCCTTGCTTTGTGCAAGCAGCCAAGCAGCTGCACAGCAGGTACGCGGGGGCACGGGGCACGGGCTTCCGGGGGGCAGGGGTGTCATGGGTGGAGCCGATGTCTAAGCTGGGTCTGTACCAGTGCCCCATGGAGAGATGGGTCCTGAGGACTGTCACCAGGCCAAAGTGACACCCAGCTTGCCTGAAGGGACCGGAGGTGACCCCGAGCAGGTGCCCAGGCTCTAGGGACAGGCGAGGCAGAATCAAGGGGAAGGGCAGCTGCCCAGATGGGAGGGCCTGACCCTCGCCTGCCCCCCTCCCAGGATTGCCCGAGCTACGGAGGCCCTCCAGACGTTCCGGCCAGCTGCCGGCTCCTCCTTCCGCCATTGTCAGTTGGACGTAGGGCGCGAGATGAAGCTGCTGACAGAGCTTAACTTCCTGCAAGGTAAGGAGGTGGCCGGGGTGGCCCCGCGCCCAGTTAGAGCCTTCCTCCCTTCTTCCCCAGCAGCGGGCCCGGGGGGCAGCGCCCACCAGGGACCTCCCTGGCCTCCTGCCCAGCCTGGCCAGCCGCCCCTCCCACCTCGCCCACCCAGCCACACCGTCCCACCGCGCTCAGCGCTGCTTCTCCCTCTCTTTGTTTGTAGGCTGTGGCCATCGCGGACTCTGCTCCGGAGCACCCCAGGCAAGTCAGCGGCCCTGCCCCGGGGGCCCTGCCCTGCCGCCCCCACACAGCTCGGCCACCCATTCATTGCTTCCTTCTCTGTCCTGCCTTCACCAGACTCTTGGTCCTGCCCCCTACCCCCCATCAGTGCTCTCTGACTCTCTCTGCCTGCCCTAAGCTCCTGCCTAGTCCTTGCCCTTCTGACCTTTTGTCCTTGGGATTCTTGCCCTCGGGACTTTCCTTCTCTTCCCCTTGATCTTCGCCTCCTGCCATCTTCAAGCTTTTGCTTGTCCTCTGTTGTCCCCTGTTTTCTGCCTTGCTGGCTCTCACATCTGTCTTCCTCCTCTTCTGCCCCTCCTTCCTGTCCAGTGCTCTTTCCCCAGGCTCCAGTGGCCTCTGCCCACCTTTCCCTGGGGCTCCTCTTTATTCATAGAATAAAAAAGTCCTAGAAAGAAGGGTCCCCATCTGGTCTAAGACTGTTTTTGACAGAGGAGGAAACTGAAGCCCAGACTTGGGAAGCGACTGCCCTAAGGCTGGAGTTGGGAGAATGGCCAGCCAGAACCCGCAGGAGGCTCCCCGCCCCCTGCGCCCGAGCCTCTCCCCTGCTCCCTTGGGCTCTGCCCTGCCCCTCCCTGCCCAGCACCCAGATGGCCTCGCCCCCAGTTCCCTCTCACCCACACTCACCCCCCCGGCCCCCGCTGCTTTCCCTTTTCCTGCCTGCCCTCCATGCTAGGCCCGTGACCAGGCCCTGACTGACCCCCACTGTCTCTTCCCACAGTGCCCGAGGCTCCCGTCATCGACACGCAGCGCACCTTCGCCTACGACCAGATATTCCTGTGCTGGCGGCTGCCTCCCCACTCGCCACCTGCCTGGCACTACACCATCGAGTTCCGGCGCACGGATGCACCTGCCCAGCCGGGTCCCGCCCGCTGGCAGCGGCGAGAGGAAGTGAGGGGCACCAGTGCCCTGCTGGAGAACCCAGACACAGGCTCTGTGTACGTGCTGCGCGTCCGGGGCTGCAACAAGGCCGGCTACGGCGAGTACAGTGAAGACGTGCACCTGCACACGCCCCCGGCACCCGGTGAGCGGGCAGGTGGGCGGGCGCGGGGCCCCCCGGCACCCGGGGAGCGGGCAGGTGGGCGGGCGCGGGGCCCCCCGGCACCCGGGGAGCGGGCAGGTGAGTGGGCGCGGGGCGCGCTGGGGCCCCCCGGCACCCGGGGAGCGGGCAGGTGGGCGGGCGCGGGGCGCGCCGGGGACCGCCTCGCCGCACTAACAGCTGGCGCTGGGTGGGCGCTGGGGAGCAACACAGTGGGCCACGCTCACCAGCTCTGGAGCTAGACTGCCTGGGGTCAAATCCCCACTCTGCCTCTTGCCAGTGGTGGCTCTGGGCAAGTCGTGGGTCCTCTCTGAACGCCAAGTCCCTCTTCTCCAGCGATAATAGCAATGTTACTGTTGTGAGAATGAAGCCGGTGAGCTTCCAGCTCATAGTAAGGGCTCAGTAGAGGTTAGGAGAGCGACTCTCCAGAAAATAGCCTGGCCCCTGGGGCGCAGGTAGAATACCACACCGGAGCATCACCGCCCAAGGGGGTGTAAGGGCTGGGTGTGAGTCCCAGAGCAAGCGCTGGAAGGTGTAGGTTGGTGGTGGGGGCCAGCCATAGGAGGGGTGGGAGGAAGCACTGCAGGTCAGCTGGGTCTGGGAGACTGGTTTCTGGGCCCACTAATCCCCACTAAAACTCTTCCTGGGGTCCCATGCCCCTTTGAGGTACCCCCTTCTTTTCTCCTTGTGTCCCCCATTGCAGTTCTCCAGGCCCTGGTCCCTGGAGCCCCCGCCCATCCCTTGGCAGCTTGTTTCACATTCTGAAACCTCCCAGTGTCCTTTGCTGACACCTCACGACCTCCATGGCCTGGGTTTGTCCCTCAAGGCCTTCCTTTGTCACCCCTCCCCCACTGCAGTCCTGCACTTCTTCCTCGATGGCCGCTGGGGCACAAGCCGAGAGCGGCTGGCCATCAGCAAGGACCAGCGAGCGGTGCGGAGTGTCCCGGGGCTGCCCCTGCTGCTGGCTGCTGAGCGGCTGCTCACTGGCTGCCACCTGAGCGTGGACGTCGTCCTGGGAGATGTGGCCGTGACCCAGGGCCGCAGCTACTGGGCCTGTGCCGTCGACCCAGCCTCCTACTTGGTCAAGGTGGGCGTCGGGCTGGAGAGCAAGCTTCAGGAGAGCTTCCAGGGCGCCCCCGATGTGATCAGCCCCAGGTCAGGCCTCTCTGGGGGGTGGGGGGTGTGAGGGTCCAGGTGGGGGAGCTGGAGACAGGATAGGGGTGGCAAGGGGAGCTCATGCTGGTTGGGTGGAGTGGGGGAGTTTAGGAGCATGGATGCCAGGCTGGGGCCTGTGGCCGGGGTAAGCGTGGGCTTAGCAGAAGGGCTTGGAGAATTGGTTTTCGGAGGAGTGTGTGACTGGGAGAGGGCTGCAGGAGAGGGAGCCATCCACTTGCCCGCACCTGTCCTCAGGACCACCAGACCATGTCTCCAAGAGCCTCTGCATCTCCCAATGCCCTGTTCCAACGTGCTTTCTCGGCAACCCCCTCTTTCTTCCCTTCACCACGTCTGAGATCCTTCCCTTAAAATGTCCACCTCCATCCCGTCTATCGCCAACATGCTATTTGACACCCCCCAACGCATGTGCCTCCCCGAACCCTTCCTCCCAGCACTCTATCCCTGAACACCCCATTTCTTCTCAGCGCTCTCCCACCAACACTAATCCCCCCACCCTGTGGCGCCCCCACCCCCACCCCACCTCCCTCCCAACACCCAGCCTTCTCTCCCCAGTCCCTCAGTGACAAAGGCCTCATCCTCAACATTCTTGAACCCTCCCCAGACCCTCCCCAGCACGATGTCCCCACGTGGTTCTCCTCTCCACCTTCTTGTCTCCTGTCTCCTCACAGCATCCGATCCTCACCTCCCTCCCTCCTTTTTCGTCACCTCTCCTGCCAAGGTGCCTGCTTTCAATACCCCTGTCCCCCTGGACTCACAGCCCAGCCCTGTATTCTAATGCTCGCGTCCACGAAACGTCCTCTCAGTACCCCAGATCGGTCCTTTCAACCACTTGCTCCCCAACGTCCCATCCTTCCAACGTCTCAGCCCTCTGCGCCACCCCCCCCGCACCGTACTCCACCCCTCCCTCTCCCCCAACACTCTCCTACCCAACTCCGCTCCTGCAGGTATGATCCGGACAGTGGGCATGACAGTGGTGCCGAGGATGCCGCGGTGGAGGCATCCCCGCCCTTCGCTTTCCTGACCATTGGCATGGGAAAGATCCTGCTGGGGTCCGGGACCAGCTCCAACGCGGGGCTGACGGGGCGGGACGGCCCCGCAGCGAGCTGCACCGTGCCCCTGCCGCCCCGCCTGGGCATCTGCCTGGACTATGAGCGGGGCCGCGTGTCTTTCCTGGATGCCGTGTCCTTCCGCGGGCTCCTGGAGTGCCCCCTGGACTGCTCGGGGCCTGTGTGCCCCGCCTTCTGCTTCATTGGGGGTGGTGCAGTGCAACTCCAGGAGCCTGTGGGCACCAAGCCTGAGAGGAAGGTCACCATCGGGGGCTTTGCCAAGCTCGACTGACCGTCTCTGGACCCTCCTGGGCCCTGGCCCTCCAGGCCTGCTGAGCCGGGTTATTCCTCCAGCAGCTTCTCCCCAGACTCTTCCTACCATGTCTTCCTGTCCCTTATCCTATATCTGTGTATTCCCGGGGCCTTCTCTTGAGCAAGGGACTCTCCCCTGCTCACCTTTCTAGACGTCCCCCATTCTCTCCATTGCCTGTTAAGCCAGGCCCCAGCCCCCACCAAGTCTCTGGCCTACGCCCTGCCCTTGGCATCCCACCCAAGTCACGGAGAGAGCCCCTTCCCCATTGCTGTCCTGTGCCCCTCCCCAGGCTGACTGGGAGGGAAGGCACCTGGAACACTGGGCATGACCCCCAGCTCTGTGCTCTGCCCTCCGTCCTGCCAAGCTCCCTGCCCCATCGATGCTGAGCTACAGCCTTGGGGCGGGCAGGCTTTTTGGGCAGACACTGCCCAGGCACTCCCTGGTGAGGAGAAGAGGACCCAGTCATCCTGCTTGACTTGTTGGGGTTCCCACAGCCCTCGACCGCATGCCTGTTTTTCTCCTCCTTCCTCTTGCATGCTTCACCCCCTCCTGCACCTATATGCCAACGTGCCAAGTCTCCCTGGGGGCCCCAGCGGAGGTTGGGTGTCCCTGGTGGGTTGGGCTAGGTAAGGCCTCTGGGGCCCACTGCTACCCCCTGCAGTGGGCACTGCCAGGTCTCTGCCAAGCAACAGCCGATCTTTTCATGGTTTCTAAACAATAAACGACATTGCCAGGCACACCTCTGCCTTCCCTGAGCCCGACCGTCCCTTTTCATTTCTGTGCTGGGCATGACACGTGGGAAAGAGCCGGGGAAATCCGCTACTGCTCAGAGCAGGGGTGCTCAGGGGATCTGGCGCCTGAGGGAAGGAGGTCCCAAGCAGGTGCTCCTGAGCCTCCTGCCACACACATTCTGGCTCAAGCCCCCGCCGATGGGTGGCCTACTGGGGGCGCATGGCCCTGGCGGCTGCTGGCCATGGCAGGGCCCAGGCCCCCAGGGCATGTGGTGAGGGGGGGGCACTGTACCTGGGCCCAAAGGGGTCAGGGAACCAAAACAACTTCCCCATTCCCAGGGTGCCTGGGGCACACCCCGCCAGCCAGGGAGGGGGCTCCACCAGGCGCCAGCATCCGGCTCTGATGCTGTGCTTATCACGGCCATGTTGACTCTGCCTGTTATCGCTGCCCACACACTTACTTCACACCCTGGCAGCTAAGATTAGAGCTTCTGGGGGCACCGGGCCAAGAGGAGGTGAGGGCGCGGCTGCCCCCAGCCCTCAGCCCAGGAGAGGGGAGAGCCCTCCCTGCAGGTGCAGGCGGAGCTGGGTCACACTGGCCTCAGGTCATGCTGGCCTCCAACTCAGTTTCGTTTCCTCCTTCCTCTTGTGCCACCAGGGATGGGAAGAGGTGACCTGTGGCCCAATGTCGTCTCCTCTCCACATCTCCTGCTTTCCAAATGAACCCTACTCTTGTCTTCTTTGCCCCCCCCATCTCCCGCAAAGCCCCCTTACACCCCCCCCCACACACATTCTGTCCCCCCCCCAATCTAAGGGTCACAGATGACAGATCCAAAGTTGGCAGTCAGCACAGAGGAGGGCCCCGCTTTATTCAGCCCCGGTCTGGTCTGCACTTCCATCTCAGGGTTTTCTGGGCCGGGCTTCCTGGGAGCCACTGTCCCAGGCCTGTCCCCAAGGGGCTCGGATGGGCTTCAGCAGGGTTGACATCGGTTGAGAGACCTGGTGGGACTCGTGAGCAGCCCGCCTGAACTCCCAGCTCACCAGCCCTGAACAGAGTTGAGAGGAGAGGATTCTGGCAGTGAGGAGCCTGGGGGAGGCACGAGGCACTGGCGTCCCAATGCTCGGTGGTGGCGGCGGGCAACGTGCTCCTACAAGTTGGCGGAAGTGGCTGATGGGTTCGGGTTCACATAAGAGAACCCGCTGCCCCCGTTGCCTGCAGAGACCTAGGTGGGGAGAGGAGACCCAGGCTGAGAGGCGGTAGCTTTCCTGGGAGAAAGTGCCTCCAGGGCTCCCAGATCACACCCCAGGTCCGGGAGTCTAACTCTCAAAGGGTTAATTCGGAGGCACCTGCCAGGAACCACCCGGCAGCCAAGTGACTGTAAACAGGGCCCAGGACTGCTCCTCCCCACTCTGCTCCCCTTCACTCCCTCCCCTTGGCTCTCATCAGCCCCCTTGTCCTCCCTACTGCCCCCATCTCCATCCATCCTCTGCTCCTCCAGCCCAAGCAGGTGTGTGTGTGTCTCTGTTGAGCTGGGACAAGGAAGTCCCCGGGGCGAAGGAAAACAGGGTCGAGGAAAGGAAACTCCCCTCCCCCACCCGCAGTGGCTCTCCAGCCCTAGGTGGCCGAAGTAATTATTTACTAGGTCCTGGAGAGAAAGGCCAGGTGAGGAAAGAAGGAGGAGGGCTCCTTGCTTCCTCGGGCCTCCCAAGAACCCCATGGCACCAAGCTCACGTGGCTGGGTGAGACTTCCTCCCCCACACCACACACACCCCCCATTCCTGCCGGCCTTTCTAAATCGACCCTCCACTCCTGGGAGCTGAGTGGGGCAGCACAGGCGCTCATTCTTTCGGGAGTCCTGCTGGAGGGTTCCCCTGGCGCTGTTCAGCAGACCAGCGAATGCTGTTTTGGAAATGCTGGTCGTGGGGACGCTCTCTCTCGAGATCCCCTTCCTCCCAAGGTCCCTTCCCCAGGCCTTCCCCCGACCCCAGCCCCTCTGACCCCGCCCCCTTGCCAGGCCCTCCGCAGCCTCTCTCCTCTTCTAGGTTCTCTGGGCTTTCAGAAGCCCTGCCCAGCCCAGGCTCTGCCTCCCTGCCCCTGGGGGGACCCTCCTACCTCCTCATAGGGGCTGCGTGTGCTGCCTGGCGGCACATAGCGCCCATGGGTGTGGTAGGTCGGGTACTCGCTCATAGGGTGGTAGGCGTCGTGGGTTGGAAAGAGGTCCAGCTGCCTACAGTCCTTCCGACAGCACCGACACACAGCCTGGGGAAAGGACATAATGGGGGTCGTGGGGTTCCTTCCAGCAGGGGACCTCTGGTCAGGCCTGGAGACCCAACACTTACCAGGGCAATGACGTAGAGGATGGAGAGTGCAACCAGGACACAGACCAGAACCAGCAGGGCGATGCCCCAGCCAGGTACCCCAGAGCTGGACTGGCTGGCAGAAAGGAACGACATGTCTTGCACTAAACGGAAACGTAGTGGTCAGAACCTTCTCCCAAAGGAGGTGACCCTCCTCCTCCTAGCACCCTGGGGAAGAGCAGGAGCCTGGGTGCTGGAGAGAGGGGCCCTGCAGGCGTGGTGCTGGGCGGCAGGCGGGGACGGTGGACTCACCGCTAACACCTGAAACGGACAGGTTATATTTGGCTAGCTCCTTTCTGTGCTCTTCAAACTGTGTCTTCACGGCGGAGGCATCGGTGACACCCTTGCGGAAGGCCAGAATTGATTCCACCAGCACAGATCCTGCTCTGGTCACAGGGAAACGGGCCCAGCTTCAGGTCAGCAATCCCCCCACGGCCGCGGCAACCTCCACTCCTCCCCTCCACACGGTCCACACCCAGAACTGTACCTGAACTTGATGTTAGAGAGGCCCAGAAAACCTTCCTGTTCATAAATCTGCAAAAACTGGGGTGAGAGGAGAAGGAATAAGGCTTGAGGCAAACAGGTCAGGCAGTTTGGAGGCTGATGCGGGGGGAGCACGGAGCCCAGGAGAGAAAAGACACCTACTCACCAACTCAGAAATGTTTCTCTGCAGCTCCTGGTAGTATTTGGTGCTGGGATCTTCCAGAGAAGAGTTAAACTGGAGATTCAAAATGGAAAAGGACAGGAAGAAGAAGGAGATCCTAAGAGACAGCAGGGGAGAAGTGCTACGATTGGAGGAGGTGGGAGGTTCTACGCTACGATGAGTGCTACCAGCAATAGTCCTGGAGCTGTGGCTGGCGGCGCCGCTGGTCGGGGATGAGGTGCCACGGGAGTCTGGGGACGAGGTGCTCTGGTGCCCCCGGTTGGTGGTCGAGCCCGAGGCGGGGCTGCCGGTCGGGGATGAGGTGCCACGGGAGTCTGGGGACGAGG
>NW_023270389.1:1221881-1245416 GCF_011800145.1 Mirounga leonina
GCCATGAGCAAGGCAGCCCCCTTCCCACCTTGTGCCCCTCACCTGTAAGCTGTTGGGCTACCAGGAGCAGGAGGAAGAGAGGGGCCTGGAAGCCCGGTGTCATGGTGGTGGTGAACCGGGTGGGGAGGGGCAGAGCAGTGTCCAGAACGCGCTGCGTGTGAGGTGGGGCGGTCACAGGCACCTGCCGCTTTATACCGGTCCCTGGCCCGCCCTAGGCTCGGCCAAAGCAGGTGACAGGGGACAAAACCCCGCCCCTCCCCCCTTCCCTACCTCCTGCTTCCGCCTCCTCCCCAGTCATTCCTGGCCCCTCAGGTGGGAAACCTGGGCTCCAGCCACTCAAGCCTCTGACAACCTGTTTGTTCTCCAAGTGGTCTCCTTCTTTCACCAACCACTCCCTGGCTCCAGAAGGCGGTGAAGGGTGGGGGGAATCAAGGCCCTGGGTCTCCCAGGCTCTCGGTTTTAGCCTCAGGGCGACAACCAAGGCGAGAAAAGGGTCAGAGGAAGTGGGCTAGGTCAGGCTCCTGGACAGCAGGCCGAGGAAGCTCGCCCTCACGTCCCTCACCGCGCTGCCACTCTCACTGCACCCCTCGAAGCCCCGCTGTGGGGGCTGGGGAGGAACGAGAAGCCTCGAGAAAGGGTGGGCTGGTGCCCCTTTTGGACCCCCGCCCCCCGCCCCTTCCCGGAGCCGCCGCTCCTCGCCCTGTCCCAGCCGCTCCCCGTCCCGGTCCGCACGCAGATCCACCGAAGCCCACAGTCCCCGCCCCTGCCGACGCGTTCAGCAGCCGGCCTTCCCGCCTCGGCTTTCTCCCGAGGAGGGGGCGAGGGAAGAAAGTTCCACTTCACGCTCCACGGGACCGCAGGGTCATTCCGGCCCGGTCCTCCGCCAGGCGGCGGGCCGGGCTCTCCCGCCCCCTGGCGGCCCCCGGGAGCCTGGCGGCCGCGCGCGACAACGCAGGGACGCCCGGGTCGCGGGAGGGGCCGGAGCGGGGGGGTGGGGGGGGGGGGGGGTGGGCGCGCGGAGCCCCGGCGCGCAGGGACGCGCCGCTCCGTGGGCGGAGGGGCGGACCGCCACGGGGACCCCGGGGCGCGTGGGGGCGGAGTCCGGAGGAGATGGCGCTCGGGGGTGGGGTCCCGAGGTACCGGGAAGGGGCACCGAGGTGTACGGGAGAGGACAGCGGAATGCGGGAGGGGACACGGGGCAGGTTAATGACGCGTTTACGAGGCAGAGACTAGGTGGGGCAACAGAATGGTATTTGGGGCCCAGAGCTATCGTGGGGAGCACAGTGCAGTTGGGGGAGGCAGGCACGTGGTGGTGACCAGGGGACTGTACGTGAGGGGGGGATGGCAGGGGAGAGGTACGAAGGGCAGAAACGTTCGGGCGCGGGCAGGTATTTGGGGCACAGCGCACGTGGAGCGCGGGGTCGGGCTCCCTCCGGAGGTTACATCCCCCAGTTGCGTCCGCATTAGGAGCAGTTCTCGGTCGCAGCGAGTAGACTGGACAAGGGACTTTGGTAACACTTCGGTGCGCGGGGCTGGAGGGAAGCCGGGCGGCAGGCGCGGGGGCGCGGAAGCCCCCCACCCGCCCGCGGGGGACGGCGCAAGCATCTAAGTGGGCGGTCCCCAAACGTCTGCCCCGGCGTTGCCAGGCAACAGCCATTCAGTCCGGTTGCTGGGACACGCGTCGCCATGGCGACGGCTCCGCGCCACGCACTCCGAGTATTTAAAGAGCAAGCGCGCGCAACGGCTGGGTGTCGGAAAGCGGCTTTCCGGGCCACCGCGGTCTCCCCCCGGCACCCCCCCCACCGTCCGCTCCCCCCTCGTCCAGGCGCCAAGTCTCTGGCATCCAGGGTGGACCCAACTCCCCGGCGCGACTCCGGTTCTGGGGCTGGTCCGGCTGCAGGCGGTGCGGAGCGGGATCCCGGGCCCCGGGCGGGCGGGAGGGACGGGACGCGGTGCAGTGTTGTTCCTTCCCCCGCCAATATTGCACTCGTCCCGGCCTCCGGCCCCCCCGGCCCCCCGGCCTCCCCCTCGCCCCGAGCGGGCCAGCTCCAGCCCTCCTCTCGATCGGGACGACCTAAGATAGACTGGAGTGTCGCCGCTGCCACCGTGAGTAAGTGGGGCTGGGAGGGCTTTAGCCGTCTTCGGACTAGCCCCTCATCCTTCACCTACCCCAGTCCAGCACCTTCCCTCCTCCACCCGGCCCCACACACAGCCAAACTGCTGCAGATCTCCAGCTTTCATCCTACCAGCCCCCTTCCTCACCCCCTCAGGTTCCTTCCTGCTCCCCACACTATCCCAGAAAATCCCTAAAATAAGCAACATGCACTAGCTTAGAAAACCACTGGAACTTTATGGCAATGTGGTGTTATCTTTCCTGGGGTTAGTGCCTGAGAAAAATATCCCTTGAAAGCTTCCCAACTCCTGAACAGTGGGGTCCCACCCCTCTGGGGCTAAACTCCTGTGGGTGCCAGAGGGGGGGGGGGTCTGTGTTTGGCTGAACTGCTGCAGATTAGACCCCAGCGTCTCCAGGATGGACCCCAAGGCCAGAGGGTCTAAAATCAGGATTCTGAATCTGGTGGCCACCTCTTCACACTCTTCCCTGGAGCAGCTGCCTCCGGAACGGCTCAAAATCCTCGGGCACGGTGTCTGAGGAGGCAGAAATGATGACGGTCAGAAGATAGGACTCTCCCACGAGGGCGTCGGAAAGGTCAGGCTGATCTCAGTCTGGAGTCTCACCATTGCATCGGTATTGGAGATTGGACCAAATGATGTTTTCCTGGGAGAAGCAGAATACACCAAGACGCCCTCCCCGCATGGCTGTATCAATGATCACCCCAGAATCCGCCACTAGCTGAGGACCCTCGTAGAGCTTCACCCTGTCCAGGATAGGTGTCCATGGTGCTAGGATGCCAGTGGGCACTGGGCCATCAAGCCCAGGCCCCTGCTCATCCCCAACCCCCCTGGAGCTCACCGGGCCAGAGGGAGAGAACGAAAGGAGGGAGAGGGAAGAAGGAAAGGGGAGGGACACGGGTGCTCTTCTCAGGCCTGGGGCCCCTGCCTCTTTGTCCGCCCCCTTTGCATCTCAAAGCACCAGCCACATTCCAAGCGAGGATTGGGTTGCCATGACAATGAGCACAAAGGGCTGGGGGGTGAAGTCACCCGCTTCCCAGGCTCTAGTCCACCCTCCCTCATCCCCTGCCCTGGCACCCTGCAGCCCCAGGCACCTTAAAGGGGAACCAACCCAAGTCCGTGGACCCTGGGCTCTTGCATTTCCCCTCCCTTCCCTGTCATCCCCACCAACTAGGAAATGCACAGGGGTGCACACAGCACTGAACTGAGAAGTCTTAGCCCTGCTACTAAGAAGTGTGCAGTCTAGGCCTCGGTTCACTCTTCTGTAAATGACGACCCCTTCCGGGTCAGACACTGTGATGGGGCGGCTTCTGGGATGTACCAGAAGGGGCTGGATGTGATGGGCCTCTCCAAAGACTGGCCTGTGGTTTAGAGGCTCCCAGAGATGCCCTCACTTTACAGAGGGGAAAACAGAGCTCGGACGAGGAAGGACTCGCCCGACATCACCTATAGGTCCTAGGTCGCACCAGCACCAGGGCCCAGGCTGCCTGAGGCGGAGCAGGGCTGAGGTGGGACATGTGCGGCGGGAGGGGAGAGGGAGAAGTGGTCCCGGTCCCAGCCCATGGCACCGAGGAGTGGAGCAGAGGGGAGCAGAGGGGCCGTCACTGGTGAGTCCCAGCCAAAGGTGAGCGGAGCCTGGCCTGGGTCCCTCAGGAGGGCTCGCCCCTCCCTCACCGGATGTAGCCCACTTGAGGCCGGTGCAGCAGCTGCCAGCGGTAGGAGGTCTTGTCACGCCAGCCCACGTTTCGTGGGTCCGTCCACAGCAGTCGCACCTGATCAGGGGTGTGGCCAGTGTGCCACAGGGCATTCCGGAGGTGCTCACCTGGGCCGGACACTGACGTCACTGCCTGGAGGGTATTGGCAAAGATGTTGGATCACCCACAGGACCCAGACCGCAGGCTGGGAGGTGCAGGTGGAGAAGGAAGGCAAGGTGGGCGGGAGAGCGTTCTGGAGTCCCGGGGAGCCAACCTCCAGGCCAGGCGGCTGAGAAAGAGGCTCCCCACTCAGGCAGTGGAGAAGCCCTGGGGCCAGCTCAGGGAGGCTTTGGGGAAGGGCCCTGGACTGGGGCTCCGGGCAGCCGCAGACCTTGAGCTGCAGCCCCGGCTGAGCAACAGCCCGGAAAGGTGTGGCCTGCCAGTAGGTCTGCTCCGTCTGCTTCCACATGACCACGTAGAAGCGGCCGCTGTCTTGATAGCTGAAGAGAAAGCCTGCGTAGTCATCATCAGTCACCGTGTTCACGTGGAAGGTGCCTTCAAAGTCCACACCATTGAAGGCTGTATATCCTGGGGGGCAGGTGGGGTCAAGGTCAGGGCAGCAAAGCCACCATCGGCCCACGGCGGACTCAGGGTGGGAAGGGATGCCTGTGACATGTATGGCCAGCTTGGCCCCCACCCTCTGACCCTGTGGGATTCCTCCATGTGGAAAGGATCAAACTGGGTGCCCCATACATACCAACTGCCAGGCCGGGGTCACTGTTCATGGTCTGAACGATTTCCATGCCCTGGGGGTGTGCAGTGAAGAGGAAAGCCCTGTTCCGGGTACGCGGCCCCACCTGGTAGTCTGGTCTGAAAGCACCTGCCCAGCCCACTGCCCAAGTACCTGGTTGAGCACGACCCAGTTTGGATCAATCTGAGCATCACCCTCAGGATCCAAGACGACAGTCTGATAGGCCCGGAAGTCTGTGAGGGTCACCTCTGCACTCTCAGGGCACACGTCCAGGGGGTCGACCACTGCATCATTGTCAAAGTCATCCTCACACACGTCCCCAACACCATTGCCTGGGCAGAGCGGGGCCAGGTGCTCAGGAAGGCCTGGCCGTGGCCTCCAGACAAGACTACCCCCCGTCGGGCTTTGTCTTCCTGGCTTCTCCCCAGCAGCACCTGCCTCCTCTCCCTGGGCAGGGCCCCCTCCAGTGCAATCCTTTGTGGGACCCCAGCCTCACCGTCTGAGTCCTTCTGATTGGGATTGGGTACCAGGCGACAGTTATCAGGACCAGGAGGCACGTAGTCTGGGACCCCGTCATTGTCATCGTCCCCATCACACTCATCTCCAAGTCCGTCATTGTCTGAGTCCAGCTGAGAGCTGTTTGGCAGCTGTGGGCAGTTGTCCTTGGTGTCCTGATGTCCATCCCCATCGCTGCCCAGAACAGGCACCAAGTAAAGGCTCTAAAAGTACCACATCCATGCCCTCTCTTCTGCTCAGAAGTCTGGGGTGTGCCCTGCAGTCAGCCAGGTGAGGCGAACGTCCAGCAGCAGGAGTGGAGGCTAGACTAGGGGAGTGACTTCCTGCTCAACAGTAGTGGAGAATCAAAGCTTAACCGTACAGGAAACAGAGAATGTACTGCAGGAAAGTAAAGGAACCCCGGGAGGACCGTCCGTCTCTTGGCCCACCCTACCTGTCCTCGTTGGTGTCACAGACATCCCCTACCAGGTCGCTGTCTGCATCTGTCTGAGAGAGGGGGGCCGTTCTCACCATCTCCTGATAACTGAAGACGATGGCCAGACGCTTCCCATGGGAAGGGCTGGGGCCTCACCCCCAGGCCCTCCCGCTCCCTGCCCTCCCCACCCCTGTACCTGCGTAGGATTGCTCATCTCAGGACAGCTATCACAGGCATCTCCCACCCCGTCCTCATCCCTGTCTGTCTGCAGGGGGTTGGGGACTTTAGGGCAATTGTCCAATCCGTTGGGGATGCCTGCAAGACGTGCAGGGGGCACAGGCCTGTGAGTACAGCAGGTGGCGCTCTTCCAGAGCTCATCTCCCGCTAGGACAGCTGGGTGGGGAATCGCCCGTGCCCTCTGGCCTGCTCCTGCCCCCTGCCTCACATTCCCAGGGCACTCTGTCCACCCAGGCCTCCCCCTGTGGCCGTCAGACTGCCCAACTGCCCTTTCTTCCCACCGGCACCCAAATCCACACGGGCCTCCCAGTCCCCAGCCCCAGCGGCACCGTCCCCATCCACATCGTTGTCACACGCGTCCCCTTCCCCGTTGCCGTCCGTGTCCTTCTGGTCATTGTTGGGAACGTTGGGGCAGTTGTCACAGGCATCCCCGAACGAATCTGTATCAGAGTTTTGCTGGTCCTTGTTGGGGAAGAGCCGGCAGTTGTCCTGAGGTGAGAGGAAGAGTCAGGCCTCCCTGGCCACCTAGCCCTCACCTCGTCCCGTGCACGTGTCTGCAGTCACCACGACGTGCCGGCCCGCCCACCCGCCCTCCACGGAATCCACCTTGTCCTGGCACAGGGTTTATGCCTCCCTAACTGAGCACTGAGGTCCTGCAGAGCCGCCAAGGACCAAGGGGGGACAGGGTTATGGGACAAGGCATGGAGGGGAGCAGAGGAGCTGAAAGGGACAGGACTGCCAGGAGCCACCTCGACATTCTTGATCCCATCCCCATCGGCATCATCATCACACTGGTCCCCCACGCCATCGTTATCAGCATCTTCCTGCCCAGAGTTGGGTGTCAAAAGGCAATTGTCCTAAAGGTCAGGGGAGGAAGAGGCAGGATGGGTTGTGGCCTGCCCCAGCCTGCGCGCTCACCACTGCCCGCCTGCCCCAGGCTGCCCCCCCCCCCCGCTCCAGCCTGGGCACCCACCCCAGCCTGCCTGCCCCAGCCTGGGCACCCACCCCTGCCCCAGCCTGCCCCCGCTGCCCCGCCCCAGCCTGGGCACCCACCCCAGCCTAGGCGCTCACTCCTGCCCCAGCCTGCCTGCCTGCCCGCCTGCCCCACACCTGCTTGCAGTGTTTGTTGTTGTCCATGCATGGCAGGGCCTGGTCCGGGTAGCCATCGATGTCTGTGTCGGTCCCACACACATTCCCATTCCCGGCCCAGCCCACGTTACACTGGGCAACGGGAAGGGTAGGAATGAGGGCCAGGGCCGGCTCCTCACACCCCAGCCTTTTCCTGCTCCAGCCCCCATTCTCACCAACCAGTTCCTGGGCCCCTTCCCATGTGGGCCCCCATCCCAGGCCTTAAGCGGAGTCTCCCCTTCCCCCCCAAGCCCCAGGCCTAGCTCACCGCGCAGGACACTGCCCCGTTGCGTTCGAAGAGACAGTGCGCGTGGACGTGGCAGGGGCTGTGGGCTGGGCTGTGGCAGGTGCGGGCTGGGAGGCAGCCCTGGCTCTGGTTGCCTAGGAAGCCCAGGCGACAGGGGCCACACTTGAAGGAGCCCTAAGAACAGGGAAGCAGTGTCTCAGGGAGGAGGGTCAGCCCGCCGGGCACCCCGGACCGGGGCTGTCCTGCCCGAGGGGTGCAGAGTGGGCACTCCCAGCCTGAAGCCAGCTCGGGCAGTCATCGCCTTTGGGCTCTCCTGGCAGCCTTTCGAGGTGTATCTCAGCCCCAGTTTTCAAGTGAGGACTGACCCTCAGGAGACCTGCTAACGGTCACGGTAAGAAGCAGAACCAGGATTCCAAACCAGTGTGCCACGTCTGTGTGGCCTGCCCTAGGGAAGGAGGAGGGGGAGCAGCAGGCCTGAAGCGGGGTTCGCACACCCCAGCACTCCCGACACACTCCGGGCACTCGGCTCACCACAGTATTGGTGCAGATGGAGTTTGGGTCACAGCCACCGTTGTTCCCATCGTTGCATTCGTCCACATCATGGCAGACCTGAAGGGGCAGACTCTAGGTGGAACCGGACCTACGGCGGGTCCCCTCCAGCAAAGCCAGCGCACCCGCCCAGAGCCCCAGCCCATTTATCACAAGGACCCCGTGTCCAGCCCGTTAGCCCCTGGGCCCCGCAAGGCCAAGAACTCGTCTCCACGCTCCACTCGGCCTGACCTGTTTGCTGGCGCGGGCATAGTCGATGCCCACACCGGACACCCGGGTGCCTCTGTAGCCTCGAGGACAGGCTTCACAGTGGAAGCCGGGCACGGTGTTGATGCAGCTGGCCCCAGGGAAGCAAGGGTCAGTGTGAGCGCACTGCGGGACGAAGGAGGGGGTGGTCAGGCCCTTGCCTGTGCTCTCCCCACCTGGCCCCACTGCCCTCCCCCCCCCACCCCCGGGCCTCCACGTGGCCCTCCCCCGACGTGGCCCTCGGTCTGCGCCACGACCCTCGTGCCCTCCTTCCTCACCTCTCTTCCTGTCTCCCACCGTCCTAAAGCCCGGGCTCCTCTCATCCTGGCTGACACCCACCCCACCTCCTTGGCCTCTCCTCACTCTCCGTGCCCTCGCAGGCTACCCTCCCCCACCTCATTGACGTCAGCGCAGTGGGTGCCGTTGCCCTGCAGGCCAGGGGGGCAGGGCCCGCAGCGGTAGCCAGGGTACTCGTACACTTCCATGCAGTCCACGCCTCGGAAGCAGGGGTTGGGGCTGCAGTGGGAACGCTGCTCGTGGAAGCCTGAGGGGTGGGCACGGTCAGAGCCACCCAGAGGTGGCCGTGCCAATCCCCGGAAGTGGAGCCCGAAGCCACGGGGTGGGGACCACGGGGATGCCACCTGGCGCCCACCCCCCTCTCCCACTCACCGCACACCTGACACTCCATGATGGTGTTTCGGATCAGAGACATTTCCTTCACCTGGTGGACAGAAGAACGGGGACAAGCCAGCTCCTCGCACCCACCACCCCATCCCAGAGCCAGTGCCGCCCCCTCCACCAGCGTGCTCAAACCTGGTCTCGGATATCATCGCGCAGCTCCACCAGGATCTGGTTGAAGAGAGTGAGCTGGGTGACCAGCGCCTTGGTCTGCTCACCTGCCAGAGCCCCGGGTGCAGAGAAGCTCAGAACTGGGCCACAGCCCTGGTCCCTCTTTGGGGTAGTAAGCCAATTCCTGCCCCTGCTGCCCACCCTGCCTTTAAACCCCACCCCTCTCCTGGCCAAAGAGGACTTTGTTTCAGGCCGCTGCCCAAGCCCTGGACCTCCTCCCCAGCCTCTCGCCCCTCCCCCCTCCTTGTGGCCTGCTCACCTAGGATGGAGTGGAGTGCGTTGGTCACTGGAGAGGAGAAAACACAGAGGGTAGAGACGTGAAGAGGGCCAGGCCGGTGAGGAGGAGGAAGGAAAAGAGGGGCAGGAACAAAGGCCTAGAGGAGTCTTGGAAGAAGGACGGGCAGTTGGATGGTAGGAGGGCAGAGGTGACGGGCAGGCAGCACCAGCTCTCCCCACTGGGTGAGGGACCCTCCAAGGGGGTTGCCTCACAGTCAAAACCCAGATCCTCCTGGTTCCCAGGCCTAGAAGCAGCAGAAGGGATCCAAGTGAGAGGTGACCCAGAGCAGGGCCAGGCCCCCAGTCCACTCCATTTCCGCTCCAGCCCCCCTACCAAGCTTCTGGGAGAAGTGGGCATTTTGTTTAGGTAAGAACCTCTGAACATCCTTGTCAGAGACACCAGGCAGATGGACAATGCTCAGACTGCTGGTGGGTGACAGCCTCCCACGAAAGCTAAGAAAGACCCAAGACCCTTCCCTGGGTCACCAAGACCAAGCAGTTAACTTTCTCACCCCCACACGGAGAGCTTGGGAGTTCTATTCTTCTCCTCGATCGCTCTATTTTCCCAGCCACCGTGGGAGGCGGGGCCACCTGAACAGGGAGACTTTTCGAGCCACGCCTCCTGGGATGGCTGTAACTTTTGGAGATCACAGAGCCAGAGGCAAAGGAGATTGGGGGTAACAGGGTCAGAAGCCCCAGAAAATGAGTGAGCCAAAGCAATGAGCGTTAAGGGGAAGACAAGGAGATGAGAACCAACAAAGACCACAGGAAGTGATTTGGGGTCCAGAACGTCAGCTCCGTGTTACCTGCACTGTGGATGGACTCGTCCCCCTGGAATGGACACTCACTCAGGGCTCCCACCCGGGCCATGGACCCGCCCAGAATCATTTTCATAGATTCCACGAAGCCCTGGGTGGGGGGGACAGGAGCAGAGTAGGGTGGGAAAATCCATCAGCTCCTCCTCCCCCTGCTGCTGCAAAATGCATCTGCAGGAACTCGGGGGCCCTCCCGCCCTGCTCACCTGCATCCTCAAATACGCCTTCTGTCCAGTCCGGATCTCCAGCCCATCGACCTCCGCTGGAGGAATGGGGGCTAGCGCAGGGAGGCCAGCATGCTGGTCTCCCAGTTTGCAGTCCACATAGAGCTGCAGGGCAGGGCTGGGTCGGGCAGGGCCGCGGAGACGCAGGAGAGCCGTGTGTGTGCGCCCGTCGGCCAGGCCTGCTTGCTGGAGGCTCACCGCATGCGCTCTGCTGTCCTCTCGCTGGTACCGCACCAGGACTGCCCGGGAGGGGAGGTCAGTGCGGGCCCTGCCCCCCGCCCCGTCTCCCAGCTGAGCCTCGAGTCACTCTTCTGGACGGCATGCCCATCAGCCCCTAGGCAGCTATGTATCTCTCGCCACCTTGTATGTGATGGGCACGCAACAGACGCCTTTCAAACCGGTTCAGAGACAAGGACGTCCTTAGTCTTCAGTCACTCTGTCCCTTGCTAGGGTGGCAGCTGGTTCTGTACCCACGGGACTGCCGGGGATCTGAGGGGCTGCTGAATGCCCTTGCTGGGACACGTAGACATGCCTCTCCCTCCCCCAGGCAGCCCCAAGTACAAAACCCCCTCCCTACAAGTATTAGGCCTCACTCTCTTGTTTGGGTACCTGGCCTCCTGAGGCACCTCCTAAGCACCCCATTCCAGGCGCCCCTGGTGCCTGAGCACAGCCGGATGGGTCCATGGGCCCCCACGGAGCCCAAGGAGAATTAAGAGGGATATGGGAGTGGGGACGAGGGAAAGTGCTCAAGGGATCATCGCTGCAGGAAAGGAGATGCCCACCAGTCACCTTTGTTAATTTTGCCCACAACTGAGGCCTCCAGCCATCGTGTGTTGTCCTGGCGAGAGTAGAGGCCAAAGAGGACCCCACCCTGCTTGGGGGGCAGGCGGAAGGTGGACAAGAGGTAGATGTCTCCAGCAGTGAGCAGGGCTGCCCGGATCTTCTCTGCTACAGCTGTCATCTGCCGAGACTCGCCCACAGTCAGCAGGTCAATCACTGGCCAGGCAAGGATTACCAAGGTCAGAGAGAGGGGTCAAATGCCAAGGCCTGCCCTTTCCCCTGAGCCCTCAGGGGCGGAGCATCCTTCATCACTACCCCCCACCCCCGCCCCCAGGCAGCGTTAGTCACCTTCTTGAAATTCAATCCTTGCTGCTATCAGAAGACTAGGCGTTGTGCCTTCCTTTCCCTCAATATTGCCTACTGCCACCCTCTGGAACCCGAAGGCCTGAGCCTCTCGGAAATACGGAAACAGCGCCCGGCACAACTGAGATGCGCCCACCAGGTGGCGCAAGGGAGCCACTGTGCTGATCCCACGCAGAAGTAGCACCTGGTGCCCACAGCGCAGAAATGGAAAAGCAGTTTCTCTTTACGGGGCTGGTTTGGCTCATTCCACACCCGAACGCCCCTCCTCCCATCCTGGGGGCTCAGCACACACACTCTGGATGAGAAGAGCTGCCCACTGAGGGCTCCGACCCTCGTACTGTCTGCCTCTCCCCCACGGGAAGGTAGGACCCAGCTCCTCTGCCTCCCGTGTCCTGGCCAGTCTGTGGTTTCCCCTCCAGCCAGTAATGAATCCGTGCCTCTGTCATCTGCTCCAGCTACCTCTCCCACACCCACAGGCCCATCCCACAGCCAGACCTCCGGGAGAGCCCAGACCTCTCGGTCCCCACCCCCACCCTGTCCTGGGGCAGCCAGGAGCCCAGCGGGTGAAGAAGCCCACCTTTGCACTGCTCTCCCAGATCCTGGGCTGCCTGCGGATGCTCAGACACCAACCCAGCCGGGGCAGCCCTAGCATCCAGCTCCTGAGTCCTCTGCCCCGGCCTCACGCTGACCCTGGCCAGTTCCTACTCACCCACCACCCTCTGGTGTTCACTCCTCCGTCTATGGCCCTAATTTCACCAATTCTTCCCTCCTGGTCAATTTCAGGACTCTCCCCTGGCCCACATGTTTCCTGCTACTCGGCTGGGGGCAAACGGGGAGGAGGCCCAGCGGGGTCTAAGAGGATGGAGACAGGCTTACCCTGCAGGTCCTGACTGGCAGATGCGAAAGTGCAAAGGAGGAGAAGAGCCAGGGCCCCTCGAAGTTCCTGCGTCTCCATGCCGCTCAGCTGGCTCACTACCCCTGGCAGGCAGGCGGCTGGGAGGGGAAAAGGCTAGGCGGAGAGAGCAGGAGCGGGGGGCGGAGGGACTGGAAGGGGGAGGTGAAGGGGGGGGGGCCATCAGGCGGGTGAGGGGGGGCTGAAACAAAGAGCTGCCAATCAGCCCGGAGGCATCCCCAGCCCTGGGAACCAGGGGCACTGGGGAAGAGTCTGGAGGCCTCCCTGCCTCCTGCCTCTCCCTAACGGTCCTCCCTCCCAGGTGCCTCCCTCCCTCCTGGCATCTCGCTGCTGGGGGCCACTACCGAACGCTACTGTTTTCTGTAAGTTACAGTCGGGGAAGGCAGGAACCCCAGGCAGGGGCAGTGCCAGACAGTGGGCATTATTCCACAACTGGCATCAGAGGATGCCAAGGGAGTGGTGCAAACTGGCTTGCTATCGTGCCCAGGGGATGCCCACATGGCTTGAACTTCGCTGCTCTGACGAAGCAAGTGCTCCTTATTGGGGCGGGGGTCCCCTGACACGTGCCTCATTCCTGGGAAAACGTGGAGGCCCCTGCTAGGAACTGGAGGGCCAGCCTAACACAGCGGCCAGTGAAGGGGTTGGACGGAAGGAATCGGGAACGAGGAAAGGGCCAGCAGGGCCGGGAGTAAGCCAGGGGGCAGGCGAGGGGCCGGGGCCAACAGGGAACACATGGGGTACTGGCGGGCAGGCCGTGACCCGGATGAAGCGGAGGGGCGCCTCGGTTCCCGTTACCCCGGCAACGGCCGCGAGCCCCACCCCCTCCCCCCACCCAGGCCCCAGCCCGACCCGGCTACGGCCGCCGCCGCCCCTGTTTTGTTTCCATGGCGACAGGCGGCGCGGGGCGGGCTCCAAACATAACGCGCTGTGGAAAACATGCGGCTCGGGGGACCCCCCCGCGGCCCCTGCTCCGGGCCGAGCCCCGCGGGGCCCGGGCGCAGCCCAGACCGCGTGCAGGGCTGCGAGAAACCCCAGAGCCGGCCCGGGCGCGCGAGACCCGCTTCGCCGGGACCCGCCGCGCCCTCGGGGGCCCGGGGCTCCCCGCAGCCGGGGCGCCCAGCCTCCGCGAGGAGGGCCCGGCCGAGAACCCTTCCCCCCTTCGGGACCCGCCTCTGGAGCCGGCGGCGGCCGCCCTCCCCAGAAGCCCTCGGCTCCGCCCCGCGCCGCCCCGCCCCGCCTCGGAGCTCGCTCCGGCCCCCGCCTCCGGCGGCCCGAGGGGCGGGGCGGGTGGAGGGGGCCGCGCGCGGCCGGGCGGAAGCGCGAGGGGAGGTGCTTCCGGGACAGAGGGCGCGCAAGATGGCGGCGCCCATGGAGCTGTTCTGCTGGTCGGGGGGCTGGGGGCTACCGTCAGTGGATCTGGACAGCCTGGCCGTGCTGGTGAGGGGTGGCGCCACTGCCCTCTGCTGCGCTCTGGAGGCCTGGGCGGGGGGGGACCGAACTGGCCGATCGTCCGGATTTTGCCAGGGCGCCTCAGCGCGGGAGCACTGGGGGAAACTGAGGCAATCAAAGACTGTGCCTGGCCCATATGGGCTCGGTGCCCTATGGCTTAACAGCCTAGGTTTCGTGCAGCCGCAGCAAGAGGCCTGGTTGGGGGTTCAGGAAATGGGTCGTAAGTCCTTGCTCATCCACTTACTGGCTATGTGACCTTGGGGCGATCCCTTCTCGTCTCTGAGCGCTGCTTCTTCATCTGGGGTTTACTGAGCCCGGACGACCTCCGGGCTCTCGGGCTCGGCACTCCTGTCTTCTCAGCCTCCCTTTCCTCCTCCTCACTGAGCAGCGTTTACTGAGCTTATTTATTGAGCCAAAAGGCTTACCGCCAGGCTCTGTGGAAAGAGCTTTGCAGTCAGAAAGACTAGTTCATTCATTCACTCATCCTTCATTTAATAAGCACGTATCAGGCCTCTTCCAAATACCGCACATTGGCACGCAAAGATGAGTAAGACTTAGATTCTCCCCTGCAGTTGTTTGCAGAACGGCAGACATGTTAGCAAATGAAAGTAATGTGTTCGGGTGCTAAGGTTTAAGTAGGAACAGGCCACAGAGACTCCCAGAGAAGGACATGGTCAGTGCTTCCAAGGAAGGGGATGTACTGGTTGGGAGGAACTTAGGAGGCTATGTGTACATCAGGTAGATGGCAGGAGAGGGGACAGAGGGGAGGCTTTGAGTGGCAGACCTGGCCACACTCTCTCAGCCCTGTGTTGCCCATTGTAAAATGGCAACCATAACGCCCACCTCTTCTTCTGTGAGGCAGGTACTAAGCGTAGCACAAAAGGAATTCAACAGATGTTACTTCTCTTCCTGATCCCCTCTGGGGGCCTCTCTGCCTTCTGCTTCCTTCCCTGCAGACCTATGCCAGATTTACTGGTGCCCCACTCAAGGTGCACAAGATCACCAACCCCTGGCAGAGCCCTTCAGGTACCCCATGTTCCTAGGGGGGTGAGGAAGGGGTGGAGCAGGAGACGGACAGGAATGTGGTGTAAATCCATATGGATAGGCAGCTAAGGGTCTGGTGGGCGTCCTTTTTTCTCAATGTCAGGAACTCTGCCTGCCCTCCGGACCAGTCATGGAGAGGTCATCTCGGTACCACACAAAATCATCACCCACCTTCGAAAAGAGGTAGGTGGCTCGGGAAGGAGGGCTGCCAGTGAGAGTGGTTCAGTCATTTCAGTGCAACACACCTTTATTGATAAATGTCGAGCTAGATGCAGGAGACCCAGAGCTTCAAGGAACACGTAGTCCGATGGGAGAGACACACCCAGAGCTGCTGAGAGCAGTAAAGCACTAGGCCAGGCATGAAGCTGGGGAGCTGGGGAGGCATCTCGAGGCACAGTGCCTTTTGCCTGCTGGGCAGGGAGGGAGAGGTGAACGGGCTGATGACACAGGGAAGGGAAAGGAGGGCAGAAGAGAACATCTGGCTCAGACGAGGCCCTCAAAGGTGGCTCCTGTCCTTCTCACAGGACTAGGTTGGGCTGGATATGGGGCTTAGGATGGACAAGGCTTCAAGCCAGCGTGGGGAAGTGGAGGGAGTGTTACAAGAGAACTAGGGATACCTTGACTGTGCTCTTCCCCCTGTCCTTGACTGTGTGACCTTGGGCAAGTTCTTTCACCTCTCAGAGCTTTAAGTTCCTTGTTTGTGAAAGGAGGGGGCTTAGGATCTTCCCAATGGCTCCTCATTCATGGGAACACTTGTCAGAAGTGGGGCCTCTTCTTCATTTCTGCTTTCCAAAGGGTGGAGGAGCTGGGGAATTCAGTGGAGGCTTGGGAGGCATGGAGAGAGGGGATCCAGGTAGAATGCAAAGTTCCTGGCAGGGACTGGGCCACTGCCCTGATTCCTTACGTATGAGCACAGCTTTTGCAGTTTCCAGAGTGTTCTCCTAACACAGCCACATTGAGAGAAGATTCTACAGGGGAGAATCTGAGGCTCAGAGAGATTTTTTTTTTAAGGATCATGTTCCAGAGGTTATGTGGGGACAAAACTTGCTCAGGATGTGGAGAGGGTTGCTGAGGACCAGACACTGGAGCCTACAAAGGTGTGGCAGGCTGAGAGCTGGGGTACGGTTAGAATGTGTGTGGTGGCGCCCGGGCCATGGAATGAAATAGAAGAAATAGCCCTGGGCATTGAGAGAACAAGCCAAGGGGCCCTGGGCATGAGGAAGGCGTCGCCTAGTTCCTGGGGCATGGACTGAGGCCCACACGGCATCTGAGCTCCGCTCTGCCAGCCGTGTGGTGCCTGGACTGGGGAAGTTCCTGTTAGAAAGTCGCCGTCAGCAGGCATGCTGCCAGCTTTCTGTGGAGGCTCCGGGAGCTGCTCCTGGTTTGCGGCTGGGCCTGCCTTTCTCCCCACAGTGGGCGCCCGACCTTGATGGCCAGCAGGCTCTGAGGCCCAGGCTTTCCGCCAACAGCAACAGGCTACTGAACGGGCCCAGGCAAGGGGGCCTCAGCAGGAAAAGCTGCTTGCTCTACCTCTGCTACACTCAGAGGCCGTGAGGGTAGCACCAGACAGGATGCCTCCCTCCTTGGGGACGTGCCCTGGAGCCTCCTGGTGTCCGCCTCACGGGCATCTCCTCCACAGAAGTACAACGCTGATTATGATCTGTCAGCCCGGCAAGGGGCAGACACGTTGGCCTTCATGTCCCTGCTGGAGGAGAAGCTGCTCCCGGTGCTGGTGAGTGCGCCCAGACCTCCCAGCGTTCGTGGCCAGTAAGGGGGGGGTGGGGGGGTCATGGACACACTCACACACACGGAGGCCAGGGGCAGCACGGAAGCCCACCCTAAGTCAGGCAGCTGCACTGACTCAGACCTGCTTCCTCCTTCCTACCTCCCCAATCCAGATACATACTTTTTGGGTAGACACCAAGAACTATGTGGAAGTGACCCGGAAGTGGTACGCGGAGGCCATGCCCTTTCCCCTGAACTTCTTCCTTCCCGGCCGCATGCAGCGGCAGTTCATGGAGCGGCTGCAGCTGCTGGGCGGGAAGCACAGGCCTGAGAACGAGGAAGAGCTGGAGAAGGAGGTACCTCTGGGGCAGGGGGCTGCTGTAGGAGAGGAGCCCCAAAGACGATGGTCAGGAATGGGGCTGCCCAGGCCGGGAGGTGGCTCTGTTCCCGCAGCCACGAGCCTGCCTTGTGTCCTCCCTACAGCTGTACCAAGAGGCTCGGGAGTGCCTGACCCTGCTCTCCCAGCGCCTGGGCTCTCAGAAGTTCTTCTTCGGAGATGCGTGAGTCTGTCTCCGGGAAAGATAGGTGGTTTGGGAGAAGATACGGGTTCCGGTGTCGCCGCAGGGACTGGGGTGGCTCAGGCGCCGGACGAGAGGTCCTTGGGACAGACACTGGGCCTGATGACAGTGGGGCTGTGTGTGAGGTGGGAGGGCTGCCAGGCATAGGGGGGGCCCACAGGGCTGCGGGGCGCTCAATGTGCCCTTTATGCAGCCCCGGGATAGAGTCCCATTCAGGGCCAGGCTGGCGCCGCCTGGGGAGCCCTCCCCACGCCAGGTCCAGAACCGGGTGTCCTCTCCTCCCCTGGGGGCCCTCTGCTGCCAGAGCCCACCTCCCAGGGCCCGCTCTTCCTCCCACTCTGTCCCCACCCCTTCTGCCACAGTCTCTCCTCCTGCCCTCTCTCTCTGCTCCAGCCCCGCCTCCCTGGACGCCTTTGTCTTCAGCTACTTGGCCCTGCTGCTGCAGGCCAAGCTGCCCAGCGGGAAGCTGCAGGCCCACCTGCGGGGGCTGCAGAACCTCTGCGCCTACTGCACACACATCCTCAGCCTCTACTTCCCCTGGGATGGAGGTAAGGGGCAGACGGGGGAAGGGGTGGGCACCAGCCCTGGGGAAAGTGGGCAGGAGGCCAGGAACTAGCCCCCCACCCCCACCTTCCTTCCTTGTTCCTCAGCTGAGGTGCCACCCCCACGCCAGACACCGGTGGGCCCGGAGACTGAGGAGGAACCGTACCGGCGCCGGAACCAGATCCTCTCTGTGCTGGCGGGCCTGGCAGCCATGGCGGGCTACGCCTTGCTCAGTGGCATTGTCTCTATCCAACGGGCAACGCCTGCTCGGGCCCCGGGTGCACGGTCCCTGAGCATGGCTGAGGAGGATGAAGAGGAGTGACTTGTCCTCACGCCCCCGGGACTGAGTTTTCTACTGTCGTACATTCCAGAGGCCCCCGTGTTGCCCCACTGCCAGTACGGCTGGAAGTGGGGTGCCACTCCCGTAATAAACCTGTCCACGCTGACGGAATCAGACACTCTCTTCCTTAAGGGGCCACCGTCCTTCCTGGCCGCTGTGCAGGGGGCCGTGTGGGGCCCAGCCTCCCTCATGTCCTCCTTTCCTCAGCCGCCCCCCACCCCCAGCTTGTGTTTGTCCAGACGGTGAGCTCACCCTGGGCCCCAGCCCAGTTTCCACGGAGCCGGCACACAGCACGGGGGTGGGGCCGCTGGGGCTGCCCTGTCCTCTCCCGAGGGGCCTCCAGCCCCCGGCCCCGGCCAGGGGGAGTGAGTCACCCAAACCGCTGCTCCCCGGCTTACGTCACCTACGCTCCCCCCGGCCCCCCTAGAGCCTCCTCAGCCACACACAGCACGTGAGCCGACTCTGTCCCTTTAATGCCCACGCCGAGCCCGAGCCCGGGCCGGGCCGTCACTGGCGGCGCCACAGGTAGGTGTGGATGGAGTAGCCCGGGGACAGCGTCTCCACAAAGCCCACGCCAGGGTCCTCGATGGTGAGAGGCACGTCCTCGGGGGAGCTGGCGAAGGGGGGAGGAGAAGCTGAGCACCCGGCCTGCCGAGGCTGCCGTCCGGCCCCCGCTCTCCGGCCCCCCCGCCCCCGGCCCTGCCGCCCTCACCGGTTGAGCACCACCACGACCGCAGAGCCGTCGGGACGGGTCAGGGCCACGGCGTCCAAGCCGTTCTTCTCGCTGGCCAGCAGCCCCACTCTCTGGGAGCCCTCCGGAATGAACTTGCTGAGGTGGGAACAGGCGCGGTCAGGCCGGGGCCCGCTCCCTTCTCACTCAGCTGAGAAGTCACTGTCCCCCTGCCCACCCCCAGAGCCCCGGCCAAAGCTGCGCCCTCACTTCCCATCCCCAGCGTCCGCTGACGCACCTGCTCACTTCCTGCGGGGGGTGGGGGGGCCACGGTGCCTCCCCCCGGTGCCCACCCCCCGGGGGGCGCTGTAGGCCCATGCACGAGATGCCAGGCCTGGTGTGGGCCAGGGGGCCCACCCTCTACTCACCTGAAGTGGCCGAGGTGATAGAACATGGGCTGTTTGTAAAACGTGTCTTTGGTGATGTCGACGATGATGGGGCTGTCCACAAAGTTGCGCACCCAGTTGGGCCCCCCTTCCAGGTTCAGGGCAAGGTTCCAGTCGGTCCAGCCAGCCACATGGTAGAGGAGGTTCTGCGGTGGGAGCAGAGCAGAGACAAAGGCTCCACGTAGGGTCCCCAGACGATGTCGTTACGGGTTGTGTGAGGAAGACAGGTGACGGGGTGCCCCGCCCCGTGATGGGTGCTCTATACCCTCAGTACTGGGGGGGGGGTGGAGGTGGGGGCGGGGTGGTGAGGATGGAAGCATCGGAAGAGAAGCTGAGAAACTGAGGCAGGTGGGGTGCGCCCGTCTGGGAGGGAAGGCGTGAGAGGGAATCGCGAGATCCCAAAACTTGCCCCAAAGAGCAAGTAAGCAGGGGACGGTTGGCGAAGAGGCCTTCCCTTGCTGAGACCAAGAGGGTCTGCGGTGGTGTGCCCGGTGGGGGCGCTGGGGGCTCACCGTGATGATGCTATGGCTGTACTGTCCCCCTCGGTCCCAGGAACCCAGGCGCACACTCTGCTCCCAGAACTTGGAGCCCACACAGGCCTCGGAGGCGAAGAGCATGGTGTTGGGGAACAGGCGGTGCGTCTCCCCCAGGGTGGCTTTGGCTGGAGCCAGAAAGTCCAGGTACCAGTGTACGGCAACGCCACAGACGTACTTAGCCGCATCCGGGTCCGCCAGCACCTTTACCAGGAAGGGCAAAGGGGACAGGGGCCACTGAACCTGGGCCCTGCACAGAAGGTTCTGGAAGTAGCACCAGGCCCTGAGAAATGGGCAGTGCGGTGCAGGCAACTAGAGGGGCTTCAGGTGACAACCCTGGGGACCCCTGGGGCCCTGGAGATCCAGAGGAGGTCAGCACCCCAGGGGAGCCACCTGGGCACCTGGCTCTAGGCCAGGGAATTCTGGGAACCAAGAGTTGGGGCAGGGAAGACACTCTGGGCGCCAGCCACCTGGATGCCAGATTTGGGGGTCACCGGGATACTCCTGGAGGCCCTGGCCTTACCACCTGGGCCCAGTGAGGTAGCAGCAAGCGCTGGTCATCCAGGATGAGCAGACAGATGTTGTGGTGCATACTGTTGGCAAGGGCAGGACCCAGGTCCCGGGCGATGAAGTCTCGCTGGTGTTCGGGGGTGAAGCCCAGGCACTGGAAGGGGTACCCACTGAGCAGCCCTGCAGAGGGCTCGTTCTCCGCCGTCACTGCCCAGAACCGTAAGTTGTGCTCTGCATAGGCATCCAGGAACCTGGCAGGGCAAAGGGTGTGAGCGAGCCCGGCCAAGAAAAGGAACCAAGACCCTGGGGAACAGGAGGCCCATCAAGGGGGGAAAACTGACAGGCCAAGTCTGAAAGGCCCAGAAGGTAGAAAGGTGGTCTGAGGAGTCCAGTCTGGGGGTGGCCAAGGTCCAGGGGTGGGGCAGAGACGAGGGTGTCCAAGAGGGGAGCTGGTCCAGACCCCATGGCCTTGTAGCTCCCTTACTTCACAAAGTATCTGGCCCAGGTCTGGTGGTAGAGATCCCCGGGCCGACCCTTGAGTGACCCCTTCCCATTCACGGCCCCGTTGGTCTTCATCCACGTGGGTGATGTCCAGGGACTGGCGAACAGCGACACAGGGCGCCGGGCCAGCTCCAGGGCTTGGTGAATCAGGGGTATCTGGAGACCGTGCAGGTGAGGAGAGAGATTCCCAGAGCTGGAATACGGACAGACTGGCCCGACCAGTGCATCAGGCCTAGCCGTCGGCCCCCGCCCTGCCCCCCCCACCCCAGAACACAACAGAGCCGGGGGCAGGTTCCGCGTCTCTCCGCAGACTGCTCCGGCCTGAGGCTTCTCAGCCGGCAGGCATCGACTCCGCCAGGCCAAGTGCCCACCTTAAGCTTGACGTCCTCCTCAGGGAGGCTGAAGCCGCGTAACTCGAAGTCGTCAGGGGTATCATCGTACGTGTAGGTGCGGACGGAGAAGTCACAGCTGGCCATGGGGACCCGGATGATGTTGTACTCGATTCCTGCAGGAAGGCAAGGCCAAGACAGGAGGGTCTGGGTCAGCAGGAGAGTGTGGGACCTGGCCTGCCCCCTGCCAGTCCTAAATGATGTCCAAGGCAGGCCAAAGGGAGCCTGGGCTCCGGGGCTGGGGCCTGCAGAGCCAGGCTTTCTGAGCCTCAGCATCCCTACGCGCTCAGTGAGAGGCAGGCGGGACACTCTTACTTCACCGGGCATTGAGAGAGGACCCAAATGTCAGGGATGCGTGGAAGTCATGGTCAGCGGAAAGGTCGGGGTGCCAGTCACGCTGTCATCTTGTCCCCCTTTTCCTCACCTTCTTCAGAGAAATAGGATTTGAGCAGCAGATCCCGGGCAGGGGGTGACAGGGCGAGGATGTTGAGAGCAGCTGCATCTGTCATGGCCCCTCCAAAGCCCTTCACTTTCTGGAACGTCTGGCCTGGCTGCAGGGTCAGCAGCAGCCCTGAGAACACGCACAGGGAACGAAGGGTCTCAGTGCGCAGGGAAGAAAGTCGTGGTGGTCACTGGCATGACAGCTCCGGGGGGACCCCAGCCTGCCCTGGGGGCGGGGATGCCGTGGTCACCTGTGCCCGTGTGATTGGCCCGGATGGTCCCCAGGCTCTGCTCCATTCGGCGCCCGCTGCGCGTGCTCTCATACCGGCTGAAGGTGCCGGGGGCAGGCAGGGTCAGGGGCTCAAGAGAGTCGCAGTACGTGGCATTGCAGACACAGACCACTGAGCTGTAGCCAAAGCTTTTAGGGCTGCAGGGCCGGGCACCTGGGAGGGAAGGAGCACAAGCAGAGGCTAGGGCTACAGGACGAAGACTGAGAAGGGACACACAGGTCAGAAGGACAGACAACACGGATTTCAAAACTCCTCTCGCTGTGCCCCCACCCAAGCTTGGTCTCAGTCGCTCAGAAGGGTTTATTCCACACCCACTGGTGCTCCTGTATGCCAGAAGGGGACCAAGGACCATCAGGCAGACGGAGGCGGGGGGCTCCCTCCCCTCTCCGTGCCTCGCTTACCTGATGCCCACGATATTGCCTGAAGTAGAAGAAATCCCGTGAGGCTAGCAGCCATGATGCCTACCCTGCCCAGGGGCCGGGGACATTCCTGAGGACAGAATGACGACTGGCTAGAAGGCAAGCCCCTCTCCACGCCCAGCTGCCCTCCTGTGGGCTGGGTGCCCACAGCCTAGTCTTCCACCCTCCTTTAACAGGGCCAGAACAAGGCCCACAGACTGCTGGGTGCTGCCCACCCCAACCAGGACCCTTCTCCTCTCCTCTTCCCACCGCCTCTCCCTCCACCCCTCCCCTGCTCCATCTGCCCCTCCGTCGAAGAGCCATGATGGCCTGGGCTGGAGGAAACTGTCATTCATTGAATTCCAGGGTCCGGATGGCCAGGATTCCAGAAGCAGCGTGACAGGACCGATGGGGAGCCTGGGCCCACTCACCTCTCTGGGAGGACCTGAAAGCTCCATCACCAGGTGAGGGGACTGCACGGTTCAAACCTCAGAAGGACGGAGGATCCACTAAATAAGAACAGGGATGCAGGTACCGGCAGGAGCTATAGACCCCGAATTAGCCCTGCAGGTTGAATTCCGGCCGAATGGAGTGGATGGGTCATGTGACGACTATGGGCGGGTCACATGATACAGGAAGTGAAGCAACGGCAACCATACTTGTAAAGGGCGGCTCGCTTCCTCCTGGCTGTTGGCGATTACTCATCCTGTGAAACTGGAAGGCATGTGTGGATGACAACTTTTTTTTTTTTTTTAAGATTTTATTTATTTATTTGAGAGAGAGAGAGAGAGCACATGAGAGGGGGGAGGGTCAGAGGGAGAAGCAGACCCCCCGCCGAGCAGGGAGCCCGATGCGGGACTCGATCCAGGGACTCCAGGATCATGACCTGAGCCGAAGGCAGTCACTTAACCAACTGAGCCACCCAGGCGCCCTGAAAATAATCTTTTTTTTTTTTTTAAAGATTTTATTTATTTATTTGCGAGAGAGAATGAGAGACAGAGAGCATGAGAGGGAGGAGGGTCAGAGGGAGAAGCAGACCCCCCGCCGAGCAGGGAGCCCGATGCGGGACTCGATCCCAGGACTCCAGGACCATGACCTGAGCCGAAGGCAGTCGCCCAACCAACTGAGCCACCCAGGCGCCCCTTAATTTCTTTTGAGTACAAGTTAGCACAGGGCAAATAGATTGCTTTGGCTTTACAGAAAATTAATAAATATATGTAATCCACTGCTTTAAATTTCATGAATCTGGAAAATTTATTTAACACCATGTAAAAATTTTATTTTTTATATTGTTCTTTTTTTTTTAAGATTTTATTTATTTATTTGAGAGAGAGAATGAGAGACAGAGAGCACGAGAGGGAGGAGGGTCAAAGGGAGAAGCAGACCCCCCGCCGAGCAGGGAGCCCGATGCGGGACTCGATCCAGGGACTCCAGGATCATGACCTGAGCCGAAGGCAGTCACTTAACCAACTGAGCCACCCAGGCGCCCTGAAAATAATCTTTTTTTTTTTTTTAAAGATTTTATTTATTTATTTGAGAGAGAGA
>NW_023270389.1:1245516-1260801 GCF_011800145.1 Mirounga leonina
GGACTCGATCCCGGGACTATGACCTGAGCCAAAGGCAGTCGCTTAACCAGCTGAGCCACCCAGGCGCCCCGTGGATGACAACTTTAGGAAGAATCTAGATCGAAGATCTGAGTGGACGGTTGGGTCGAGGCTCCTGAATCCCAGAGGATGGGAGCCACAGCAGGCACACTGCTTTCTTGACAAAAAAATTTTAAGTAATACCTAATAAAGATGGGGCGCCCGGCTGGCTCCGTCAGCTGAGTGTGCGACTCTTGATCTCGGGGTCGTGAGTTCAAGCCCCATGTTGGGCACAGAGCTTACTTAAAAAATTAAAGGGGCGCCTGGGTGCCTCAGTTGGTTAAGCGACTGCCTTCGGCTCAGGTCATGATCCTGGAGTCCCGGGATCGAGTCCTGCATCAGACTCCCTGCTCGGCGGGGAGTCTGCCTCTCTCTGAACCTCCCCCATCTCATTCTCTCTCTCAAATAAATAAATAAAATCTTTAAAAAAAAAAGTGTCTTGCAAAAAAAAAATAAGATAAATTTAAAAATTAAAAATAAAAGTAAAGTAATACTAATAAGGGTGATACTAAGAAAACAGGCTCAGCCCCAGAATACTGGGAGATGGCTAAGGTACAGTTTGCCCTCCAGAGGCTCTAGAGGCAGGGAAGTTGGACGTGTACACGGGTAGTTACAGATAAAGACGAGCTAACAGGTGTTCATGGTGGGAGTGACCCAGGAAGGCTTCATGGAGGAGAAGGGGCGGAAGAGCAGGGAGGAAGGGCCCTGGGCAGAGGGCCTGCACAGCTGGACAGAGGGAGTCATCAACATCATGCCTCTTGGGACATGTTTTGTCATCAGATGAGGACTGTCATAACTGGTCTTCCTTTCCCGCAGAACAGGGAGGTTGTGAGGTTCAGAAACTGGAAAGTGTACACAGCTATATCCTCGGTGGATGTGAAGGGGGTTGTCCATGATGATGGCTCCTGGACCACAGCACCTACGATTTAGCGGGAGGGACACGCACAGCTAGGACCTGACCAGCTGTAGCTCTTGGTGCCAATTGCTCATCTATAAAATGGAGGCAATACCACCCCCCCCCCCAGGGTCACTCCTGGATCAATAAGATAAATACAGTGCCTGGAGCCTAGTAGGTGCTCAGGAACCACTTTTTGTGGTGTCTTTTCGGTTTAATTACTTCAATGAAGACTTTCCAGACACAGTCCAGGCAAAATTGATTCTTTCTTCTAGGTTCCTAGGACACTGAGCCTCGTCTCAGGGAGACAAGCCGGGTCTGAGTCCCAGCTCTGCCACGTACTGGGTGTTTGACCTTCAATCAACGTCTTCATCATGCTGAGCCATATTCGTTGCACTCCTGATGTGCCGACCCCTGCAATTTCCCCAAATGTGGGAAACTCGACTGCATAATTTGTGGTAGCGGGGGACGGCGCTAAAGTGGTTCAAGAGAAATGGTTATGATCTTCTTGCGGCGGAGAGCTTTCCAGTGGTTTTTCCCCACACATTTTCAGTCTTGTTTGGGAGTAGTTTCGCCCCCCAAGAGAAGCAGTGAGTCTTTGCGTGTGGAGAACCTAGCTCGTAGCCCTTCTCCGTCCTCCTTTCCTGGCCGGGAGGACATCGACCCAGCTCCCTCTCTCAGGGCAGAAAGGGCATTGGCTTCGGCCCAGAGGAGGATGAGTAGAGTCCATGAGGGTTTCTAGAGTCTATTTAGAAGCAACACGGGCAGGTGCTCAGGAGGGCAGGTGCCCGGGAGGACAGGTGGCGGTGGGGGGAGGACAGGTGCCCGGGACAGGGTCTGGGCATCTGCGCCCCTCCCCCCAAGGCTGTGAAAAAAAGAAAGGGAGTGGCAACTCAACCTCACAGAATTGTTGAGAGCTCTAAGCACGATCATGTGTATCTAGTGCACTGCTTGGCACCAAATATCGCAACAGGTGAGGTCTGTGTTTAATTCTGTGAAGGCACGTCTTACCCAGTCTATGCAGATGGCCAAGCACAGAGTGGGCAGGTGCCAAAGTGTTGAAATGAACTGAATCCTCGTCAGCAGGTCAGCACCTGCCCCACTCAGCTTCCTGCTTCTCCAGGAAGTGCTGCTCCTACAGAGGCCTTGCTGGGGGAGGGGCGGGCATAGACACCCGACACCTTAGGGCCCTCCGGTTCATTCATTCCACAGCAGGTGTTGAGCGTGGACTGCATCTGGCCCTGCCTGCCGGCTCGCTCGTAGCCGCAGAGCCCCCCGGCCCCGTCCTGTGTCACTGGGCAGGCGCAGAGTTTGTAAGTCTGCTGTTTCTTGGTCTTAACCCTTCAGTTTGAATGTAAACGTTCTCCAGCATGGGGGCGGCCGGCTGGCCCAGTCCCTGGAGAATGTGAGTCTTGATCTCAGGGTTGTGGGTTTGAGCCCCATGCTGAGTGTAGATTGCTTACAAAAATAAAAGTCCTAAAAAATTATTTTTCCAGCACAGACACCATCTCATCTTTCAGATTTCTCTCACAGTGTGATTTGCTCTTGAGGCTTTTATATTTGATTTTTTAAATAAAGTTGGTGGGACACCTGGCTGGCTCAGTCTGTATAGCGTGTGACTTGATCTCGGGGTCGTGGGTTCAAGCCGCATGATGGGTGTAGAGATTACTTAAAAAAAAAGGATATAAATAAAATAAATTAATAAACAAATAAATAAAACTGGTTATAATAAGAGCTAATATTTATGGAGTGCTTATTCTATGCTACTTTATGTTCCCGGTCTCATTTTGTTCTCACAAGGCAGATACTATGATTTTCCCCATCTTATTTATGTTTATTTTTTGGATTTTATTTACTTATTTAGTTTAGAGACAGAGAGAAAGAAGGGGAGTTGGGGGGGGCAACCAGCAGACTCCATGTTGAGCCCGGAGCCTGATGTGGGGCTTGATCCCACGACCCTGAGATCATGACCTGAGCCGAAATTCCAAGTCGGATACTTAATGGACTGAGCCACCCAGGCGCCCCTGTTTTCCCCATTTTAAAGATAAGGAACCTAAGACTCTGAAAGGTAATTAAATTGCCCAAAGTCCAGTGGCCATTCCGTGGTAGACACTGGATTCATGTCCAGAATCCCACGACACACACCACGTATTTCCTGAGCACCTCTGGTGTGCTAGACGCCATGCTAGGTGCTGGTTATTTTCAAAAGCTGCGGTGCTCGCATTGCTTTAAGTCATCCCGTGTGTTCACGGCGTGTTCTTCTCACCCAAGTTGAAGCCCGTGTTGGCTGCTAATGCTGGCTACGTGGTAGCATCTCTGGATTCCTTTTTTCCAAAGGCAGGGGTCAAGGCCTGCGCTTCCCAGTGAACCCACCTCGAGAATTCCCCGGGGGGCAAGGATGACTGACTCTCAGTTGGGAGGGGCAGCTCAGCTCCGCTCTCCATCCCGGGAGTCCTCAGCCCCAAAGCCTGAGCACTCCTCTCCATAACAAGTATTTCCTAACACACTTGTTCCTGTGCTGGAATGAATGTAAAGATAAGAGGACTTACTCGTAGGGCGCCTGGGTGGCTCAGTCGGTGAAGCATCTGCCTTCGGCTCAGGTCATGATCCCAGCGTCCTGGGATCGAGTCCCGCATCGAGTCCCTCATCAGGCTCCCTGCTCGGTGGGGAGTCTGCTTCTCCCTCTGCCTGCAGCTCCCCCTGCTTGTGTTCTCTCTCTTTCTCAAATAAGTAAATAAAATCTTTAAAAAAAGAGGACTCACTTACACACAAACTTTAAAAGAATCAATACAGTTACCTTAATTGGAATAAAAAGAAAGAATAATGGGACAAATTTTTATTATAAGATATGTTTTCAATAAGTAAATGTTTACACCCTGTCATCTAGAAGACATAATGTAGTCAGATCTTGTATTAACCTAAATGAAATAAGTTGGGATTTAATAGAAGCAAAAACAGACCACGAATTAATAAATAATTTATGTAATATATGTCATTTTCACAATATGTAATTATCATTGTGCTACAAAAATACGAAATATATGATAAATCAAAATGTTTAAGGTGGTGCCTGGCTGGCTCGGTTGGTGGAGCGTGCAACTCTTGATGTTGGGGCTGTAAGTTTGGACCCCACGTTGGGTGAAGAGATTACTTAAAAAATAAAATCTTAAAAAAAAAAAAAAAAGGAAGAGGATGCCTGGGGTGGCTCAGTGGTAAAGCATCTGCCTTTGGCTCAGGTCATGATCCCAGGGTCCTGGGATCGAGCCCTGCATCGGGCTCCCTGCCTGACGGGAAGCCTGCTTCTCCCTCTGCCTCTCCCCCTGCCTCTCCCCCTGCTTGTGCTCTCATCTCTCTCTCTGTCAGATACAAATATTTTATTTATTTATTTGACAGAGAGAGGGAACCATGACCTGAGCCAAAGGCAGATGCTTAACAACGGAGGCACTCAGGCGCCCCAAATAAAATCTTAAAAAAAAATGGAGGGACTTTTATAGTATGCAAATTACACCTCAGTTAGGCTAGTAAGAAGTGTATGCGTTTTTGTAGTTGGTTCCTTGCTTTTGTAAGGACCGCACTAGTACATGGAAACTCTTTTCAACCTTTCCTCCAGCAGGTTTACACAGCTGGAGGCGCTCTAAATCACTGAGAACACAGAATAATTTCAGGATGATGGACTGTCTTTACGCTTCCTTCTCCATAATGTTCTTCTCCTAAATTATTGGGCTTTCCCCTCCAAAAAAACCTTCATGTAAAACTTCCCTTTATTGGGGCGCCTGGGTGGCTCAGTCGTTAGGCGTCTCCCTTCGGCTCAGGTCACGATCCCAGGGTCCTGGCATCGAGCCCCGCATCGGGCTCCCTGCTCAGCAGGAGGCTGCTTCTCCCTCTGCCGCTCCCCCTGCTTCTGCTCTCTCTCTCTCTGTGTGTCAAATAAATAAATAAATAAAATCTTAAAAAAACCCCAACCCTTCCCTTTATTATTATATGATAAAGTCCTGCTTAAATTTAAAGGCTTAATTTTGATTTTTACTTTGACTGTGTTGTTGAGCAGAACATCCCAAAGTCAAGTGGAACGGGAGATGGGTTTTCCTCGTGCGGGACGGTAACGCGCCTTTCCTGTCCGCGCGCCTGCAAGTCCTCAGCCTGCCTCCGGAGGGTGGTCCCCACGAAAGACACCAGTTTTCAGAACGGCCCCTAGGGGGCGGCTGAGGACCACTGCCCGAGGGCGGCCCGCCGGCAGCGGCCGCGAGGGGCGCCCGAGGTGCACAGAAGCACTCCGCAGTCCTCTCTGCACAGCACTTGTGGGAGACTCCGCCGAGCTCCAGCGAGGGCAGCTGGGAACGAAAGAGAAGCCGAAGTACAAAAACAGCTGGTGCCGCGGCGCGGCAGCTCTGATCCCACGTCGCGCGGCCTGTGCGGGCGGCGGGCTCGGCTCGCATGCAAGCTCCTGCGGGGAGACCGCAGGCAGCATCCCGTACGCTCCTTGCCCTTGAGGCCTCAGACCGGCTCCCCAGGGAAGGGACCCCTTCACAACCCCAGGTCACCAGCACCGTCAAGCCCGAGGGGCACTTTCTCATTCATGCACCGCAGAGCAGGAGCTCAGAAAGTTCTTTCTAGATGAACGAATGAACAAATCTTACCGGTCAGCTCTGGCTTCTGATCTGAACACACACCACGCCTTCTGATCACTGACACCAAAAATCACCTCTCTCTGCAGCGAGACCCGTTCTGCCCCTTACTCACTAGGGTGTGGTTTCATCCTTGGACTCATCTGATTAACCAGCCCCTTTGCCGCCGGGCTTATTGAGATACAACTGACGTACCACCATGTGTAAGTTCAGGGTGACCGGGGGATGCTTTGATACATGTATATACTGCAAAGTGATTACTACAATAAAGTCAGTTTGATTAACCAACTCTTCAACAATACCTACAGCATTCTCGGTAAGGCCCAGGGCAATCTCAAGTACCTGTGCCCTGCGGGCTATCCAAAAGTTCTCTCAGAACAACAGCCAGTCTTTCCTTATGAATGCAACCCCTTCCTCCCAGAACCTGGGGCTCATCCTTGACTCTGTCCTCTCTCTGTACCCTTATCCCCATTATTTCTTCTCTGAACTACTGAAACATCTCTCTCTTGGTCTCCTAACCTCCAATTTTCTCTTCCAATCTGTTCCCCCAAAACTGGATGTTCTAACTAAAATACAAATTCTGAAGCATCCACTCTCTCTCTCTCCTAAAATCCTTCAGTGGCTCCACACTGCCCTTAAGAGAGGTTATGGGACCTGGCCCCTTGTCCCATCTTCATTTCTCACCTGTCCATTTGCACCTCATGCTCCAACCACATTCCTCCAATAGGCTATATTTCATTTCACCTCTACTCTCCCTTTGGCCATGAGTACTTTCTTCTTCTCCTCTCTTGGGGGAAAAAAAAAAAAAGAACTCCTTTTCATCATTGAGGCCTGAAACTTAATGTTACTGCCATCAGAATCATCTTCCTGACACCTCTGACTGGGTTAAGCATCCTTGCTCTGTGCTCCCCAATTCACCCACCCAACAAATAATATAATTGAACATCTGCTATGTGCCACTCTACTAGGTCCTGGGGATACAACAATGAATAGGATGATAAAGTCCTTGGCCCTGGGGAGCTTATATTCGAGTGGGGATGGAAGACAAAAACCAGATAATTTCAGGTGGCCATGAGAATTACGAAGCACAATAAAGGGTAGAGCGTGCTGGACAGAGGGGATGAGAAAGGAGTTTGGAGGAAAAGGTTGGTTGCCACAGTCTCTGGGCCTTGGTGACCACAGTAATTAGTCTAAATTTTGTTCTAAGATGGAAATGCACTGGAGAGTTTGGTACAGGGAAGTGCCAAGATTAGATTTATATTTTCAAAATAACACTTTGGCTGCTGTGTAGAAATCAGACTGTGAGGGACAGCTGCAAGACGGGGTGACCAGCCTCCTCCCCTCGTTCTCCGTCCCTTCCGTAGACTGTCTTCCTTCAGCATGCAACACTCCTCTCCTCCAGTCAGACTCCTTCATGCTAATGCTGCTGACACAAGCTCACAGCCCTACACGGCTTGTGGAGTTTACCACGGCTGTAATGACTCCTACCAGTGCTCGCTCCGTCGGTGGGTAAGCCACGAGGGTAGGGACCAGTGCGTCCTGGTGCCCCGCCCCATCCCCGGCCCCGCCCCTGACCCCACCCCGCCCTATTCCCAGGCGGCGCCCCATCCCCCGGCCCCGCCCCATCCCCGGCGGCAGCCCGAGGCCGGCGCTGGTTCCGTGCGCCGTGTACGTTTGTCGAATGACTAAAGAATGGATAAATCATACAGACTTTCTTCCCACTCCACCTCTCAAAAAAACAAGTGGATGGAGAGCGTTTAAAGATTTCATCCGCCGGCGCCTGGGTGGCTCAGTCGGTGAAGCGTCCGCCTTCGGCTCAGGGCATGATCCCAGGGTCGTGGGATCGAGTCCCGAGTGGGGTTCCTTGCTCGGCGGGGAGTCTGCTTCTCCCCCTCCCTCTGCCCTCACCCCGCTTGTTCTCTCTTCTTCATTAGCAGAAGAGGGCCATCCCTACAATTAATAATAACAACGAAGATGAAAAGGTGAACTGCAAACGCAGAGGGGAGAGTCCAACAGCGCAACATCCAACACGCCTACCGCCGAGGCGAAACAGCAGCCTCAGCCAGAGGCAAAGCGAAACCCCTGCGCCGCCCGCACTGCGGGGAGGCCGGGCGGGGACACCCGCCCGCGAAGCCGGCGCTCGGCCGGGAAGCAGCCCCTTGACGCGCAGCCGCGGGAGTCGCGGGGCGGCGGGGCGGGGCGGGGCGCTGACGGCGCCTCGCATCGCTGGGAGGCGGGACGCGGGCCCCTTCCGCACGACTATTGGTCGTCTTGAGGACGGACTGCTCTCGCTGAGCAACCGCAGTCCAGATGGGGCGCAAGCGTATTCGGGAGTCTACGCGAAAGGGCGCGGAAGGCGAGAGGCGCGCATGCGCCTGGGCTGCGAGCCGCCCGTGACGGGCGGGGCGGGTGGTTTCCCTCGACAAGTGCGCCCGCGGAGGCCGCGCCGCGTTCTTGAGCGTACTCCTCTGGGAGCCTCGCGACAGGGAACGTTCGGTGCCCAGAAGCGGCCCCGCTGGGAACCCCCGTCTCCAGCGCCTCCTACCACCGCGCTGCGGCCGGTGACTTACTGAAGAAGCCGTGCAGCCTGACGCCCTGCGCGGGCAGCGCGCCTCCCCCGCGGGCCCGCGGCTGCCGCGCCGCCCGGCTCTGCCCCTGTCGTAGCTGTTAGACGTGGCGCGGTGAGCTGAGCACGCGCGACGTAATCCTAGGTAGTGCTGCGTGCTCGGAGCGACGTGGCACGGACGGCATGACGGCGCGGAGGCGAGCGGGGCGCCGCGGTTCGCGCAGCGGGCCGAGGAGGTGCGCGAGCCTTGTGTGAGGCCGTGCGGCTGGAGCAGAGGGAGACAGGCTGTGCACCTGGCCATAGTCTGCTCGGGAGTCTGGAGGGTATTCTCAGTACAGCGGGACCCCCGTAGACTCAGGCAGAACCTTGGTGTGACATGATTTCTTAGCGCAGATTTTTTTTTTTTAAGATTTTATTTATTTGACAGAGACAGAGACAGCGGGAGTGGGAGAGGGAGAGCAGGCTTCCCACCGAGCAGGGAGCCCGATGTGGGGCTCGATCCCAGGACCCCGGGATCATGACCCGAGCCGAAGGCAGACGCTTAACGACTGAGCCACCCAGGCGCCCCTTAGCACAGATTTTTAGGAAGAGTGGAAAATAGACCAGGTCAGAGGCTGGGAGAGAGGGGCGTGGCTTGAACCTACCTAGGTAGCTGGTGAAACGCCTGAATTCAGGATGGGATTGGGTTGTGCTGGGTGAGGGAAGAAATAAAATCAGGATGATTCCCAAGCTTTTGGAATGTGCAACCAGGTGAATGGTGCTGCAGTTTATTGAGATGGGAACAGGTGCCGGGGATGGGACTCAAGGTTCATTTGTGGTCACAGTGAGTCTGAGACGTCCATTGGACATCCAGGCAGACACGTCAAGTTGGAGGGTGGAGCTCCTGGAGAGGGACCAAGGAGAGAGTTATGCATGGACAGGTAGACGGTATTTAAAGCCATGGGTTTTGCTAGTACCACTTGCAGGCAGAAAATAGGAGAGGGCCACGGGGAAAACCCTGGGTTCTCCAGCATCAGACGGCCCAGCAGAGGTAGAGGATATGGCAAAGGAGACCGAGAGGGTAGAGAGGAAAAGTAGGAGTATGAGGTCTTCAAAGACAAGAAAGGGCAAAATTCAAGAGAAAAGATGCGGATTATCTGGCTTAAAAGTTTCTCAGGAGTCAAGTGACATGCAGGCCGAGAAATGGCCATTGGGGCTTTTACCTTTTTTGGTTACTGAACACTTTTAAAGGGGCAGTGCCTAGGGAGAGGGGGGGGATGGAGCCTGATGGGAGTGTTCTAAGAAGAGGAGGAAACGCAGAGAGAAAACATTTTTGCTATGAAAATGAGCAGAGATATAGACGGCTGGAAATAAATGCCTGGAGAGATTTTCTTACCTATGGGAGATACCAGAACAAATTTCCATGGTGACAAAGAATGACCCCGAGGAGAAGGGGGAAAACTGAAATTTACTGAAGGCTTATTTAGTGTATTAAGAGCTTTACAAACATTCATCTTCACAATGTTTTATAGATCAGGCAGTTGAGGTTAAATAATTTGCCCACGGTCATGCAGCTAGAGGTGGCAGATCCGAGAGCCACCCAGATTTCTCGGGCTCTTCATGCCTTACCACCCCATTGCACAGGCACACAGCCCCCTGTGCATAAGCACCGGGACATGCCTTTGCCCTGGCCAGAGTGCCCCTGTCCAGTCAGAGAGCTTGCTCATGCTGGGCTAGGGCTTTATTTTCCTCTTCCGATGCTGTAAGCAGGGGCCTCTCCCCACGCCAGCCTGAACACCCAAATACCCATGCAGCACAGGACAGGAGCCCTCCCAGTCCCGAGGGGCAGCAGCAAGCAGGAGGAGCTCCCAGAGGTAGGAGGCAAAGGGATACTTCTGGGGGTGTTCAGCGGGTTTCTTTTTGTGTCAGCCAGTGCATGGGGTGCTGGTTGGTCCCAACCAGCTGGTGCCTATGGCCCCAGCATTCATCTGGAGCTGTTCAGAGTGGCAAGAAGCCCGGGTCAGAGCCCAGTCTCCCGGCTGCCCCCACTGAGGCTGAGGCTGTGGGGGCGGGTACCACGCTCGAGCCGGCGGCCAGACAGGAGGCGCCGCAGGGAAGAGCCAGAGCTCAGGTCGCCACAGCTTCGAAGGTGGAGGCTCTCTCGGCCTGGCCGGCCCCATGGGCTCCGAGGCACCTAGAGGCGGGCACAGGACAGGGCATCAGTGTGGCTCAGCCCGAAGCTCCAGGCTTTCCTGGTTATCTTCCCAGACTCCCCTAACTCCTACCTGCTTAAGCCCATGGGCCCCATTCCCACTGGGGTCTGGGGCCTTCTTGGACATCTGGAAGAAACGAGTGACCAAGCCTCGGCCCGGCCAGCTGCTCTTCAGGTCTCCCAGGGAGTGGGCAGGTGCTGGGCCCGAGGGCAGGGGGACCTTTTGAAAGGTGGGCACGGGGCGCCGTTTCTCAGCTGAGCGGGCACGTAGCAATTTGGGCGAAGGGCAGCGGGCTAGACGGAAGAGGCAGGCTTCAGAGCAGAGCCCTGGAGACAGAGAAGGTGGGAAGGGAGGTGCACGGAGGGCCAGGCAAAACTCCCATAACCGCCTCCCCCCACCTCGGTACCAATCACACGCCTGACCTGTATCTGCAGAGGAAACGGAAGCAGCTTCTTCCTCGAGCGCTTTGGTATAAAGGTCCCTGAAGTCAGCTGGGGAGGAGAGGGAGGGACTGGAAGGGCCCAGTGGACACGCCCTCCAGGAGAGACTCAAGCCCAGAGGAGCTTTCCCAGCCCCCACACTCCACACTCCACCCTCAACCGAGCGGGCATCCCCTCTGCCTCTGTCTGCCAGAAACCCGATGGTAGAGCCCAGCTAGACAGGGACTAAGGCGGTCTGGTTGGTGGCTGCATCCCCCCCAGTCCCCCCAGTACTTGGCACACAAGGCCAGTGCTAAGATTCTATCGCATCACCTCATTCCTCAGTAACTCGAGCACCTGGGCCCAGGGGCCGCTACTGCGCCCCATGAACAGGCGGGAAGCCGAGGCTTGGAGAGGGTGGGTAACTAGCCCCAGCTGGGAGCTGTGGAGTTTGGTTTTAGCCCTTCAGCTACTGATGGTGGGTTTTTAGGAGGTGAGCACTCAGAAGTGTCTACTGCAGGAGTGAACTCACCCCTTCTTCCTCCTTGGGGATCTCCACGGTGTCCTAAATCCTGGCGGGCACCCCTGGCCCTCTAACTCCCCTGCCTGTGCGCTCCTGAACTTTGGGCGGGGGGATGCTCACCGGTGTCGCTGGAGGTGATGATGCCTGGGTCACTGTGGGACCGCGGCAGCTGCAGCGGTGGTCGGGGAGCCGGATGAGGAGGCCGGTGCCCCGGGGGGGTGAGGGAACCTGAGCTGTCGCTGAAGCGGCGAGTGGGGGCGCAGGCGGGAGGGGCCGCAGCGGGCCGGCCGCCTCCCCGGCTGCCTCCCCGGGGGACCCGCCGCCTCAGCTCGGGGAAGCAGGGTCCCACCCAGGGCGGCCAGCCCTCCAGCCGGTGGCAGCTGCGGGCGGCCGTGGGGGCCCCCAGCGGGGGTGGGGCCTCGGGGGCCGAGCAGGAATAGGAGCGGGCGGCCCTCGGGGGTCGCCGCGGCAGGGGGCTGTCCTCAAAGGGGCCGCGCAGGCCGCAGTCCAGGCTGAGGCAGTAGCCGGCGCGGCTGCGCTGAATGGAGCGGAAGAGCACGTAGTCGACGGAGCGCACGGAGCCCTGCAGCTCCAGCAGGCACGAGTCCTCCGACGGGCTCGAGCCCCCAGGGAGGTCACCGATGGCCGACAGCACCAGAGACCCGCTGTCCATGGACACTGTGGGCGGCAGGGGGGCGTGGGGGGGGCACCAGTCTTTTCGCAGCCCCTCGGCGGCCACGCTGCCTCCAGAGCGGCCTCAGAGGAGGCAGGTCAAGTCCAGCGCCCCGCCCAGCTCTGCTCTCGGAGGCAGCCCAGCCCTTGCCCCCCTCCCCATTTTGCTCACCGTCTACAATGGAGGCCACCCGCTCACAGATGCAGGAGCCATCGTGAAGCTGAGGATCAAACAGAGTGGCCTGCAGAAAACGCGAGCGTCAGGGGGCCAGCCCGACAGGCTAATGTGGCCACCCCATGTGCTGTGTGCTGGACAGAGCTCTGAAGACCTAGCTTTCAGTCCAGCTTTGCCACCCTGTGCAGGCCAGTTATGTGGGCCTCAGTTTCCACATCTGTAAAATAGAAATAATAGTCCCCCCCACCCCCACCCCCGGGCTCTAGGGAAGACCAGGTGCCACAAAGACTGTGAGGACTACTGTTTTCTTTGTCCAGTGACAGCAGCTCCCTCAGCTTTTCAGGCTCTCTCGCCAGCTCCCCAGGCCACACCGAGCCCTGCTCTCACCTGGCTGTCTCCTCGTAGCCCCATGACGGCCTCATAAGAAGGGGGGCAATCCGTAGGGTACGAGGGCACCGGACTGTCCATGGAGCCATTGTAGGTGATGCTGGCAGGATGAGGGAGAGGTAAGAGCCTGGAAGAGCACTCCTACTCCACAGAGCTCCTTCCCCAGCAATCCAGGCTGCAGCCCTGGCCCCCTGCTCGGTTTCCCCAGCAGGACTCCACCAGGCCTCACCTCTGTGCATCTGTTTCTGAGCTGCAGGTGTACTCTGGGGGATAGTAGGGCGGAGGGGGCACCGGTGGTACGAATTCCTCCAAGTCCAGCATGGTGTGTAGGAGAGGAGCTGGGGGTGACGACGTACAGCCCAGAGGCCCCAGGGGGCCTGAGACTGAGCGCTCAGGGGCCAGCTGCTGGGGAGCAAGCAGATCGGCAGGCCTGGTTTCTGGGAATGCAGCTCCTAGGCTCCCAGACTCCTCCACGTTCTCCTGGTCCTGCCTCCTCCCTCAGCCAGAACCAGCTCCTCTTCTCTCTCTGCCCCAATCATCCAGAAAGTCCTCCACTTATGGCCCCATCTACATCCAGAATTGCCACCTGTCTCTGCCCCCACTAGAACATCAACCCTTCACCCTCGTCCCCACCTAGGGTCTTCTGGACTTCACCCAACTTGTAGTCCCATTTAATGTCCGCTCTCTGGGCTAACATCACATATTTCTCTCGCTCCCCCCACTTCCCCTCCTCATCCTTCCGTGAACCCCCCTAAACATCCCTACACTAGATGTGGCTAATACATGACCCACAGCCCCTGAGGCTCAGAGCCAGCGCCGCAGCCACCATCCCCTCAAGCCCAGTCCGGGCACACACACCCCTGCCCCGCATCACACCTGCTTGGCTTTGGCCCTGGCCCGCCTCTCACCGTGTGCACGAGATCCAGGGAGAAGATCTGGATGCAGCAGACAATAGCAGAGAGGGTGCAGATGATGGCGGCACAAATGGTGAGCCCACAGACGCTGAACAGCAGGTTCTGAAAGCCAGAGAGGAAGAGGGATGTGAGCGGGGTCTGGGGAGGGGTGAATCCCACAAGTTCTGGGCCTGTGAGGACTCCAGAAGGGGAGGCAAAGGTGAAAACCAGGGAGATGGTGGGGGAGAAAGGAATGGCTCGCTCACCTTGAGGGCTCCTCGGGCTTCGTCACAGGTGGAGTTAGGGGCAACTTTCAGTTCCTGCCCTGACTCTGGACAGGGCCGGAGCAGGGGGACGGAGGGGCAGCACACACAGACCTTTCCTTCCTGAGTGGCAGAGGGGAGGGCGAAGTCAGGACAAACCCGGTGTCCCGCACACTCCGCCCAGCAGTTCTTTCCGGCCCTCCCTCCTCAGTCTCACCATGGAGCAGTCTTGGAAGTCTCGGGCCAGCTGAGCATTCTTACAGGAGAGAACAGAGCCAGCCATGCTGAGCATGACACAGAGCACCGAAAGCAGGGAGAAGAAGGAGATCTGGGGGAAGCAAGTGCACACTCAGGGCGGGGGGCCCTCAGGGGTACCCTCTACCACGGATGGGGCCCCCTTCACACACATCCATGCCTGCCTGGCATGAACTGCACAGCCAGTCCCCCCCCTCCTCGGGGGCACATGCGGGCATCCCCTCAGGTGCTGGGCACCTGCCTCCCAGTGGGCACCAGACCCTAACACCTACCACTAAAGTGAATGGCCGCTTCCAAGACACAACGCCAACCACCCCGGAGAATGCCAGCTGGGGACAGAGTGGGCACAGGCTCAGCCTGGCAAGGGGGAGGCACATGAGTGAGCCCCTCACCACAGGGTGTGCCCAGCCCTGTAAGAAGACAGCCGCCCAGAAGAGGGAGGAGAGGCCAGCATTTGGACTGGCAGCTAGTGTGGAGGGGTGGGGCCCCAGGAGCCTACCCCACCCAAGGCCTGTGCACCCAACTCACCGAGAATCCAGCCCAAGATGGGCAGGACCTCTTGATGCTCTCAGTGGTGGTGACAGAGGAGGCCACCATGCTGAAGGTGACCACCAGGACGCCCAGGAGCACCTGGGCCAGCCCCAGCGTGAGCAGGGCCTGCAGCCAGGGTCGGTGGAGGCGGAGGTGGGTAAGGCCCCGGGTGCTGGGTCGGCTGGTCAGCGAGCGGCTGGAGTCAGTGGGCGAGGGCATCATGCCTGCTGCCCGGTTGCCTGCGCCTCGCTCGGCCTCCACTGGCGCTTGGGAGCATCTCAGAGGCGCCCAAGGCCCCGTCCTCCCTCCTCTCCACCCTCTTTGCTCTAGAGCCCACCGCCCGGATGGGTCCCCTGGGGCATGGCCCAGGGCCTCCAGCTGGGCGGGGGCCCAAGGGAGGGGCGTCGCGGAGGGGTCGCGGGGGGCTCCCTCCCCACCGCGGGCACCGGACGGGCACCGTGCCCGGGACGGCGATGAGGACGTAGGGGCGCCGGCTCATCGCATCTCCCTGGAGAACAGGGGTGCCGAGAAGGGCAGGTCCAGGCGTGAGGAGAGGCCGCGGTCGAGAACCCCGGGAAGGGCGGGGAGGATAAAGGCGAGGAGGGTGGGAGGAAGAGGGGAGGGGTCCTGGGGTCCGAGACCTTCTGGCGGGGAGAAGCCGGGGCGCCACCGGCTGCGGGGCCGCCCTCCCCGCTCTCCCGCGACACGCTGCGCTCCCCAGCTTGGGCGGCAGCAGGTCCTGCCCAGCGCCGGGGGCGGGGCGGGGCGGGGGCGGGGGCGGGGCTGCGCGGTGCACCCCGGGAGCCGGCGTCGGCCCGCGGGCCCGGTGCAG
>NW_023270389.1:1261201-1314342 GCF_011800145.1 Mirounga leonina
GCCCAGCCTCTGGGGCCCCGGGCCCGCTGCGTCCCCAGCAGAGGCGGCGCCGCCTTCCCGGTCAGTAGCGGAGCCGCGCAGCTCCGCCGCCCCGCCCTCGGCAGCTCCTGCTGGCTCCGCAGCCCTGCCCGACCTTCCCCCCGGGGTCCCATTCTGCTTCCGCTCCAGTCCCCGCCACACTCCCTTTCTCTTCCAAAGGCCGGGTTCCTAGTAAAAATTCCGGAAACGGGGATTGGAGTTCCAGTTCCGCTTTCTTTTTATTTAAATAACCGAAACAACAGTCTTGGCACAGCAGAGAGAAGCTGGGTGGGGTTTGTAAGAGGTGGCAGTAGTGTGGCCTAATTGGGGGGTGGCGGGGGAAGCGAGCCTGGGTCACAGCGGGCTCCCCGCACCCCTGGGCAGGGTCAGCAGTCATGGCTGCGGGACTGGGGGCGCCAGAGAGAAGACCCCGAGTAGTGGGGTCTCACCGAGTCCGAGACGTCAGGGACGGGGGCTAAGTGAGCTCCCCCGGCGGCAGGGCCGGGGCATCCCCGCCGGGGGTCACGGGGCTCGGAAGGCATTTTCGGCAGCCCCAGCGGCTGCGTTGGCAGCGGCGGTTCGCACGGCGGGGTTGGAGAAGACCCCAGCGGCAAATTCTTGCTGGGCCTTCTGAAAGCTGGCCCCCGTGCGACGGTACAGGGAGTGGATCTGCAAGCATATGGCGGAGATTATCGGCGGGCGCCGGGACCCCACCGCCGCCCCATCACCCGCTCACTGCGGCTCGGGCTTTTCCTTCGTGGCTCCCCCCCACCCCAGAGGTCCAGGAGCTGAGCGCCCGCCCAGCGGCCGGGCGAACGACCCCCCAGGCCCCCCGGGGCCATGACGTCACGCTTCTGGCCCCGCCTCCCGCACAGCCCCTCACCCGCTTGAGCATCACAATTCCCAGCACGGCGATGGCGGTGAAGAACAGGGCGACCAGCAGCATGAGCACAGCCACAGCCTTGTTGGCCTTCACCACCACCAGAGCGGAGATCCAGCCACTGCCAGAAAGGAGGGCACGCGGCAGTGAGGACGGGCCGCTCTCCACCGGTTGGCAAGCGGGCCCTATTCCCACCCATCCCACCAGGGGTCGCGGCCCCGTCAGTCTGGCGGCTTCCCAAGTACCACAATCCCAAACCATATCCGCCCTCATCAAAGTTTGATTCCAGCTTCCGAGCAATTAGCTCCTAGCTCTCCACGCCCTCCCAAGACATCCTCAGCCCAACAGACCTTTCTGTTGAGGAGTCTCCATCCCCGCTTCAGAAGTGCTCACGGGTGCTTTCTCCAGGAAGCCCTCTCAGATTGACCACATGTACTTTTCCTCCCCCAAACCTAGGCCTGTCTAGAGTTCTGACTGGGCTCTCTCCATCCGGGAAGGGGGTCCAGTTTCTTTCATTAAACAAGCACCTTTCCTTCTTTTGAGCAACTCCTACCCCAGTACCTAGTGCTGACTTGGTCTAGAAGAACGAGGGAAGGGGGTGGGTGGGGGTGGCGGGTAGCCTCACGGACCTGAACCCCCAACCTGGGATGCCAATGGCCTGGAGGACAAAGAGCACATCCTGGACGAAGAAAATGAAGAAGAAGATGAAGAAATTGAATGAACTGTCACTCCTGCGGGCAGGAAAAGTGGGGAGAGCGAGAGAAGAATGAGGGTGGGAGCAGCAGATGTGGGGCCCATCCCAAGTTCTCCACCACCCCCACCCCTCAACTTACCGGAAAGCCTTATACATGGGGCGGTACCAGCACACAAAGGAGCAGGGCGTGAAAAGGAGGACCCAGAGGATAGAGAGTCCAAAGCCGGAGCCATTGCTGGTCTCCACACAGAAGCTGGCCAGGCAGGCAAGAAAATTCAGCAGAAGAGCCAGCGTGCTGCCTGAGGGATGGAGGTACAGGACACTGAGTGTGGGCTGCAACAAGAGCTCCTTCCCACAGAAGCCCACCACACAACCCTCCCCAAACGCGGCAGAGTAAGGAAGGGAAGCTTCTGCCTTCACAAAATCCTCAACTCAACAGCGGAGACAGATCTCTATCACACGTGATCACCTTTGCAAAGACGTTTAAAGGCCTCCGAAAACGTTTATGCAGGAGGACAAGAGAAAAGGGAAGAGGACAAGAACATGTGTTTTCTAGAGGGTGGCAGAACAAGTTGTAAATATTATGAAAGGAGTAACCCAGGAAAATTCCTGGAGAAACTAGCCTTAAACTCAAAAGCTGAGCAGAGATGAAATGCTGAGTTCTAGGTGGGTAGGCTCCAGGGCAGGAAAGATGTAAGGTCACTACCTTTACTCTTCCTCCAAAAAAGGCTTCTCACTACTCACACATCCAGAGGTAGTACATGGTGGATACCGTCTTCTGAAATTCTTGGGGGATCTCCATGGAGATGTCCTGGAAAAAGCAGGGCTGGACTGGGCAAAAAGAAGGGACAGGGGGCCAATTGTTCTGTCGAGCTGTAAGGCAGAGAGAGAGCAGGAGGACCCGAGACGTGAGGCAGAGACCAGCAAAGGAATCACCCCTCCCTTCCACCCCAAGTCCTCTCTCCCTCCAACTCGGGGTCCGAGGAGACGAGAGAGAGTAGCAAAACCAGTGCTGATGGTGTTTACTATTATTTACAACTTCTAGGCACTATGCCAAGCACTCTGTATGGAGGACCTTATTTAATTGCCACAAGTCCTGTGAAACATGTACAAATACTACTTTTGTTTTATAAGTAAGGAAACTGAGACACTCAAGATTAAGTAACTTACCTAAGAGCTCATAGGCAGTAAATAACAGCACCCAAATTCAAACTCAGCAATGTGGCTCCATAGCCCACGCTCTTAGGTTCTTTTTGCTCCTTCAAAAGTGTCAAATGCCCCCCGCCCCCGCAAAGAACCCACTTACCAGCTGTGCCCCCCAGGGCAGCATGCTGCAGTTCTCGCTCCCTCCGGTCCAACTCCTCTGCCTTCCGGTTGAGCTCCTCCTGCTTCTTTAGCAGCTCAGTGGTGGCTGCTGCAGCTGAAGCCTGCCCAGTACACGCAGAGGGAGATGGGAGTCCTGGGCCCAGATCTGACTCCCCACTCCCCCATCCCCACACCCTGTTTACCTGGGTGCTGTAGGAGCCATAGTTTTTGGGTTCTGCAGGGCTGAGCTTTCTCGAGGACTGCAAGGAGGGAGCTGAGGGTGGAGGCAATGGGGCAGGGGCAGGAGGCTCATAGGCTGGTGGGGGCTGTTGGTTTTGGAAAAGACTTTAGGGATCACCTAGTCCCTCCCAATGCAGGTACTAGAGTCTGCTTGAGTACCTTTAGATCCAGAACCCATTTCCCAGCCTCCCCCCGGACCCAGAGAGTTGAACCTCTGCCAGAGAACTCTTTCCTAAGCTGCGGCAGCCCTCGTCATCCCCCACATCCTATCCCTTAGTCAGGACTCAAGGCACTCATCTACCGAACCCACCCCCTTCACTTTTTAAAGCTCTTAGCATTTTCTATTCCGTGGGACAAACAGGTCCGGTCCTCCTCATTCCTTGCCCTCTAAATGCATGCCTAAGCATAACTGGTTTTCTCCTCAACTCCTACCAGCCCCATTCTTTCTTTTCTTCAAAGAAGCCTCCCCAGATACAGCTCTGGTTCAGGCGTTGCCAGTCTCCAAGTCCTCCCAGGACTAACGCTTAGAGCTCAAACGGGATCGGTGGCCCTCGTGTCCCCAGAAGGGTTAGGCAAGCCATGGCAGACTGGCCTCTCTCCGGGGGCTAAGATCCTTTGCATGCAGAAAAGTCCCCTGTATCCCGACAGAGTGGGCTTACAGGCACACCCTCCCCCTCCCCGCCATCCTGTGCTCCGAGAATCTCACCTCCCGGGTCTCAAAAGGGTTGTAGACGTCAAGGGTGGCATACTGCGGGCTGGGTCGGTGCTGGATCACAGCTGGGTCCTGTGGGCAGAGCTGGGGCTCAGCTGGCACCTGGGGCCTCTGGGGGGACTCCCTGGAGCCTCTTCTGATGCCTCTGGCTCCAAGCACTGCACGCCGGAGGCCACGCTGCCGCCCCAACTTCTGCCCCCAAGCCTTCACCCCACACTGCTAGCACCAGCTCCTTATAGGGGCAGGGCCCGCCCCCCAGGGTGCTCACTGGTCTGGAGTCACCGTCACCCCCACGTGGCGGCCCTTCCCCGGAACAAATGTCAGGACTGGGAAGACAAGTTAGCCCGTCCAGACCCGCCAAGAGTCCACCAAGCTGGCCAAAGAAGGCCCGCGCGTCACCTGAAAGGGGTTGTCAAGCTCGCCGGGCCCGGCGAAGGGGTTTCCGCCGTCTCCGCTCTGAGCCATGTTTGCAACTGCGACCCGGGCCGCCCCTGCCCTCCACGCCCCTGCGCGGCGGCGGCGGCGGCGGCAGCTCCCGGAGCTCCCTCCGCTCCTCCCGGTCCGCCCGCTCGGCTCTGCACGGATTGGCCGCGAAGGCCGGAAGGGCCCCGAGGATCCCTGCAGCGGCGGCGGCCTGCGCCTGCGCCTCGGCTACAGCCGAGGACGGAAGCGCCCCACGTGACGCAAGGCCCCGCCCACTAACGAACTACAGTTCCCGGCAGGCCCCGCAGCGGGGTCCCGGCCCGCTCTGCCGAGACGTCCGGCGGGAGTCCTGCCTCCGGCGCGGGCCGCTGAGTAGGCTGGGCTCCCGGCCGGTGGCCACCGCAGCCGGACCTTCCCCAATGCTCACCTCGCCGGATGGAACAGGTGCCTCGGTTCTAACCCGCAGGAAGCACCCCCCCCATCACCCACCCCCCCCCCCCCCGCCAGACAAACGGGGATCCGCGGCCCTCCGGGGGACTCGGGAGGGTAAGATGGACTCCCTTCATCCACAAACTCGGAAGGGCTGCCAATCTCCCTATCCCTCCAGCCCAGCATCCCACACCTCAGACTCCAGGAGTGGGGGTCCGATGAAGCACGTCATTTTTATTTCACAAAGACTGTACAAAATTCCTTATAAAACATGGGCTAGGTGCCACCTGGTTACCTCCTCCTGCCCCCGTCCAACTCCACTGTGAGGGGGCAGGGGAGGACGGGAAGTGTGTGGGGTGAACAGCGTTCTGTACAAGGCTGGGGAGGGAGCAACAGGTACAAGTTCTTCCATATTTACACTATTTCACATATTCACAGGTATACAGGGAGCCAGGAGGAAGGGGCGGGCTCCGGCTCTGTTCTCTTGTATAAAAAAGCACCAGTGTCCTGGACTGGACACCCACTGCTGGAGGAGATGCAGGGGGGCCCAGGGCCTGATCGTCACCGACTGATATCCCGACTGGAGTCCCACAACTTGGTGTTGGGTGGCTCAGCCCGAAGGCGGGCGAAGAAAGGATGCTGAAGGGCTTCACCCAAGGTCAACCGCTTAGCAGGTTCATACTCTAGCATGCTTTCAATCAGATCGAAGAGCTGGTGGTGTTCCTCTGCCTCTGAGGTCAGATACCGCTGGTGGTGGAGGGCAGGAAAAAGGTGAGGAGGCACAATGCCTTACAAGTCCTGCCTTTTTCTTCAAGGCCCTAGCTTTCAACCTTGGAGGACCAAGGCTCTGCCATTTACCAATGCTATTACGAATACAGCCTTACCAGGAGCACACCGTCACCAGGATTTCTGATATTACTGTTCTACCTTCCCTCTAGCACAATTACTTCCTTCATACTCTTTGAAAGTTCTATGTGTATATCTTTGTCAATTTCATGAATCTTCTTTAGCTCCTCATTAAAATGTGAGCTCTTCAAAGGTAGTTTATTCTTTTCTGTCTGACTCAAGAATCCAGGACATTGCTTTGCTCTCTGGTTGGCTCAAGAAAGACTTGGCTGTCTAACCTCCTTCTCTCCAAAAACCACTCCCTCTTCTCTCTCTTCTATTGACCAAAGATGTCTTCTTTCAGTTTTCCCCCTTCCTTCCTAACTCTGCTTGTGAAGTGCCTTCCAGGGGCAGAGCACCTTAGGAAGGAAGTGACCTTTGGGCGGTAAGCACTATCTCACCCCTGCCTGGCTCACCCGCAGTGGTTTGCAGTTTTCTCGTACATAGCGCCCAGCTGATGTGTTCTCATCCCAATCCAGGCGACCCCGATAAAAATATTTCTGCTTCCTAGAAAGGAAGGGGAGGTTGAGGGGTCAGGAGGTTCCTTTTGTTGTGGGATACTTCCCTTATTCCCCCATGTGAGAGTAGCTGGAGGGGTGGGGCGCGAGGGGAAGATGTCAAAAAAAAAAAAAAAAGAAAATGATGTGAAATAGACCGGTCTTGTGGAGAAAAAGGAAAAGATTTTAAGTCCCCCCCCCCCACACCCTCAAGGTTCACCTTGTCTTTCGGATCATCCGGGAAGGGATAGGACCCAAGATCCTTTCCATCATGGCTAGATGCTCTCTGTTGTCATGGGTCTGGGAAACAAAGACAGAACTGAGCATGGGACTGAGAACAGGCTGCTGGAGACCAGCTTCCAGGACGATAAGCAATGTGGAGTGAGCAGGCAGGTCCTCAGCAGACAAGGAAACCAGGTAGAATGCCAGGTTGGCTATAGAAGACACCCCACCCCTTACCTGGAACAGCGTGAAGCCAACATAATACTCGAAGATGATGCAGCCTATGCTCCACACATCACAAGGCTGTGACCAGCCCAACTCTGGGGGGAGCAGGAGGGACAAGGTGTTATGATGCTTAGGGGGCCCTCCCCTCCCCACCACCCACGCTCACATACTTGGACAACCTTGTTCCCCCACTCGCTCCCGCTTACCAAGGATGACCTCCGGTGCCCGGTAATGGCGAGTGGACACAATGGTACTATGGTGTTCGTGGTCAAAGGTGGCACTGCCGAAGTCCACCACCCGCACAGCTGTGCTCTTCACGCTGCGTTCATCTCGTTTCTAGGAGCAGAGCAGGAAGACAATGGACCCCAGCCACCCTGGACCAAGACTCTTACCACTATTCTCTAAAGTGCTTTCAGGCCTTAAAAAAAGCACCTCGACCTGCTTGCTCCCATAACGCACTGGAGAATCCGCTTTACAGCATCCCCCGTATCCTGCAGATATTTAGGAGTGGGAAAGGATTAAGGAATGATCATGGCATAGCATGCAAGTCCCTGTGCATCTGGACTTTTTCCAAGTGACTGGTATACAGCGTTTCTGAAAATAGGTCAAGAGAACTGAGCTTCCCTTACGGAGAAGAAAGTCCAAACCAAGTATCTTAGAAGCATTTGCACTCTATTGGAAAGTTATCTGAGGTCCTCCTTAAAAGTTCTCTTCCAATTTAAGTCTTCTTCAACCTCTCCCCTTCAATCTACTCTGGTATTCTGGTTTACTCAGAGCCAGACCGGGAGAGAATATGGGAGAAAGCGAAAGGGAGGAAAGGGGCTACAAGAAAGGAAAAGTGGCATGGCTGCCTGTCCCTCTTACCTTCTCTAGATTGTAGGTGAGCTCATAGTCTGAATTCACAAACAGAATATTTTCAGGCTTGAGGTCCGTATGTGTCAGCTTGTTATCATGGAGGACTGCAGGGGAGAAGGCCAAGTCAAGGTTGGTCCAGGTGGCCAGGGCTAACGGACACCAGTGACCCCAAGTCTGGTCACCTGGCTCAAAGCTGGTGAGGAGGCAGGTCCAGAATCACTAGGCTGCTCTCTGCTCTACATCCAAATGAAATGCCTGGTCTAAGAAGCCGTACGTTTATCAATGTAAGACACAAACGTAATTCTCAACTGATGTATAAAGAGTCTGCCATGCATTTTTTGTCTTTTGACGTATGTGCTTGACATTCTGTGAATTCAACTCCGTAAGCCTGCATAGTTATGAAAACCCAAGAGGAACCATGTACTTATCTGGCTCCCCTACCTGGCCCCCTTGGTTGCACTCGTCCCTGCTCCCACCTTTGCTGGAAATGGAGAGCATCTCAGCTCAGACAAACATAAACCTCTAGCCTGAGAAGCCTTTTTGTCTCTTTGTGTTTGCAGCCTGACTTAACACTTTCCCAAGGAAGGGAAATGAAGAGAAAAAAGAGGTAATTCAATGCTTTGATTTCAGAAGCTTTCTCTTCCAGCTCCTCTTAGATTTTTGCATGTGGAGTAAGACTCATCAGTGATGCTGAGGACACTGGTCAAGGAGTCAAGTGAGGGAGCTGTCAACGTGACAGTAAGAGAACTGCAGATAATCAAGTTGACAGCTGAGGGGCTCAGCCAGTGTAAACGGACACAGAAGAGGTCCCACAGAGGGAGGGGCTGCCCCAAGTCCACCTCGGCCCACCGCACTCACACTTGACGGCCTGGCACAGCTGGAAGGCCATGTGGCGCACTTGGTGGATGGGGTAGGGCAGGTAGTTGTTGTCTTTGAGGAAATCGAAGGTGCTAAGACCCAGAAGCTCGAAAGAGATGCACATGTGGCCATGGTAGTCAAACCAGTCAAACATCTGCACACAGAGGCTAGAAGAGAGATGGGGGAGGGGGAGGTCTGATGAGCTCCCATCTGCCCACCACCCCTCCAACAAGGAGGGACCGCAAAGCTGTTGATTCCACAGGCTTGTGTAAAAACACGCCAGCTAGCATCACCAACAAAACTCAGTTCAGCAACGGAATGGCCTTTCCGGCAGACCCAAGAAGAGAGATACTACCTGCCGAGCTTCAAACCATTTTCCTGCATCATTTTAAATAGTTAAAACAATTCTACTGGCTGAAGAGTGGGATGCCAGGCTCCAGTATGGATCCTGAATTGTCAAACTGTCATTCCTAAGCCCTGACCCCAGCTCCCACTCCTGAAATTCACTGACCACCAGCCACCAGTGGGCCCATGATTATACCGATTGTCTTCTTGCGTCTTTGTTTAGTGTCCTTATTATACTTTCAGCTTATAAAAGGTCCATGGACAGAAATATTACATACAAATGTCTGGGGCCTCATCAGTACAGAAAGCTCAAATGACTTTTTGATGAAAATGCTAATTCTCAGTCTCAGGGCCATTTCCAGGGCCCAGCTCTCCAGAGGCCACCCTGGGCTGGGGCCAAACTGCAGAGCAATCTCACTGCCCTGGAAACACAGGGAATGGATTACAGCACATCAGACCCTCCCTTCCTGCCCCTACCATTCTACTAGTCTAAGATGATGAACAAAAAATGAATGGATGAGAAGGTCTAGGACTCCCCTGCCTGCCTAACCAAGGCCTGGAAGGTGTTCCTGTGCAGGAGTGGAGCCTCTCACACTCCCCACATACTCCTTTGCTTCCTTACTTCTTATTGTCAGGGTCCTTCTCGTTGATTTTCTCCAGGACATTGATTTCAAGTCGAGCTGCTTCCTTGTACTTTTCTACATTCTTAATGATCTTCAGGGCAACTCGAGCCCCACCCCTGTGGGATGGCAGAAGAGGTTTTTGCTGGGTCGTCAAAACCATCTCAGACTGAATGGGGCTGTCTGGGGATTAAGAAATCCTACCTTTGGCTAATCAGCAAAAAAGCCCCAGATAACGCTCACTACCTCTTTATACTAGCAGGTATGGAACAGGGACAGAGGGGGCTGTAGTTACCTTCGATGGTCGACACACTGTACAACTCGGCCAAAGGTCCCCTCTCCCAAAGTGCTTACAATTTCATCTGAAATGAAAAAGAGCAGGGTCGGGGAGAGGGAGGGAGAGAAGGTGGGGAATGAGCTGAGTAGGAAGAAAAAAGGGTACAGCAACCTGGGGTGAGGAGATGAAGGAAGGGGGAACAGATACAGATGGTCACAGGGGAAGAACACCCCTGCGTGATTCCCACCACCTTTAACCCAGGGGCCATGAGAGCTGGGAGTGGACAGCAGAGGTCAATTCTCAACAGCAACTCAAACCACCCAGATAAACAACACCACTGAGGAAAGGCAAGAGGCTGTGACTTGGGTTGGCTCGGGACGTTAGGATGGCTATGGGACCATTACAGGCTATAGGATTGTTACGATTTGGCTTGTACATCGCTCTTGTAGCCAGTCCCCGACGTGGTAGATGAGGTGGCCCTCAGCGTCGTCCTCTACACTCTTGGCTCTCCGGCTGCTGTGCTGCTGGCGGGGGGCGGGGGGGGTCGGAGCGAGCCAGGTGTCGGAGCGGGGGCCGGAGGGAGGCGGGGTGGGTGGTGGAGGGGTCACCGGTCACAGGCGCCCAGCCAGGGGGGACAGACGATGATGGGGGACAGTGGAAGGGAACACGTCAGATGCAGTAAGGCGGATCGGGGTGAGAAGAGAGAGCGGCGCATAATCCCAAGTCCCCAAACCCAAAACGGGAAAGGGAGAGGAACGGGCAGAGCAGAGAGGTGGTGTTGTCCCCAGTGTCACCCACGACCCCATGCTCCACACAACGCCCTTGCAGACAGGCACAGATCTCCCTCTGCCCCCCAACCAAGCCCACCTGCTGAGGGGGCCACGGAGCCCAGAGCTTGTGGGAAAAAGCCTATTCACAAGCAAGGTCCCCACTAGAGAGCGGAAGCCTCTGGGACACAGGAGCTGCTCCCGACACAGTCAGCCCAGCATGCCGAGGAGGGCGCTGGGGTTCACAAGCACGCTGTGCGCGCCCAGCTCCGGAGCAGACCCCAGGGCCCTCCGGGAGCCGCAGCGCTTGGAGACGGCGACGGACTCAGCGCCCCAGCGCTCACGCCCCGTCGCTCAGCTGAGAACGAGGACACTTGGCACTTACCGGGCTCCCAGGGGGCAGACGGGCGGGGAGAGGAAGGGCCCGGCGGCACTCACCGAGGACGAGCGGCTGAACGTCCGGCTGCGCCGCCTCCGGCGCCGGGGCTTCCTGCGGCTGCCGCGCTGGCTGCGGAAGCTGCTGTCCTCGCGGGGGAACTCGCACGAGTGCCGGAAGCCGGCCTCGCAGCACGCCTCTCCCCGGGCCCGGCTGCAGCCGTTGCGCCTGTAGCTGCCGTAGTACCGCCGCTCGCACGCCCGCCGGTCCGACGAGCGGTCGCCGTAGCTGCTGGGGGACAGCACGCCACTGAGGGCGCCGCCCCGCCGCACGACGGCCGGGCGGCCCTCAGCACCGGGGGCGGGGCAGGACGCCCGCCTCGCGCACTCGGGAGGTCACCGAGGGCCGAGGCCGGAACAGTGAAGTCACGGGGCACAGAGGAGGATCCCCGCGGCCCCGGGTCGCCGCGACCGCGGGAAAGACGGCGCCAGGACGCCTGCTCTGGGGCCTGCTCTCCCCTCTGGCGACACAGCGAAGGGCGCCAAGAGCCATTTCTTTCCTGACTAACTTCCGGTCCTGCTCCGAACTGCCCCCCCCCACACGCCGCTGTCACTCAAACCTCAGACCTTCGTCCTGTCAGGACAGCAGCTGGCTCTAGACCCCAGTCTTCTGCGCCTCCTCTCCCTGCGCCTGAGACACTCTCCCTTGTCCTCCAGACCAGCCTGGATGGCACGTTCTCTAGAAAAGTCTTCCCGAATTACACATCCCGCCCCCTCCAACCAACGCTGCCGGACGCCCCCTCGGCCCCCGACTGCATTCTTCCTCTGTGAGAACCGCCTTAGCACCACAGCGCAAACGGCTTGTGCTGTTAACAGTCCTGACTATCGCCTTACCCCGACCGCTCAGCGTGTAACCAGTAAATCTTGAACACGTAACTGAGTGAGTGACCTTGAACCCGTTTCTCCTCCTGAAGCCTCACCTCCGAGAACGGACGTGGTAGCTGTCTTCCCGCCGGCGCCGCCGGGTCCGGTCACTGCTACTTGACCAGGAGCGGCTTCTTCGTCGCTTATGCTTTCGGCTCCGATAGTGCTCATGGTAACTGCCCCGGCTGCCTCGCTCTGAGGAATGGTACCTTCGGGGATGAGGCATCTGGAAGGGAAGGAAAAACAGAAATAGTGGGGAAAAGCTCTGAGTTTTCAGAATTCTGCTCCGAGGCCTAGCTGCTCCAGAGATGCTAAGCTGCTTTCTGCTCTTTTACTTCTACTTCATTTTATGACCTACAACTTCCTTGGTCTTCCTTGTGCTTATAATTTCTCCTTAGTGGAGTGGGGTATGTATCACCTACAAACTCTGGTGGAAAACTCTAGGAACCCTCCCCTCCCCTCAGGCCAGCCCCTTCCTCTCATTGCTCTACTGATTTCCCTCAAACTTGGCTCCAGGAAGAACTTTAGGTCTGGGCCACAGCTCATTACAGGTGGGACTGTGTAACTGATGTCTCAGTTCATCCTTGGCTGGAATCTAAACTACATCTGTGCCATTTCTGAGTTCCTCACAACTGGATAGAATAACATTTTTGTATACATCATGGTAATAAATGTTTTACAATTATTAAGACTGTATCTTTGTCTTCCCAACCAGACCATTCTGTGTCCTGTGGGCAGGAGTCCAGTTTACCAGGCTTCTGCATATAGCAGTACCAAATATAAGCAAGTTCCAGGGATTTGGGTCTGACCTCTTGAACTGTGTTTTTGTGTTTTTTTTTAAGATTTTATTTATTTATTTGACAGAGAGAGACAGCGAGAGAGGGAACACAAGCAGGGGGAGTGGGAGAGGGAGAAGCAGGCTTCTCGCGGAGCAGGGAGCCCGATGCGGGGCTCGATCCCAGGACCCCGGGATCATGACCTGAGCCGAAGGCAGACGCTTAACTGACTGAGCCACCCAGGCGCCCCCCTCTTGAACTGTCTTAATCACCTCTCACATCACTGGCCAAATCCCCCTTAAAAGTTTTTAACACAGGAGGCCCCAAGCTGCAGTCAGCTTCCCATTTGGCCCCTCCCCTCTTGTGCTTAAGAAGTACTGAATAACTGGTTTTTAATTAATATCAGCACTACTTGGCTAAAAGCTGGCCCCCTTCCAGTTAGCTATTCGAACTGCAATAGCATGGTACACAAATACTTTTTTCCTTAAAAGAAAAAACCAAAGAAAAATCACTAGAAAAATAAGTATATGCGAACAAAATAAAATTATATAGGCCCAGGGACAGAAGTCTTACGGTGGGGGGGGATTAGATGTGGAAAGGCTTAATGACTCCAACATCTGGCTTTCATTCTGAGCTTCTGCTTCCCACCTCCTCATATTGAGGAGGAGGATGATCTTTGATTCGGTGCCGCTCTAACAAGGCCACACGCAGGACTCTCCCAGGTAACCCAACCTCGTTGAGCCCAGCCACATCAACATCCCGCCACCAACACACCGCCACCGAAGTTCCTCACAGGCCCTCCCCACCCGAGGCACCTCCAGTTCACCTCTCTCAACTTTAAACCTCCCCCCGCCCTCCTTTCTCACTCCGAAAGCCCAGAACCAACTCCTCGAGTCCAACCCTGCAGTCGCTCCCAGTGACACGGCGGTGTCTTCCTCGTCCCCAGCCTCGGTCCAACTTTGGTGTTCCGCTCCTTCCCATCTCGGGAACCACTCCCATCCCCGCTCCATCGCCCCTTCTGCGACTCCGGCCCCTCCCGAGTTCCCATCGGTCCTCCCGGGCCCACCGAGGGCAGGCCGGCCTTCCTCCTCACCTCCCTCCTCCTCACCTCGGCCGCCTCGCAGGGCTCTACCCTCCTCCTCCCCTCGCGCCCCGCGGCCGGGGCCCCGGCCCCACTCTGCCCCCTCCCGCTCCGCGGTCGCCATCTTTCCGCGCGGCCCCGCGGCCCGCCAGCCCGCGCGCTCACCGTTCTGGCGGCGAGGCCCGTGCGCTTGTCCCACAGGAAGTCCGTGATGGCGGCGGCACTGCGGCCGGAGTCCCGGCACCCCCGCGGCGACGAAGTGCGGCTCCACCCCCCCAACCCGAGACCCTGGGCCCTCCCGCCTCGTTCCCGGGCTCCGCTCCAGTCCCGCCCGCCCCGGCTCCGTCCCCGCCCCCAGGGTCCGCTCGGCGCCGCTCGCACCGCCCCCGCCCGGGGCCCGATCCCAGCTCGGTCTCCGGCTGTGGCCTCTCCGATCCGCCGCCGCCACCGCGAGCGCGCACGCACGCACGCACGCACGTCCCGCGCCACCTCCCAGCGACCCCCCGGCCCCGCCCCCAGGGCGGCGCGCACGCCGCCGCGTCCTCGCGTAGCTCGCGGGCGCGGCTGGGGGAGCGCCGGGGGCGCGGGGCGCGGGGGCGCGGGGGCGGGAGTTCCTGCGGGCGCTGCCTTCCTTCTCCGTCCTCGGTCTGTGCCTTCCGGAACACTTGTGGGGCTGACTCTGCGAGCTGTGGGGGTTGGAGAGGAACCTGGAAGTTGTCATTTACGGGGCGTCGGCGCTCAGCACACCTTTAGAGGCTTGATGTGAGGTCTGACTCTCCAGCACAGTCTGCGAATATCCAGTTCTTAAAACAGTTTGGCTACCTAGCCACAGCAAAGAGGGGCTCCCCGCTTTTGTGCTGAACAAACGGTATGCACGTGAGGGTCAGGGGTCCGGCCGTCGAGGAGAGGTTGAGAGATGGAGGGACGGAGAAGCAGGTGCTGAAAGAGGGGAGCTCGCGGAGAGCTCGTGTGTTCCGAACTCAGACGCAGTACATGAGAAGCGTAAATCAACTGAACTGGAGGGGAACAAAAAAAAAAAAGAGGAAAGAGAAGGAGACCTTGAGACAACCTGGATTGAGAAATAGTCACAAAGGGAAAAGAAAACATAACTTGAGTATGACTGTGTGAAAGTCGGGACCTATCAGAGGGGACAGGGGTGGAGGACAGTTAGATGCAGATTAGATCAGTTAGCCAGAAATGGTTTAGGGAGGGTTCCCTAAAATAGGAGAGGGAGGGTAAGGAAGGGGTTGACAGGAAAGAGTGGAGGGTTCCCTTCCCCTTCCACGAACACCCTACAGGACCGTCCGTTCCTGCAGCAAGCATTTACTGCATGTCCACCACGTGTCCAGCGTTGTGCCAGGTGCAAGGCTCCTGTTCTTCAGAGCCTCCGGGTCTAACAGGAGAGAAAGCCTTGTGACGACAGCTATTAGGGACGCTGTAAGAAAGCTCTAGACTAGACTCTGGCTGGGGAAAGGAGACTTGGAAATGTGTTTCTGGGTTTCCTAGAGGAGATGTCCCGTGAACCAGCTGTCAGAAGGGAATTGGAGAAGAATACCAGGCAGAAAAATATTTGCAAAGGGCTGGGGACAAGACAGAACACAGCATTTCAGCACGATTGGAGGCCTGGCTTTCCAGAGAGGGACTATCAGAAGAGAGGCTGTTGAAATTAGGTCCATGTTGCAGGGCCTCGTATGTGCTTCATAAGGAGCTTAAACGTCATCCTACAGAAGATGGAGAAGTTTGAAGGACATAGCACATTTGACTCAGGCGAGTAACTCTGGCAGACTGTGGGAAAAGAACTGGCCTGAGAGGGTGTAGGGCCCCTTGTAGAGGCCTCTGAAATAATCAAGGTGAAAAAATGCTGAAGGCTTGAAATCAGGCAGTGGCGATAAGAAACGGAAACGAGGGGAGGAATTTGAGATATTTAGGAGCTTCTAGCTGTGTCTGTATGCTGGCATAGACGAGACTGGCTTAGTGGCTGGGACTTGGGTATTCATCTTTGTGTCCTCAGCGTCCACTCAGTGACGGGTAGGGTCACTCTTGGTGAAGGTTGGCACAATGAATTCGGAAATGAAATCCTAAGGGGAGGGGCGTGGAGATGAAAAGAAAGGAATATGCGTAGCAGAGTGCTGATAAAGAAAGTGAAATGCAGGGGCGCCTGGGTGGCTCAGTCGCTAAGCGTCTGCCTTCGGCTCAGGTCATGATCCCGGGGTCCTGGGATCGAGCCCCGCATCGGGCTCCCTGCTCAGCGGGAAGCCTGCTTCTCCCTCTCCCACTCCCCCTGCTTGTGTTCCCTCTCTCGCTCTCTCTCTCTGTCAAATAAATAAATAAATAAATAAATCTTTAAAAAAAAAAGAAAGTGAAATGCAGGAAGTCCGTGAGTAAGAGTGGCCATTCCCCGCCTCTTCATTGGTCCCCAATTCCTCGCCCTCCGGCCAGCGTCCGGTTTTCCCGCCACTCGCAGGCGGCTCCGCCTCCCCAGCGCTCATTGGCTGAAAGCGCATCAACGCTAGGCCACGCCCCCTCCGTGACTCTGGCCGCGTTTCCCCGCCTCCTCCTCCTCCTGCACTTGGAGTAGCGCCCCCACCTGCCAGGCCACGCCCACGCCGCAGTCCTCCGAGGAGGCGGGCTTCGTCGGCCCCGCCTCTTCTCGAGGCGGCTCCCGCCAGGGGGCGCCCCGCAACCAGCCGGCCGCCCGCCCGCGAGTCTGGCGCACACACCCCCTCCGCCCCGCGCGCCGGCAGCTCCGAGCCCGCCCGGCTGCGCCGGCTCCTACCCCGGGAGGGGTCGGGGTCCCCGATGGCCGCGGCAGGGTCTACGAGGCCAAGCCTGTAAGCCAACGGGCGTCATGGAGGCAGAGCAGCGGCCGACGACAGGGGCCGACGAACGGGCGACCCCTGGGCTGGAGGCGGCTCCTCCTGCTGCCCCGGCGCCTGCGACCGCGGCCTCGGGACCGCTCCCGGCGCCCGCGTCTGGGCCCGAGCCCAAGCGGAGGCAGCTCGGGACGCTGCTCCAGCCCACGGTCAACAAGTTCTCCCTTCGCGTGTTTGGCAGCCACAAAGCAGTGGAAATCGAGCAGGAGAGGGTCAAGTCAGCGGGGGCCTGGATCATCCACCCCTACAGCGACTTCCGGTACTGGGGGCCCAGCAAGGAGGGCGGGGGACACAGATCCCACCTCCACGGGCCGCGACTCGGGGGCAGGGTCCGCCCCACCCTCCACGGACACTTCATTTCCGGCCCAGGGGTCCTCGGGTGGGACGACAGAGTCACTTCCCCCAATCTAGCCTGGGAATTCTTGGGCGAGGGATTCCCAGCCGGAGGTCCTCGGTGACCTGACACCAGAGCAGGCAGCAGAGATCTGGATTTCCCGTTTCGGGAACCTGGCACTCCCCCTGGACTACAGGGACTACTGGAGTTAGGGACCACTGCGTCCTGCAGTCCTGTCTGCCGGGGATCTGGGAAATTATGTCATGTTCGGGGTCGGGGTCAGCCTGAGGGAGAAACCGAGCTCCCGTATCTCCCACCCTTGCACTTCCACCCCCAGCACCTGCATAGTTCAGCAGGGCAGGCTACCAGGAAAAAATAGGGAGGCTGTGGGGCGGGGGCCCGGGGGTGTCCCAGCTGCGGTTCTCGTCGCTGTCCCTGGTGCTGAAGCCGGGATGCAGCGGGGCAGGGCCGGGACTCGGAGTGATTGAGGCAGCAACGCAGGGGCACGGCCACCCTCCCAGGTGACTATCAGAGAGACGTAGGGACAGAGGGTGGAGGTGGGGCTGTACCTCTACATCAAGGTCGCTAGGGGAGGAGAGCAGCCCTGTCCTTGGGGGAAATGAAGGACAGCTTTTGGATGAGGCAACGATGTGTCCAAAGCACCTAAGGTGGGGAGCAAAGTGAGCAGAAAGGATGAGGTGTGAATCAGGAGCCTGGAAACACAATTGGAGACCTAGACATCATTTTGAATCCACAGCCATACACACTCCCTAAATGTTCCTCTTTCTCCCATTGTTCCTTCCTCTTCCCTCTTTACTGCCTTATTCCTACCCCACCGGTGCACCTGTTCTAACCTCCTGTGATCTTCCTCCCCTCCCCCATTTCACTCTCAGGTGTAACCCTCAGAAGCCATGTATTCCCCCTTATTAGCATGCTTCTTCTCCGTCCTCTCTACTGCATCACCTGCTAGGCTTGTGACTGCCTGTGAGTCAGGCTGTGAAGATGCTCCATGGCTGGGCGAGCTCTCCTCTCCTCTCCTCTCCTCTCCTCTCCTCTCCTCTCCTCTCCCAGCTCACAGTACAGGATTTCTCCAGTGGCCCAGGAGGCAGAGGAAGAGGGGGTCAAGGATTTGTTGTTGATTGAAAGCACACAGTCTGAGAGGCTTCCTGAAGGCCTGGATTTGGGAACCCCCATGTTTCTTTTGGAAGCTGAAAAGATTGATTTTGTAGTCAGACCCAGTAGGGGCTAGGTCCTGGTTTGATGCTGTGATTAGGTGTGTCCTGGAATTAAAACCACCACAGCTGGGGTGCCTGGGTGGCACCCAGTCAGTTAAGCATCCAACTCTTGGTTTCAGCTCAGGTAGTGATCTCAGAGTCATGAGATTGAGCCCTGCATCGGGCTCTACCCTCAGTCTGCTTAAGACTCTCTCTTCCTCTCCCTCTGCTCCTCCCCCTGCCTCTCTCTCTCTCAAATACATAAATAAATCTTTAAAAAATAGAAATAAAACCACCATAGCTAATGGGGGCTCTAGATGGTCCAGTGATCTCTGAATGAAGGCTTCACCTAGCTTCCTCCTGACCTCTTCTTTCCACACTTCCACCACAGCATTGTGGCCCTCCCCTGCCAGTGCCCTTGCCTGGGCTCAGCCAGAGTGCCAGTAGGCACAGGGAGATTAGGGAAGGAAAGGAGTGCAGAGCTTTAAGCCTTGCTGCCTCAGGATCTCCTGTGGAGCCTCTCTGTGTGCAGCCCTGTCTGAAGGGCTGTGAAGGGGAGCGGGCATCCCTAAAAAGCTCAGTTCAGATGGGAAACAGAACAGACCACCCCACCCTGGGACATAGACAAGCAGATCCCAGCAGAGAACCAGGAACCATGGGTCCAGATGTGTTGGGAAGGAGCGTTGGGGTGGGGAGGGCGTGAAGTCCTAGACCAGGAATGGGCAGAGAGCTGGAGATGGAAGAAGCAGCAACCTCTTCAGAAATCTGGGAACAAAAGGTGGGTGAGTCATGAAACCAACTAGTGCTTGTACACACTGTCTTATCCATTGTCTCAGTGTGTGTGTTTTCAACAACCCTGTGGGGTTAGCACAGGGTACTCGGTCTTTTTTTAACTTTAAAAATATTTAATGATAGTGACATAAAGCATGTACATGACAAAATACTACGTATATGTTGTGCACATTAAAGAGATGTATGAGTGTATACAGCGAGGGTGTGTCTAGTAGACACATCTGTCCAGTGGGTACCTATACGTAGACTTCTACCTAGCGGTATAGCATATGCTGGCATATTACATTGCATATGTACTCAAAATACATGTGTGTGTACGTAGGCACATGTACACATATGCATACACACATACATGTATATGTAATCACAAAGCACACCCCCGTGTTACAACCACCCAGGTGAAGAGGGACTACGTTGCCAGCGCCCAGAAGCACCCTTACTGGTCTCACAGCCCTTTCCCTAACCTATTATTCTAATTTTTGTGGCACTCATGTCCTTATTCTTTTAAAAATAGTTTTACCGCTTTTCTGTGACTCTCTAAATAATGCAGTTTAGTCTTGGCTGTTTTTGAACTTTGTACAAGTGGAATCATCCAGTATGTATCCTTTTGTTCTTCCTTTTGCTCAACACTAGATTAGTGAGATTCACCCACGCTGTGGAATGTAGCTGCTGTTGGGTGATTTCAGTGTTGTGGATTACTCCAGGGCATGAGTATATCACCGTCTATTTATCTACGGTATTTATTTTATTAATCTACATTTTTCTACTGATGAACATTTTGGATTATTTCCAGATTTCATGCTGCTGTAAAAATTCCTGTATGTATCTCCTGGAGCATATACTTCCCTTGAGTGTGAATATACTTAGAATGGAATTGCTGGGTTGCAGGGAATGCAAATGTTTAACTTTATTAGATAATACCAAACTATTTTCTCAAATGGTGGTCCCACCTTACACTCCCACCAGCTGTAAATGACCATTCCGTTCCCCACCTTAGCTGTGTCAGACTCTGCTGTTTGTCGAGTGGCTGGTGCAATCTCGTGGTCTTACTCCCCGTCCCACCCCCGCCTTAGGTTTTACTGGGACCTGATCATGCTCCTGCTGATGGTGGGGAACCTCATTGTGCTGCCCGTGGGCATCACCTTCTTCAAGGAGGAGAACTCCCCACCTTGGATCGTCTTCAACGTCCTCTCAGACACTTTCTTCCTGCTGGATCTGGTGCTCAACTTCCGCACCGGCATCGTGGTTGAGGAGGGTGCTGAAATCCTGCTGGCACCGCGGGCCATCCGGTCGCGCTACCTGCGCACCTGGTTCCTGGTCGACCTCATCTCCTCCATCCCGGTGGATTACATCTTCCTGGTGGTGGAGCTGGAACCACGACTGGATGCCGAGGTCTACAAAACAGCGCGGGCGCTGCGCATTGTGCGCTTCACCAAGATCCTCAGCCTGCTACGGCTGCTGCGCCTCTCCCGCCTCATCCGCTACATACACCAGTGGGAGGAGGTGGGGCGGGGAGGTGGGCAGGGGGGCTCGCAGACTTCTCCGGGACAGCGCTATGGGTGGGGCTCCTGGTGACTTTATGGAGTGAGGCAGCCGGGTGGGCTCTCTCCAGAGTTGGTGGGGCAGAAGCAGGGACACTCTGAGGGTTGGGGGGGCCCCCCCGCGCCCCGCAGGTGAGGAGGGTGGGGCGCAGCTGCGGAGGAACACTTGCAGGTTAGTTGGGCGGGGGCAGGCGGAAGTGGGAGGGGAGCAGGCTGTGGAAGGGCCTGGAGTTTCGGCTTCAAGGGGAGCAGAGTTCAGTGGTTCAGAGTGTGGGCCCTGCGATTTCATTGCCTGTGATCATATCCCCGTTTTACTATTTACTATACGGGACTTGGTTTCCTCTTCTATAAAATGAAGACGTTAAATATACTTACATACGAGAAGGTTATAAGGCTTAAAGGAATTAATACCCGTAAAGCTCCTAGAACAGTGCCTGGAACATAGTAAGTTCTGTTAGTGTTGGGGGGAGGGGAAGGGGGCTGCGGGCGCGAGTGCTGGCACGCAGGCCTTGGGGACATTGCACCGTGAAATGCCCTCTTCCTCTCTTCCAGCGGGCACGGCCTGGGCAGCTTGCGCAGTAGATTGTTTTGAGTTTCTGCTGTGACGCTGTGATTCTGGGCACGTGACTGGCATCAATTTCCTATGCATAAGATGAGAGTAGTAGCCCAGCCGACTTTGTATCTGCTGTATGGGTGTGCTGTGCGTGAATAACAGCCGCGTTTGAAACATTCATGGGGGCTGGGGCCAGAGAAGTTCAAGGAGAGAATTTGCAGGGCCAGGATTAGAGGAGGACCAGCGGGGAGGGGGTCCTGTCCACAGCAGCCGCTCCTCGGACTCCTCAGATCTTTCACATGACCTATGACCTGGCCAGCGCCGTGGTGCGCATCTTCAACCTCATCGGGATGATGCTGCTGCTGTGCCATTGGGACGGGTGTCTGCAGTTCCTGGTCCCCATGCTGCAGGACTTCCCTCCTGACTGCTGGGTCTCCATCAACCGCATGGTGGTGAGAACTCCCCACAGTCCTGACACCTCTGGGCCTTCTCAGGGCTCCTCTGCCTGGGAAGCAGGGGCAGGAGGTGGGAGATGGCCTCGTGAGGAGGTGGGGGTGGGGGAAGCTACCTAGAGGAAGTGCTCTTGTCCTGGTTAGTACTTGGATGGGAGGAAGTGCTCTTGTGTTGTGGGGAGCAGGCAGGGAGGGACACCTAGGCAGACACTGGGGGCCCCCACACTGCAGAGAGGCCCCTTCTGCCCTGGGGCCCCCAGAACCAAGCCTAAAGAAGAGGGGGGCAGGCGGAAGGACTGAAGGAGGGGGGGTTGCAGGAGGAGAATGAGGCCTCTCCGAGGAGGCTGTGTCCAGCTCGGCAATGCACTCTGCCCTCCAGAACCACTCGTGGGGGCGCCAGTATTCCCACGCCCTGTTCAAGGCCATGAGCCACATGCTGTGCATTGGCTACGGGCAGCAAGCCCCTGTAGGCATGCCCGACGTCTGGCTCACCATGCTCAGCATGATTGTGGGTGCCACGTGCTACGCCATGTTCATCGGCCACGCCACGGCGCTCATCCAGTCCCTGGACTCTTCCCGACGTCAGTACCAGGAGAAGGTCAGCAGGGGCAGGAGAAGGAAGGGGTGGGCATGGAAGCGTGTCAGAGGCTGGGTAGCTCCACTCGAGGCCGATTCTGACGCATGCCCGTGTTGGGTCTCTGTGTCCTTCCCTGCCCTGTGTCCATTTGTCCCATGCCCCTGTGTGTAACTGTTTCCTTGTTTGGACCTACATCCCTGTCCTTGACCCTTTCTCTGCCCACGTCTGGGTTTTCCTGTGACTGTGCCGTGTGTCTTCCCTGTGGCCCGCCGTACCCCCATGTGTCTCCATGCTTCACCCCTCCGGATCTGGCCGATGCCTGTGGTCTTTCTTCCACATACCGTACCCCCCACGGCCCCTGCCCTGCTCCCGGCTCTGTATCCACTGGCCGCCGACCACCGGCTGGCCCTCCAGTACAAGCAGGTGGAGCAGTACATGTCCTTCCACAAGCTGCCGGCTGACACCCGGCAGCGCATCCACGAGTACTATGAGCACCGCTACCAGGGAAAGATGTTCGATGAGGAGAGCATCCTGGGCGAGCTGAGCGAGCCACTTCGGGAGGTGGGGCTGGGCGTGTGGGGTGCATCTGGGGTGGGGCTGTTGGTCAGGAGGTGATGAGACCAGGCCTCTGGGGGGCTTTTAGGGACTAGGGTCTCTCTGGAAAGTCTTATGGGGGTTAAGTATACATGGGGAGGGGCTGCAGGGATCTCTGTTTTGGGGGGATGGTCCTGCAGGGGCTTGTGGGAGAGCTCTGAAGGCAGGAGCTTAGGGATGGCCCCAGGCCCACTGAAGCATCCCCATCCTTTGGCAGATCATAACCCCAGGGGTGGGGCCTCTGGAGACAGATGAGCTCAATGGGGGCACCTTGGGGCAGGGGACACCGCCTGCCTGACAGGCCCCTCCCCTGCCCAGGAGATCATTAACTTCACCTGCCGGGGCCTGGTGGCCCACATGCCGTTGTTTGCCCACGCCGACCCCAGCTTCGTCACAGCCGTGCTCACCAAGCTGCGCTTTGAGGTCTTCCAGCCGGGGGACCTCGTTGTGCGTGAGGGCTCCGTGGGCAGGAAGATGTACTTCATCCAGCACGGGCTGCTCAGTGTGCTGGCACGTGGCGCCCGGGACACCCGCCTCACTGATGGATCCTACTTTGGGGGTCAGCAGGCCTCGGGGAGGGTGGGGGGACCGGAGCAGAAGCTAGAGGGCAGTTGCTCCCCTGGGTCAGGCTGTGTGCAGAATCACAGAGCTCCAGCCTTCCCTAGGCCTGCTTAACCAGAGTCTGGGCCCTGGGGCTCTGCGGTTTTAAATCGCTTCCTAAGAGAGGCCAACACATAGCCAGCTTGACAATTTCTGGGCCAATGGGCCTTGTAGAACACTTAAGCAGTGAAATCCAAGGATCCTGGGAGATGAAGGGAAGACAGGAATAAAGCCCTGCTGCTCCAGGGGCTTGAGTTTGCTGGCTCCCTGGCGGGACGCCCTGGCAGCACAGTTAGGGGTCAGGCTGTAGCAGTGGGGGGCCGTTCCACCAGAGGCTGCCCACAGCCACTCGAGGCTCTGCCCTGGCTCAGCCCCAGACCACCCGCCACTCTCCAGCATCCCTGTCGTGTTGCCCTTTGCCCTTTGGCCCTGCTTTTCTCCTTCTCAGTTGCCCTTGGACTGCATTCGCTGCCCCAGGCCTACCCCTTGGGCCAGAGCAGGGGAGTGGGTATGAATTAAATGGAGTGGAATAACTAGGTGCGTGGGGGCCAGAAAGACCCACCTGTTTGTCAGCTTTAGTTTGGAGAGAGAGAGAGATTGTAATTGTGCACGTCTGGAGAAAGACAACCCTTGGGGCCTTTAGGAGGGGTCTTGGTGTGGGTGGGGAGGAGCCTGAGGGAGCCGGGTCAGCTGCTGCAGGCCTGGGGAGAGGGAATTCTGCGGGAGTTCTGGGGACGGCGGTTCTGAGGGCCCCCCCCCAACTTGGACAGAAATCTGCCTGCTGACGCGGGGCCGGCGCACGGCCAGCGTGCGGGCGGACACCTACTGCCGCCTGTACTCCCTGAGTGTGGACCATTTCAACGCCGTGCTGGAGGAGTTCCCCATGATGCGCCGGGCCTTCGAGACTGTGGCCATGGATCGGCTGCGCCGCATCGGTGAGGCCCCTCTGCCCCGTGCGCCCTGGGGTCCTGGCTGTGTCCCCACCCCGCCCCCATAGCGAGGCAGCCCCGCCTCCCAGGGCCCAGGCTAATGCATCAATGTCACAGCCAGCCCATCCCGTTCTCAGCAAATGCCCCCACAAGACCTTCAACACTGTGTCTCACTGTCCTTGTCACTCAGCGTCTCCGACCCCTGGAGACATCGTCCCGAGTCTCCACGCCCAGAGTCCTGCTTCCCTGAGTACCTGTCCCTGAGCCGCAGCATCTCAGATACATACTGTCCTCCCTGGCCCTCTTCCTCCAACCCCTACCTTTCAGCCTCCATCCCCATCCCTCACCTCGCTGCCATCCTTTGAGTCCATCTTGTTGTCCTCCTGCTCTCTGATACCCAGCCTTCACCTTGGCCTCCTTCCCCATCCTCATTCTCTCCCCGCTGGGACCATTTCTAGGCAAGAAGAGCTCTGTCCTGCAGCGGAAACGCTCCGAGCCAAGTCCCGGCAGCAGCGGGGGCACCGTGGAGCAGCACTTGGTACAGCACGACAGGGACACGGCCCGGGGAGTCTGGGGCCTGGCCCCGGGCACAGGAGCTCGGCTCAGCGGGAAGCCAGTGCTGTGGGGGCCGCTGGTGCACGCACCCCTGCAGACCGCCGCCGCGACCTCCAGTGTGGCCATTGCCCTGACTCACCAGCGGGGCCCTCTGCCCCTCTCCCCTGACTCTGCAGCTACTCTCCTTGCTCGCTCTGCTCGACGCTCAGTGGGCTCCCCAGCCTCCCCGCTAGTGCCTGTCCGAGCTGGCCCTCTGCTGGCCCGGGGTCCGTGGGCATCTACCTCCCGCCTGCCTGTCCCACCTGCCCGAACCCTCCACGCCAGCCTGTCCCGGGCTGGGCGCTCCCAGGTGTCCTTGCTGGGTCCCCCCCCGGGAGGAGGTGGACGGCGACTAGGACTTCGGGGCCGCCCACTCTCAGCCTCCCAACCCTCTCTGCCTCAACGGGCAGCTGGGGATGGCTCTCCTGGGCGTAAGGGCTCAGGAAGTGAACGCCTGTCCTCTTCAGGGCTCCTGGCCAAGCTTCCAGGGACAGCCCAACCCCCCAGGCCATCGGTGCCTGAGTCAGCTGCCCCTCGGGGCCCCCAGCTCTCTGCCAACATGTGAAACCCTTGGCTAAGCTCTTGGGTGCCGCAGTGTGTACCCGAGGGTCGATGCCTCTGGGGGACGGCCAGGGAGATCTGAAACACGGCCCTGTGGGAATATCTCCCTTTACTACCAAGAGATGGTCTCTGTCCTCAGCTCAGGCACCCTGCAGCCTGTCTGACATCCTCCTGACCCATTCACCCATTCATCAAATGTACCGAGCGCCTACCATGTTCAGGACACTGTGCCGGGCACTGTATGTCTTCACTGCCAAGTAGAAGTGACTCCAAGGCCTCTGAGGAGGGGGTTCCCCTGGCATGTTCCTGCCAGGCGCAGGCTCAGGCCTAGGCCTCCACCTCACCAAGCACAACTCCTTGCCGCCACCATCACTGCCAAACAACTAGATGTCTCTGTTTCCCGGCCCGTGACCCTGCAGGTGCTGCCTGCTGCCTTCGGCCTCTGTCTCCCTAGCACAGCCGGCACCGCCCACCTCCATGCCTCCACTGCTATCAGCGGGTGTCTCAGCTCCCCAGTGTGGGCCTCCACCTTCACTGCCGTGTGTGGGCCCTTCCCCTCCATACGCCCCCACCCAGTGCGAACATCTCCCGTCAAGTCCTTGGCACTCTCTGTCCCCGTGCTAGATCTGTTTTTTTGTAGACAGGGGCCACCTCCTCCCTGTGCCCCTGCCCCGCTGGTGTCCCCCTAGAGGCTAAGGGATGGTTGGCACCTCCCCATTTAATGTGCCAGCCTGGATCCCCCCAGGCGGGGGGCAAGTGGCTGAATCCTTAGATGGCATTTTTTCTTTCCTTCCTCCCTCCCTTCCTTATTTATTCTTATTATTCAATTATGTAATAATTGTATTTATTCATTTGCTAGTTTTATTTATTATTAATTCATTTTATTTAGCCATTCCTTTATCCATCCCTCCCCACCTCTCCTTGTAGGGAGAGAGGAAGGAGCAGGGCCCCCCATGCCAGCTCTTGGGGTCCTCGCTCAGCTCCATCAGCCAGCAGCAATACTGAGCCCTCTCTCTACCTAGAGAGCGGCAGGAAGGGCTACGCAAGCGGGGAGGAAGCTCTTGCTACTTTCAGGGGTTTTGCTCCTCCTGAGTCTACTGTTGGTGCAAGAGTAAGCGGAGGACCCAAGGTATCCAAGCCTGGGGAGGGGTAGGCTATAGCCAGTACCTCTGCCCTCTCAGGGACAAGAGAAATACTTGGCCCCGCTCCTCCGTCCCCACACCTGTGCTACAGTATCAGAGTGTGGAGCCAGGACCCCAAATCCTTCCTCTTGAGTGGAGAGTCCTGGGGTTTTATAATTGCTCCCAAACAGCTGGGTTTAAAAGGAAAACAGAGCTACTCGTTTTGGCTCCTGGTTTGTGTGGGAGAACACCGTGGGCACGAAGGAGTTTCTGGGTGCAGGACGAGGCAGCAGAGCATCTGACCCAGAAAGGCATGAGGTGGGCATGAGAGCAGCCAGGGAGGGGCCTGCAAACCCAACAGAGGTTGTGAAGACAGTGACAAGATGAGCCCCCCAGCTCTTGGGGCTCCCCAGCACTCATCCAGCCTCACTTCCCCAGAAGGGTGGTGCTTTGGTGTCCCTGTCCATCACAATGAGGGAAGAGGTGGCGCTCTCCTTGGGAGATGCTCAGATCATCACGAGGGCCACACCGGAGAGTATCAGACTGCATGGATAGGGATTTTGTGGGGACGGCCCTGTTCCCCTAGCCCCCCACCCCCTGGGTACACGAAGCCCAGGGGACTCATATTAACCAGCTAAGCTAGGATTAGGGGCTCAGAGTATCTTAGGGCCCAGCTGAGAGCATTGGGCGGAGGGGACGTAGGATTGGTGCTGCCAGATGGCCAGTGCTTAGCTGGACACAGACCTTCGGGGCCTGAGTGAAAGGGAGAGAGGAAGTGGCGCCCTGGAACGGGGCTAGACGGCAGATGTGGCCTCGGCAGGGAGGGCCTGGAGCAGAGAAGACAGGTGGGGGGCTGTGGGGTGGAGGGAGGGAGGTCCTGTTTGGGCTGGGTCGGGGGGCGTGGCGTCTCAGGGTATGCTCAGCACGCGCATGATGTTGGTATGGCCAGAGCCAGGGCGCCAGCCTGTCACCACGATCACCAGGTCCCCCATGCGGAGGAAGCCACGGAGTTTTCCTGGCAGGGATGCGAGGAGAAGATGATGGTCAGCCATTGAGGGAGGCAGGCCAGCCCTGTCATGAGAGCCGGCCACTGCCCCCCATCCCCTCCAGTGCAGCCTGGAGGGACCTGGAGTGAACTACACAGTGTGGGCCCTAGGTGGCGCCACAGGGACCGCGACCGCGGCAGTCTATTAGGGCTGCAGGGGTGTCCAGGGGTGGCGTGGGCTGCCTGCCTGTGCTGCTATGGAGGAAGGAAGAGGTGGGGTGTGAGCACAGTCAGTAAACCGGAGTTTCGTTCCAGCTTGTACTCTCACCTCTTAATCCTTACGTCCCATCCAGCTCTGGCCACCTGGTGCGGACAGCAGCTGGGCTGACCTCTCTCCCACTGCCCTCCTCCTCAGCATGTCCCCCCCCCACCCCGGCCCTGGAGGCCATATATCCCTGTGTCTTAGTGACCCTCCCGGAGAAACTCTGGGACCAGAGGAGAGAGGCAAGGCCCTGTGAGTGGGTGTGGAAGGTGAGGTCGGGGGACTGAGGTTGCAGATCCAGGGCCGGGTGGGGAGGAAATGTAGGTGGCTCACCACTTTCAATGCCAAATTGGACCCGGCGATCCACGTCGTCTGCCCAGATGGCCTCTGGAGGTTCACTGTAGAGTAAGGGGAAGACCCCTCGGCACAGGTGGGCCTGCCGGGCAGCCTGGGCAGAGCGGGTAACAGCAATGACCGCTGCCCGAGGTCGGTACCGAGACAGCAACTGTGCTGAGCTGAAGGAGATGGAGAAGGTCTCAGAACAGTGAAAGAGTGTTGAACCAGGAAACAAGGGTTTGGGTTCTGATCCCAGGTGTCACAAACAAGCTGTGTGGCCCTGGGTGAGTCATCTTATTTCTCTGGGCCTTGTTTTTCTCACCTGTAAAATGGGCATAAGAATGCCTGCCCTCCTTAGCACACAAGGACGACCAGAGATAATGAAGGATAGATCAAAGCAGATAATAAGAAACTTCTTGAGAAGCATAAAACCCTTCTGAGAATGTACCTATATGTAGTACTTAACTCACAGGTGTCTCTTGTTAATCCTCACAACCCCACGAGAAAACGGAGGTCTATGGGGCCTAGGTGGCTTACCCAAGGCATCATAGCTGATTTCAGAGCAAAGACTTGAACTAAGGCCTTCTGGGCCCTTCTGCAACACCTCAGCATTGTAAGGCTTTGTGGGCTAAAAGCAGGGGCCCTAAAGTGTCCTGGAAGCCTACGTGCCCAGTGACGTCACATTCCCTTCCAACCCCCTGGAGCTCATGGCGCATTTCCCGGCGCTCCAAGATCCGCCTCTCCTGGCCTCCAGCTACCTCTCCTCTTGCTGCAGAACGATACTCTTTATCTCTGACGTCAAGACAAAACCCAGGCCTGGGGCCCGTCCCCGCCTGCCCCTGGCCCAAAGCTGTGCCCTGGTGTTGCCAGTGTCCTCCTCACCGGCCAGTCGTGGTCAGCACGATGATGGCTGCAGCACAGCACTTGAAGGCGGCCTCCACCGCGCCTATGGCGGTGACCTCAGTGGGATCGCGGCTCAGGGACGCTGCCCGGCGCAGCTCCTCAAACAGCTGCCGGTGGTACACGGCCGCCTCTGCCTCCCGGGCAATCTGCAAGCACCAGAGGTCAGGCGGGGCCGGGGGCACAGGGCCAGGAAGGGGCTTGGTGTTTCTGGCACTCGGAACTCCTACCGCGTGCTGCATCTTCACTGCCTCCACGGGAAATCGGCCTTTGGCAGTCTCCCCCGACAGCATGATGCAGTCTGCTCCGTCCAGCACAGCGTTGGCTACGTCACTGGTCTCCGCCCGGGTCGGCCGCGGCTTAGTGATCATGCTCTCCAGCATCTGGGGGACATCGGGGCATCACAGCTGCAGGACTCACACTCTGACTGGGCACCCTGCCCAAACTACTTCTCTGCCACTCTCAGAGTGCCCCGAAAGCCAGGGTAACAGTTACAAACTATGTGATTCTGGCGATTCAGTTTCCTCATCTGAAAATGGGGCTCACAGAATCTCTTCCCAACTTCGTTGTTTGAGGATCAAACACTGGACAGCAAAATGTGCTACAGACCTAAGGTGTGGGTATCCACCGTCAGGTGTCCCCAACACCCAGAGAATGCCCGGGGCCCCGAGGGCTCGCTCCAGACCTGTGTGGCGCAGACAACGGGCTTGCCCGCCAGGTTGCACCGTCCAATCATCATCTTCTGGGCCAGGAAAACCTTCTCGGCTGGAATCTCGATGCCCAGGTCGCCCCGTGCCACCATGATGCCGTCACTCACCTCCAGGATTTCATCAAACCTGGGTGGTTGGGGGAGTCAGGGCTGGGGAAGAGCCAGGAGATTCCAGGGAGAGGCAGGCTGGAGAAGAGGGGGGCGATGGGGATGGCTAGGGCCTGATAGGGACAAAAACCAAGCCTCACTTCTTCACGCCTTCGTGGTTCTCGATTTTGCTAATGATCTTGATGTCGCGTCCTTCGGGCCCCAGAGCAGCCCTGATGGCAGCCACATCACTGGCTTTTCTCACGAAGGAGGCAAAGACGATGTCCACGTTGTGCTGCACCCCGAAGCGCAGGTCCAGGACGTCTTGCTCAGACAGCCCGGGCAAGTCCACCTCAACACCTGGCAAGTTCACGCCCTTCCGGCTGCCCAGGAGGCCTCCGTTCTCCACTTGGGTCTCCAGCCCCTCTGGGCCTGCAGGCATGGAAAGAGCCAGCGCAGGTCAGGGGTGAGCCGGAGGCACAGTCACGGAGAGGGAGCCCAGGAGATCAGGAACCCATGTCCTAGTGTCTCTCCACCCTCGGCCAGGCCTGTGCACCTAACAGGCACCGGTCTGTGCAAGAAGGGACGAACCCAGCAGTCCAGCCCCAACCCGGGTTGAGCCCACAAGTCTGGACACCGGGGGCTCCGGGAGCGAGTGGGGAAGGGTGCTGGCTAGGGGCGGGGGCGGCTGGTCTACGGGACGAGGGGCCCAAGGGAAGGGAGTGCGCCCACGTCCCCGCTTGGCTGGGGCGGAGGCTCATCCGCACCGATTTTCTTGACCAGGAGGGAGATGAGGCCGTCGTCTATGTAGATGCGGCTCCCCACCGGCACGACCTTGACGATATTGGGGTAGTCCACCCACATGGTGTTCGCGTCCCCCAGAGTCCGGAACGCCGTGTCCACGGTCACCAGCACCAGGGAGCCCTTCACCAGCTCCACCTCGGCCTCCGGGCCCTAGGGGCGGGGCCAGAATGGCCTTGAGACCCGCCTCGGGCCCCACCCTCCCGGGCCCCGCCCTCCCGGGCCCCGCCCCGGGCCCCGCCCCTCGCGCGGCGCGGGGCGCCTGGGGAAGCCCGCGGCGCCGGGTCGGACTCTCACCCCCCGCAGGACCCCGGTGCGTATCTCCGGTCCCTTGGTGTCCAGGGCGATGGCCACGGGTCGGTAGCCGAGCGGAGAAGTTGCAAAGCTCTCCACCGCCTCCCGAATGTTGGCGATGGACTGAGCGTGATACTGCGGACGAGCGAGCCGGAATTTCAGGGGATGCCAGGACACCCCCACCCCCCGGCAAGCTTTGGCTCCGCCCCCTCTCCTTGGCCCCGCCCCAAACCTCGTGGGAGCCGTGCGAGAAGTTGAGGCGCGCGATGTTCATCCCGGCCTTGATCATCTCCTTGAGGCTCTCCACCGAGTGAGAGGCCGGTCCTGGAAGCAGAGATCCCGCTCAGACAACCTTCTTCCCAAACGCGTCGCCGCCCGTAGAGCCGCCCCACTCCGCAGCAGTCCAGCTACCTGACCTTTGTTCCCTGACGCAACCTCTCCTCACAGGTCAGCCAACACCTGCTTCCTTGGGGGGCACCGTGGGGTCTGGGAGGGGAGCGTCCGGAGCCCGGCTTGAGGCAACTGTGTTGGCAGTGAGGTAACTGCTGCGGAGTGGGGGTCCCCGGCGCATGAGGGGGTGCGGCAGGAGATAACGTGCCAGGTGAGGGGTCCGCCTGGGTCTTTAGAGCTGAGAGGCCTCATACTGACGGAGGAGAGGCGATCTCGCCCACCCCTGCTTTGCTGGCCGGGCAGCCGTGTAACTGAGAGCCCAACCTCTCCAGGCCCTTCCCAAAGCCGGTTTGCACGTGGGCACTAGGCCTCTTCCTCAGCTGCTCGAAGACAGGTTTAGCCATTCTGCAGCCCCCTGTGGTATCAATGTGTTCCCTTCCATTGGATCATTCGCATCAGCATGTAACCCTGCTGCTCTGTCTTTCATCATAAAGGAAATGCTCTGAGCCCAGGACCCCCTCCAGCTACAGTACTATTTCTTTGCTCTCCTCTGCAGCAAAACTCACTGCAAGGGCTCTCTGTGCTTGCTGCCTCCGGTCCTCCTTCCTCCCCCTCTTCTCCCTTGCCCTCCCTCCAGCCGGGCGCGGGCCCCGCCTCTCTGCTGCATCTCTTCCTGCGGGGGTCGCCAAGAACCTCTGTGCAGTTGCTAAAGGCAGTGGTCAGTTCTCAGTGCTCGTCCGGGCTGGCGGGTTGGCAGCGTTGGACCCGCGCGTCCTTGACGCACCTGCCTCACGTGGCCTCCAGGACACGCCCCCTGTCCCTCGCCCCCCCCCCCCCGCCCCACTGGCTGTTGCTTCTCAGCCCTTGCTTCCTCCCCTTGACATTAGATGCCTCATTCTCTTCTCTGTCATCTTCCCTTCACTCCCTTGGTGGTCTCACCTAGTCCCGTGGCTTTAAATACCATCTCTATGCTGACAACTCCCACATTTATATCTACGACTTCTGCCCCAAACCCAGACTTGTGTATCTGATTGCCTCTGCGCATCTCAAACTCAGCATGCGCGAAGCCCAACTCCTGATCTCCTCCCCCGAAAACCTCTGCACCGAGGTCTTCGCTGCTCAGTTGATAATGCATCCTTCTAGCGCCTCACGACACAAGCCTTGGACTCCTCTCTGACTCCTTTTTCACCCTCACCCCCTCCCCATGTCCAATCCGTCTGGAAATCCTGTCGACTTCATCTTCCAAATGCACTCAGAATCTGATCGCGTCTGACCACCGCCACTGCCCCCACCTGGTCTGAGCCAGAAATGTCGCAGGAGCCACTTCTACTCTTGCCCCCACCGCCACCCCCAACCTCTTCAGTTGCCGCAGCCAGGCAGTCTATTCCAGCATAAATAAGAGCGAGTCACTCTCCCCCCGCCCAGCACTCTGCAGCCCTCTCCCACTTCTTCTAGAGGAAAACTGAACTCAAACTCTAAGAATGGCTGCTAAGCCCTACATGATCTCCTCTTCCTCTACAATGTCTTCATTTTGCTACTCTTCCCCCGTGATGGTTTCTAACCATTCCAGCCTCCTTGACTCGGGCCTTTGCACTCGCTGCTCCCTTGCCTGGAACCCCCCGCCCCCGAACATGAGCATGGCCTCTCATCTCCTTCACGCCTTTGCTCAGATGTAATTTTCTGAACAATGGCTCCCCACGTGGGACTGCAGCCTGCCTCCTGTCCTCGAGCCTCTAACGCCCCTTACAAAGCTCTGTGTTCCTTGTTTCCATAGTTCCTACCACTTTCTCACATACTAAATAATCTATTTCTTTTTAAGGTAGTATGTTTAGTATTTATTGTCTCGCCCAGCTAGATGGTCAGCTCCCCAAGGGTGGCGATCTTTGTTTCCATCACCGACCTCCTCCCAGGGCCCCAAGCCTTGGCCACCAGATGCTCAACAAGCATTTGCTGGCTGAGTGAGTCTGTCAAGCATGGAGAGGTCTCAGAGGAGACAGCAGGTGGGGAAGCGTCTCGAGAACCGCTCCCGAGGTCCCGTGGTGCCGGGCTGGGGGACGCTCACCGATGGTGGCGATGATGCTGGTGCTGCGGGCGGCCACGGGCTCCGAGTCGATGTCCAGCAGGCACAGGTGCTCAAGGAAGGTGTCCGCCATGGCGGCCGACAGCTGCTGCTGGAAGAAGGCCGTGCCCAGCTCGTGGGTCAGCTGGGCCGCGCTGGCCCGCCGCAGGTAGCCCGCCGGCCCTGCGGTGGAAGAGGGCTGCGTGGGCAGCTGCCGCACCCCCCATCCTCACCCTCGGCATGCCCCAGGTCCCCTCTGTCCGCATCGGGTTTCGCTGAGCCCTCCTTAGGAGCTGGGCACGACACAGGCGTTATCTGAGAGACGGGGTTTGCATCCAGGCCTGGCCGACTCTAGGCTCCGGTTCTTGACCATCCAGCTCCCTGAGCCTTCACAACCCTGACTTCCTGCCCTCCAGCTGCTGACTCCCCTCAGCCTCAGCTCTTCACCCTATCTAGTCCACAGTGGCTGCTCATGATCCAGAATCACCCGGTGCCCTTTCCTAAGCTCCCTATTTTCTTCCTTCCAATTGGCTGGCTTCCCAACCCCCTCCTCTGAGTTTCCCCAGTCCCTTCAATGCTGATCCAGTCCTAGGGTCTCTGTAACTTGACCCGGCGCAGCCCAGAGGAGCCCCAGTCCCAGCCGTACCCTCCATGCCCCTGAGTGCCTGCCTGTCTCTGGGGGTCTGCTCCACGCTGTCGGGCTGTCAGAGGCAGGCTGGGCCGAGGGAGCCGTCCTGCGTGCTGGTTAAAGTGTCACCACCAGGGGCCAGAGTCCAGGCAACACGGGAGTGCCCCGTGGCTCGCATGCGGCAGGACCCCCCCTGCCCTGCCTACAGAGGCTGGGAAAGAGGCTCGGACCAGGGTCCAAACTGAACACCGGGGAGACTCCAGTGAACAGAGACCCCCCCCTCCCCAGGCCCTCGGGGTCCAGCAGCAGATGTAAATCATTTGTGTCTCTACCCCCACTCCTGATTTCCACCCTCACTCCCCACTCTATTCAATGACTTCCCCTTTCCTTACCTCCTGGAGCCCCAATCAGGAAGGACTTTGCTAAGTCCCTTTGGGACTTAGAAATCCTTGACCAAAGCTCCTGGGCTTGTATGCTCTCCTGGCTGGACATGCTTACAAAGTGAGAGGCTGTGGAGAGAGGGGGAGAGAGGAGGACAGAACTGCTGGTCTTATCTAAGGGAGACAGAGAAAAGAAAAGGGGCACACCCAGCTGGCTGCCCCTGTCCCCACACAGAGTCCCACCCCTACACCTGCTGGCTCTCCGCCCCGTCTTCTGGCACTCCCCCATCCATTTTTCCTGATAAGTTTCCAATTCATTCATGCTGTCATCAACCTGAATAGAGATTTTGGGGATATGGCCCCTTGTCCTTTGTACTTTACTGGAGTTAGCCCTGATGAATCTAGGAAGGAGGGGGTTTATGGCAGGAACCGGAGCCTGAAGGCAGGGGATGGGGAGCACCGTGATAACATGGTGGGATTCTCTGGAAGGGCTGTGAGAGCATCGTTGTTACCATAACACTGGCCACCATTTGCTCATTGGCCAATATTTATGGAACACCTACTCAGTGCCAGGTCCCGAGGATACAATGGTGAGCAAAACAGATGGGGCCTTTGCCCTTCTATGGGATTTACAGCATGGGGACACAGACAATAAACAAGCACCAAGAGGCGCCTGGCTGGCTCAGTTGGAAGAGCGTGCGACTCTTGATCTCAGGATCCTGAGTTCAAGCCCCAAGTTGGAATAGAGATGACAAATAAAAATAAAAAATAAACAAAAAATAAATAAAACAATCAAAAAAATGAATATACAACCATAAACTTTGTGTTTTATTAAAGGTTTTCTTTTTTTAAATGTGTAGGGAGGGGAGGGGCAGAGGGAAAGAGAGAATCTCAAGCAGGCTCCCTGCTGAGCATGGAGCCGGAAGTAGGGCTCGAACTCACAACCCTGAGACCACGACCTGAGCCAAAATCAAGAGTGGGTGCTGAACTGACTGAGCTACCCAGGCGCCCCGACAAGCACAAACTTTGTAAGTGCTGTTAAGGAATTGATCAGGGTGCAGAACAGCAGAGTCAATGGGGAGAAGAGAGAGACATGTATTTTAGATGAGGTGGCTTGGTAAGGCCTCTTTGAAGTGTGACCATATTTAAGCTGAGATTGGAAGGGCAGGAAGGAACTAGTGGGGACAGTTTGAAGCAAGGAGTTTTCTGTGGGGTTAGAAATAATACCCGTGGAGTCTCTGAGGAAGGAAAAGGCCTAGTGCTACAGAGAGAGAAGGCTGTTGTGAGTTGGGGTGCCTGCAGGGGAGAGGCACTGGTGCAGGGAGGAGGGGGCGGGTGCCTGGAGCACAGGGACAGGGTCGCTGTGAGACTGGAGACGGAAGCAGGGACTTGGAGGGCCCCAGGTTCACCCAGCAGAGTGACACGACCCGGCACATGCTCTGGACCCTTCTGACTGGCAGGTAGAGGTCACAGAGCAGCCGCGAGGCTAGCGGTTTTAGGGGTGATCCAGGCGGGAGGCGACGGACTAACGGCAGTGGTAGGGATGGCGAGAGGGAGACAGATCTGAGGTGTCTCTGGAGAAGAGCACGCAGGGTGGAGGGGCAGGTGCGGGGAGCAGGGGAGGGAGGCTCCCATCCCCCGAAGGAGGGCGCTGACAGGTCTGGCCTGAGCAGCTAGATGGCAGTGCCATTTCCTGAGACTAGGGAAGGAACAGGTTTGCAGGGGAACGTGCAAGGTTTCCGATTTAGACAGGCTACGTTCAAGATGCCAATCAATCATTGAAATCAATAGGCAGACAGCAGGACTTAGGGTGTGCTGGGACAGTGTTCGACATCTCATATGCAGCTTTTGTCACCGTGACAACCGAGAAGGAAGGTAGGTTTGAGAGCCTGCTTGACAGTGAGGGGCCGAGGCTAGCAGGGTGGGCTAGGCATCTTCTGCCCCTCCAGATCCTTTCTCTACCCTTGTCCACTCTGTCTGGGGCTGGGAGGCTAAAGGCCTTGCCCATGGCTTCTGTCGGGCTTGGCCCCTGGAAAGGGGCACCAGTAGGAGAGGAAGCCTGGCCATTTTCCCTCCCCTTCTTCCTGCAAGGTTGCTGGAGGTCACAGCTCCTGCCGGGGACCCTCTCCAGATTCCAGGACCCATTCTCTCCCCATCCCCTGGGCCCCTAAAGGTGGTACGAAGCCCGCTGCTACTCTGTGACTAGATCTGGGCCAATGCTGTATCTCTTGCAGTTTATCAGCATCCTGTGCACACCTTTGGATATAATCCTGTTATGAAACATTCTTCAATTTATCTGATTTGAGAGAGCCCTCATTTCCTGACGGAGCCCTGCCTGATACACTTTGGGGCTAAAAATCTTGTCAGCAGTGGAGCTAGGATTCAGACTCAGTGTGGTTGCAGAGGCTGAGCTGTGGCCACTAAACTCCATCCTTTCCCTCAGACTCTCAGTGGAACAGAAAGAGGTTAGATAGCAGGAAGGACTTACAAGGGGGAATGAGCATGGGATCCTAGGCTCTGTTTATAAAAGACAGAACAAATAAAGATGGTTGAAAATGTAACCAGGGGCGCCTGGGTGGCTCAGTTGTTGAGCGTCTGCCTTCGGCTCAGGTCATGATCCCGGGGTCCTGGGATCGAGCCCCTCATCAGGCTCTCTGCTCCGCGGGAAGCCTGCTTCTCCCTCTCCCACTCCCCCTGCTTGTGTTCCCTCTCTGGCTTTCTCTCTGTCAAATAAATAAATAAAATCTTAAAAAAAAAAGAAAAAAAACCTTTTCCCTGACTTTGCTACTTTTGACCCTTGACTCAGCTCTATAAATTAGATAGGGTGCACATTTATACTTCGATTCATTAAAAGAACACCTAGGTCACCTAAAATATGGTGGTGTCCTCAATCTGCAGCTTCGGAGCCTGCTCAGAGAGGTCATGCGGCTTGCTGAAGTTCGCCCAGCTGGTCAGGGTGGGGCCAAGGCTTGAACCTGGGGAAGCGTTTAAGGCAGGGGAGTTCCATTTCAGCTGGGCGAGGAGCTGGCAGGACCCAGCCTAGAAGCAGCCCCCCTTCCCAGCTGGTTTCAACTGCTCTTCCCACTGCGGGTGAGCTAGCTGGCAGCTGTACCTGACTCCCATTGGACCACCTGGGACAAGCCAGGTGGATAGTGGATCTGCTAGAAGCTCTCCTCCTAGAGTTCTCACTCTTACACCCATTATCCAGTAGCCGTGCTCCTTCCTGAAGCACCTTCCCCCAGCCTCCACACACCATGTCAGCATCCTCCTCCTTCCTCAAAGTGTCATTTCTTTCCCGATTGCTTTGGGCTTCCCGCCACTCCTCTGCCCATCTCTCATCTGTATCCACATCCTTTAACCCCTGCCCGGCCCCCAGCGCAGTCACCTGGCGGGGAGGCGGGGAGCCACGACCCAGGAAGGCCTTGGTGGAGAGTGGGCCAGGGAAGGAAGAGGTGGGTCTGGGGGAAGAATCCACAGCCTCCTCAGAGGGGAGAGGTGCAGGCTTACGGGCCGGGCCGAAGAAGTAGATTCTGGGTGTGGCTGGGTGTGACCTAGGTTGTCATTTACTGTGTGTAATGACATTTTCTGGATCTCCCTCTAGTTCTCCAGGGAAGCATGTGATTTTCATTTTTTTTTTAATTGTGGTAAAATATGCGTAACATAAAATTGGCCATTTTAGCCACTTTTACGTGTACTTTTAACCACTCTGAGCAGCAGTACGTGTATTCATGTTGTTGTGCAACCATCACCACCATTGATTTCTAGAACTTTTTTTTATAAGATTTTTTATTTATTTGAGAGAGAGAGAATGAGAGACAGAGAGCATGAGAGGGGGGAGGGTCAGAGGGAGAAGCAGACTCCCTGCCGAGCAGGGAGCCCGATGCGGGACTCGATCCAGGGACTCCAGGATCATGACCTGAGCCGAAGGCAGTCGCTTAACCAACTGAGCTACCCAGGCGCCCCAATTTCTAGAACTTTTAAAATCTTCTCAAACTGAAACTCTATACCCATTAAATACTCCCCATTCCTGCCTCCCCAGACCGTGGCACCCACCATTCAACTTTGGCCTCTATGAATTTGCCTCCTCTAGGGACCTCACGTCACACAGTATTTGTTCTTTTGTGTCTGCCTGAATTCACTTAGCGTCTTGTCTTCAAGGTTCACCCACGTGGTAGCGTGTGTCAGAATTTCCTTCCTAATTTAAGGGCTGAAAAATATCCCAATTTAAGTTTATACAATATTTTGTTTATCCGTTCTTCTGTGGATGGACACTTGGGTTGTTTCCACCTTCTGGCTGTTGTGAATAACGCTACAGTGAACCTCAGCTACAAGTATTTTGTGCAGGTGTCTGGTTTTAGTGCTTTGGGGTAGGTACCTAGGAGCAGGGTTGCTCGGTCATATGGCGATTCTACGTTTTACATTTGGAGGAATGTTTTCCACGGCAGGTGCGCCATTTTACATTCCCAGCAGCAATGTCAGGAGGTTCCCGTTTCTCCATATCCTCACCAACACTTACTATTTTCAGTTTTTAAACATCTATGTGTTTTTACTGTAGCCATATGAAGAAGTGTAGGGTGGGGCGCCTGGGTGGCTCAGTCGTTAAGGGGCTGCCTTCGGCTCAGGTCATGATCCCAGAGTCCTGGGATCGAGCCCCGCATCCGGCTCCCTGCTCGGCGGGAAGCCTGCTTCTCCCTCTCCCCCTGCTTGTGTTCCTGCTCTCGCTGTCTCTCTGTCAAATAAATAAATAAAATCTTAAAAAAAAAAAAGTGTAGGGTGGTATCTCATGTTGGTTTTGAGTTGCATTTCCCTAATGACTGATGATGATGAGCATCTTTTCTTGTACTTATTGGCCATTTGTATATTTTCTTTGGAGAAATGTTTACTCAAGTCCTTTGCCCATTTTCTAATTAGGTTGTTTGTATTTTTGTTGTTGTTATAGGAGTTCTGGATATCAAACCCTTGTCAGATGTATGCTTTGGGAATATTTTCTTCCATTCCGTGTACTTTCTTTTCACTCTCTTGATAGTGTCCTCTGGTACACCAAAGTTTTTAATTTTGATGAAGTTCAGTTGATCTTTTCTCTTGCTGTTTATGCTTTGGGTGTCATGGTTAAGAATCCGTCACTAGGGGCGCCTGGCTGGCTCCGTTGGTGGAGCGTGTGACACTGGATCTCAGGGTTGTGACTTTGAGCCCCATGTTGGGTGTAAGGATTACTTAAAAATAGAAAATCCAGGGGCACCTGGGCGGCTCAGTCGTTAAGCGTCTGCCTTCGGCTCAGGTCATGATCCCACGGTCTTGGGATCGAGCCCCGCATCGGGCTCCCTGCTCCGCAGGAGGCCTGCTTCTCCCTCTTCCACTCCCCCTGCTTGTGTTCCCTCTCTTACTATGTCTCTCTCTGTCAAATAAATAAAATCTTTAAAAAAATTTTTTTGAAAGATTTTATTTATTTATTTGCGGGGGGCAGGGTGGAGAGTACAAGCAGGGTGAGTGTGAGAGGGAGAAGCAGGCTCCCTGCTGAGCAAGGAGCAGGACGTTGGACTCGATCCCAGGACCCTGGGATCATGACCCAAGCTGAAGGCAGACACTCAACCAACTGAGCCACCCAGGTGCCCCTAAAAATAAAAAATCTTAAAAAATATATCCATCACTAAATACAAGGTATGAAGGCTTATCCCTATATTTTCTTCTAAGATTTTCTATGGTTTTAGCTTTTATATTTAGGTTTTAATCTATTTTGAGTTAGTTTTTGAATATGGTGTGAGGTAGGGGTCCAATTCCATTCTTTTGCATGAGGAAAGACACCTGAGTTTACTTAGTGCCATTTGTTGAAGAGACTGTCCTTTCCCCATTTGGTGGACTTGGTACCTTTGTAAAAAACCTATTTGTCACAGATATATGAGTTTATTTCTGGACTCTCAATTCTGTTTCATTGGTCAATATGTCTGTCCTTATGCCAATACCACACTGTTTTGACTCTCACAGCCGTGTAGTAAATTTTGAAATTGGGAAGTGTGAGTCTTTTCTTTTTTTAAAGATTTTTTATTTATTTATTCATTAGAGACAGAGAGAGAGAGAGAGGCAGAGGGAGAAGCAGGCTCCCAAGGAGCAGGGAGCCCAATGTGGGACTCGATCCCAGGACCCTGAGATCATGACCTGAGCCGAAGGCAGATGCTTAACCATCTGAGCCACCCAGGTGCCCTTTTTCTTTTTTTTTTTTTAAAGATTTTATTTATTTATTTGTGTGAGAGAGAGCACAAGCAGGGGGAGTAGCAGGCAGAGGGAAAAACAGGCTCCCTGGTGAGCAAGGAGCCAGACATGGGACTCGATCGCAGGACCCTGGGATCATGACCTGAGCCGAAGGTGGATGCTTAACCGCCTGAGCCACCCAGGTGTCCCGGCAAGTGTGAGTCTTTCAATGTTGTTCTTTATCAAGATTATTTTAGTCATCCAGGGTCCCTTGTAATTCCATATGCATTTGCAGATTGGTTTTTCCATAGCTGCAAAAAAATCTGTTGGAATTTTGATAGGGATTGTGTTGAATCTGTAGATTGCTTTGGGTGACATCTTGACAATATTAAGTCTTTCTATTCAGGAATACGGGCTGTTTTCCATTTATTTAGGTCTTCTTTAATTTTTTTCGCAATGTTTTATGGTTTTCAGTGTACAAGTTAGTTGTATTTTATTCTTAGGTATTTCATTATTTTAGATGCTACTGTAAATTTAATTGCTTTCTTCATTTCCTTTTTGAGATTGTTCATTGCAGGTGTGCAGAAGCACAACTGATTTTTGTTTTGTTTTAAAGATTTTATTTATTTTGACCGAGAGAGAGTGAGAGAGGAAACACAAGTAGGGGGAGAGGGAGAAGCAGGCTTCCCGCGGAGCAGGGAGCCTGATGCGGGGCTCGATCCCAGGACCCCGGGATCATGACCTGAGCCCAAGGCAGACGCTCAACCACTGAGCCACCCAGGGGCCCCACAACTGATTTTTGCATCTTGTTTTTGTACTCTGCACCTTTGCTGAGTTTGTTAGCTCCAGTAGCTTTCTTGTGGATGTTCCATATTTAGGATCATGTCATCTCTGAAACACATATATTTTTACTGCTTTTTTAACTTGGCTGTTTTTTTATTTCTTTTTCTTGCCTAATAGCTCTGACTACAGCTTCCAGTGCAATGTTGAATAGCAGTGGTGAAAGTGAATCCTTGCACAGTGATTTTTGTTCCTATGCATGACCTAGGTTCTTTGGAGTTTCAGGCTACTTTCAGTGGGTGGAGGAACAGGGATTTGGCAGGGTTGGTGGAGAGAGCGCCAACTGAGTCAAGCCACGGTGCGCTGGTAAGCCGTGTGTAGGAGTGAGGCTTCCAGTTTCTGCTCTCGGTCTTATTTCTTGAGCCCTTAAAGCACTTTGTGTACTTGTCTCAGGGAGCGATTCTCGTTGAACAGACGAGGAAAGACAGTTGACGGAGGGTCAGGGAAACTAAATGGTCTGCCTACGTTCGAGAACCCATAAATGGCAAAGCCGGTCCTGCTGGAATTTTAAACGCCACCCAACTGCCCAGGGGGATACAGGTCATTAACCTGTGTAGTAAAGGCGGCAGCTGGAGCCAGAGTAGGAGCCTTCGTCCCGCCTCCGTCGTCAGCCCAGTCTTGCTCCTCCGGCCCTGGGCGCAGCCCTTCCATTGGTTGTCCGGCACAGGGCCCCATGCTCACACGAGGGGAGGCAGCCAATCAGCGCGGCTCGTCTCCGCCCACCCGGCTCGCGCTAGATCGCGTCGTCCTGTCCCTCCCGCGGCACGCCGGGAACTGTAGTCCGATGAGGCCTTTCTGTCTGGAGGGAAGGGAGCTCGGGAACTACCGGACCCAGAGGGCCGCGCGCCGAGCGGAGCGGCTTTCAGGAGTTCCCCGCTAAGACTGGACCTCGAGCCGGGATCCAGCAGCAGGTGAGAGAGGTCTCCGGCCGGGACTGGGGCCGCGGGGGGAGCCTCAGCCGCACTTCCGTGGTAGTACTGGGGGCGCAGGAGCCCCCCCGCCCCGCACTGGGGCCCGGTGTGCCCGGCCGGCGGGTCTTCCGGCTGTGTGAGCCCGCAGCCCCCCCGGCCGCCCTCCTCCTCTCGGGATAACCCCGAGCCTGCACAGCCCCGTCCCCGCCCGCCAGGGGAGACCCGCCCACGTCTTGGAGCCTCAGCTGGCCCTCCATAAAATAGGGCGCTTTAAGGGTCCTCCCAGGCCCTGGTCCTCAGGTACTTTAGTCAGGACTTTCCCAGCTGTGCCCCAGGACTTGGGGGAAGAAGCCAAGAGAGTGGTGATTCCAGAGGCTCCCTGCAGGAGTTGACGGTAGACGGAGAAAGTTAGGTGGCGCTGAGTTGTTTTAAGGGCGCACTGTGTTAAGTGCGACCCGTTGACTTTCGGTCAGCCAGCCGAACTTTTGTTCTTTGCGTTTCCTTCTTTCTGGAAATGCCCTCGGGCTCAGCTCAGAAGAGACCGGTGCATTCTGGGCCCCGAGGTAAAAGGGTGGTGGGGGTGACCTGGGGAGCCGCCACCGTGCATCTGCCTTTGGTGCTTGCCCCTGCAGGGAGTGCTCGGTGCCCCCTCCCTATGCCACCCCCGTGATGCCCCTGTCCCGCTGGCTGAGATCTGTGGGGGTCCTCTTGCTGCCAGCCCCCTGCTGGGCGCCCCGGGAGAGGTGGCTGGGTCCCCTTCAGCGGCCCTCCCTGGTGCACGGGTGCCCAGTCCTGGGGGCCTGGCACAGTGCCCGCTGCTGGTGCCAAGCGTGGACAGAGGAGCCTCGGTGAGTGTGGTGGGGGTGAGGGGCCTTGGGGAGGGGAGCAGCTGCTCAGGTTTCTGACTTGGCTTTCCTCTCCTCAGAGCACTTTACTCCTCCCTCAGAATGAATGGAGACCAGAAATTGGACCCTTATGCCCAAGCAAAGCAGGATTTCATCCAGCATTTCTCCCAGATTGTCAAGGTGCTGACCGAGGATGGCGTGGGCCACCCGGAGACGGGAGACGCCATTGCCCGGCTCAAGGAGGTGAAGGATTGGTGACTTCGGAGACTGAATCTGAAGTGCATTCTCTATATGTGTGGGATCCAGCTGTGGTGTTTGGGGGACCTTTGACACTGGGGTGGGAGGAGGGGCAGGCTTTTACCTGAGTGACTCTGGGTCTCCTCTGGAGGGAGCAGGGCCTGAGCAGGGATAATTACTCAGCCCATCACTCCTGCCTCATGGTTCAGGCAAGCCACACGGACTGCTTTCTGTGCCCCTGGGGGTGAAGGCCTAAAACCTGCTAAGTCTTTGATTTTGTTGAGAAAGGGAATTAGGTCTCCAGAAGTCCTTAAGAGCTACTTTGTCAGGGAGCTGGGAGGGAGCAGCCTGAGGAGCTTCAGGGGAAGCTGGGCATCATCAGAAACTCTCCTCCAGAGGCACCTGGGTGGATCAGTCAGTTAAGCTTCCGACTCTTGGTTTCGGCTCAGGTCGTGAACTCTTGGGTCGTGAGATCAAGCCCCGTGATGGGCTCTGCTTAAGACTTTGTCTCCCTCTCCTTCTGCCCCTCCCCACTAAAATAAATAAATAAATCAAAAAAAGAAAAAAGAAATCTCTGCTCCAGGGCAGGAAATTTGGCTGGGATATTTGAGTTGCCTAATTTTTTTTTTTTTTTATTTTGGGGTATCTAGTAATTCTTTTTATAAATACTCTCATTTGTCTGAGGAGAACCGAGGAAAAGGTTTGCCTATACGGGGGTGGAGATTAAAAGGGAGGTTTTCCCAGTGCATTCGAGCTGGTGGACAGCAGGGCAGCAGAAGGCAAAAGGAGAGCTCCCAGCAGGAAGAGATACCACCAGGTCCCCTCCTGAGCTCTCTTCTGGCCAACTTTGGGGACCTTGTCTTTCATGCAGTGAGCAAGGCTTTTCATTTGCAGATGGTTTGCACTGTGGGTAGGAGGAGGTGGCTGGGAAGTCTAGGAGAGGTGGGGATGAGGCTGGAACCTGGGAGGGAGAAACCTGAACGTGCCAGCCATTCCCATGGCATGTACAAAGTTTTCCCTGGGTTCAAGCCTATTCTGGGCTTGGGAGCAGATTTTAATGTGCAGTATGGAGCCTTTAAATTTACTGAGGATTGAGGCACCTGGTTGGCTCAGTAGAGTGTGTGACTCTCGATCTCAGGGTCATGAGTTCAAGCCCCATGTTGGGCATGGAGCCTACTTAAAAGAAAAAAATGTACTGAGGAAGACCATGCAGAGAGAGCCTGGGGGTGGGGGGACTCTTCCAGTGGTGCCCCAGGATTTGGGGGAAGAAGCCAAGAGTCGCAATTCCAGAGGTTACGGGAGGAGGAGTGGGGCCTGAGGAGGTTAAAATCCAGTCCGGGTTGGAAGCGGGAGAGGGCAGGGAAAAATGTTTAGAGTAGGTGCTCTGCGGAACCTGGTGCCTTTTCCGTCTTCCCTTGCCCCCAGGTCTTGGAGTACAATGCGATTGGAGGCAAGTACCAGCGGGGTTTGACTGTGCTGATAGCATTTCAGGAGCTGGTAGAGCCAAGGAAGCAGGATGCTGATAGTCTCCGGCGGGCCCTGACTGTGGGCTGGTGTGTGGAACTGGTAAGAGGGACAAGGGAAAGGCAGGAGAAGCAGAGGTTTTCCTAGGGTGGGGGTGTCCTGGGGGGAAGGGGAGGGATGAGCTTGAAACGAATTTCTCCCTGTGTTTCTGTCCATTAGTAGTCAAGTTTAGACAGTGATTTACTCTAAGAGTTAACAAATGTGGGGAACCTCTTTGCCAGTAGGTATGTATTTAGTCTATAAACTAAGCTGTGGACCAGGGCCTTGGGACTGGGCATAAAGGAGTCAGTTCTTTCCTCTGAGCAGAGGGTAACTATCAGAGTGACAGTTCTTCCAGAGGATGTTCTAAAGCAGAGATTGAAAACTTGCAGCCCGGGCGCCTGGGTGGCTCAGTTGGTTAAGCGACTGCCTTCGGCTCAGGTCACGATCCTGGAATCCCAGGATCGAGTCCCGCATCGGGCTCCCTGCTCAGCGGGGAGTCTGCCTCTCCCTCTGACCCTCCCCCTTCTCATGTGCTCTCTCTCTCTCTCAAATAAATAAATAAAATCTTTAAAAAAAGAAACGAAAAGAAAAGAAAACTTGCAGCCCACCGATAGTTTTTGAAAATGAAGTGCCCTAGGGGCGCCTGAGTGGCTCAGTCATTAAGTGGCTGCCTTCGGCTCAGGTCATGATCCCAGGGTCCTGGGATCAAGTCCCACATCGGGCTCCCTGCTCGGTGGGAAGCCTGCTTCTCCCTCTCCCACTCCCCCTGCTTCTGTTCCCTCTCTCGCTGTCTCTCTCTCCATCAAATAAATAAATAAATAAAATCTTTAAAAAAAAAAAAAAAAGAAAATGAAGTGCCCTAAACTTAGGAAAGAAGAGCTGTCACATAAAAACCCAGGTTTCTGACATCACTTGGGAAATTGCTAGATCTGCGCCCAGGGTCCCACGCAGCATCAACTGGCTGATGTTGAATCATAAACCCTTCCGCAAGGTGGGGCATGGGCGCTCCTGTGTGGCTCTGTCTCTCTGCTTTGCTCCAGTCCCCGTGTGTCCTTGTCTCCCGTACCCAGCTCATTTGCCCCTTAAAGGGGTATGGTTTCCTGGCCTAGCCTAAAAGCTTCATTAGTGACAAGGAGACTGGATTCTAGGAGGGGAGCCAGGCCCCGAGGACGGTGGCAGTGAGCTCAGAAGGGAAGGCACTTAGGACCTGGCCTGTGGAAAGGGGCAGCTGCCTCAAGGGAGGGTGTGACGTGCTCAGGGTCAGCCACGCTGCCTTCTCGACCCGGGCAGTGCAGGTGGAAGTGTCTGGCCTGTGGGTGTTGGAAATTCCAGTCTGGAGCTTGTAAGTGAGATGGGGTTGGGGAAGAGGGATTTGCCTCCAAGGAGGTAAAGGGACAGTGGCATCACTGGGGGACAGGGCCCTGGGGGACCGAGGAGCCCATATGCACAGACGCCAGGCAAGGCAGGGAGGCCAGGAAGATCCCGGCAGAGCAGAGGATCAGAGCTCTGGGGCCAGGGCGGGTCACCTGGTCGAGTGAAGTGTCCTGACTTCTAGCCGCCCCGTAGGTTCACCAGGGAGTGCTCGGGGATTTTTAAACATGGCTGCAATGCTGACATTTCCCCAAGATGCCTTTTGAGCTGTGTCCGCCATTGTTTTCACTTGGGTGACTTTGGTTACAGTTTCTGCTTTTGTCTTTCTCCTCCTGCCTCTTGTCCTTCAACCTCTTATTATCTGTTTCAGCGTTTACCTCCTAGGAACAAGGCCATTCACCTGCGTGAGCACAGTGCCATTGTCCCGTCTGTCTTGGCTCACTTGGGCTGCTACAACAAAATAGCACACACCGCGTAGCTTATAAAGAACAGAAATTTATTTCCTAGACTTCTGGAAGCTGGAAGTCGAAGATCGAGGTCCCAGCATGGCTGGGGGGGGGGGGGGGCTCTTCTGGCTCAGCAGCACCTTCCTGCACAGCCCCTGGTGGTGCAAGGGGCCAGGCAGCTCCAGAGCGTCCGTCAGGAGGGCCCTGGAGGCCCCACCACCTCATACCATCGTCTTTGATGGTTAGGATTTCAACATTTGGGGGGACACATTCAGACCATAGCACCAGTAATATTACCTAATGTATATTCCAGATTTAAATATTCCTAATTCTCCCCAAAATGTCTGTTCTAAGTTGGCTTTGTTTTGTTTTGTTTTTTAAAGATTCTATTTATTTGACAGAGAGAGAGCACAAGCGTGGGGGGAGTGGCAGGCAGAGGGGGAGGGAGAAGTAGGCTCCCCGCTGAGCAGGGAGCCCGACGTGGGGCTCGATCCCAGGACCCCAGGACCGTGACCTGAGCTGAAGGCAGACGCTTAACCGACTGAGCCACCCAGGCGCCCTTGTTTTGTTTTTAAACATCTAGGATCCAATCAAGAATAATGTACCGTATTTGGTCGTTCTTCAATCTTTAATCTTTAGAATAGTCCCTCTACCGTAATTGACTAATACTGTGGCTAGATTTCTCATTTAATTGATCTGGGGTGACTCTGACACTGGTATTCTTTTTTTTTAAGTTCCCCTAATAAATAGAAAGTGCATTTGGGTTAAGAACCACTGCTGTGGGGCAGAGGAGGTTGAGGGACACCAGGAATGATGCTCTTCGGAGACTGTCTTGGTTGAGTGGTGCTGGTTGAAACCAGGTGGGAGAGACAGTGGACCAGTGGCTTAGCGGAACCAAGTGAACACTCATAATAAAACACATGCCTCCGGTGTGGAAAGCCCAGACCCTGCCCAGCGTGTGGTCAGAGGTAAAGATGCAGATGGGTGCCTCCTTCCCCAAGGATTCACTGGGAACAAGAGCAGTGACCGCCGCAGTCCCTTCCGCACTCTGCACGCCAGAGCCGATGGGCAGTGTCGGGTGCTCCAGGCAAGGCAGACCCGCTAGCGCACACGCACAGATCAGGACGGAGTGAAGATTAAAAACCACGTCCTGAAAAGCTGTTTTTAAAGGCTCGGAAGGTGTAGCCTAAATGCAGGAAGTCTCACAGGGTACGTGACAGTGTCTCACGTTCATTAAATAGGCATTTAGGACACACCCACTCTGGGGCTAGTGCTGGGCTTGGCTCTGGGAATGCCAGGGGGGCAAATGTCCTGGCAGTCTGCTGGGAAAACCAGCCCGTTCTGGGACCCTGAGGTGGCCTAGCACCTAGAAGAGAGGCCCGCGGCTGACGCTGGTGTGGCTGCGTGTTTAAGACCCGTGGCTGAGCGTGACCGAGTCAGACTGCAGTTCTGTCCTATTAGCGCTGCACCCCTAAATGAGCTCCGAGGTGGGGCTCTGTCCTGGGCACTGGCGTGTGTAAGCGGAGCGCCTCAGGGCGACACAGGAACAGCCTCCTTTTATTGCAGAAGTCCCGGAAAGTCACACTGCAGGAAGAAGTCTCAGGTATTCACTGAGGTTCTTGGCAGAAGAAGAGTAGCGGACGCAATGCTTCATCGCCTCCCTGACACCAGGACTGTCTAGGGCTGCTTGTGAGGGGACAGATGTCTGAGATCTGGCGGAGTCTTTGATGTTACCGTTGGGAAGCCTGAACCAGCGAGGTCACATAATTTCCTTAAGTCCCACAGCACAGAACAGAAGCCCTCGCGCTCGCTGGCCTGACTTCCGTCCTCGCTCGGTGATGAGCAACGGTAGCAGCTCTGTTGCTGGTTGAAGGAGCTCTATAGTGAGGAGCCCCAAGGGTCTGATTCCACTGTGCCTTCTCCTCCTAGCTGCAGGCTTTCTTGCTGGTGTCCGACGACATCATGGACTCGTCCCTCACCCGACGGGGGCAGATCTGCTGGTATCAGAAGGTACAGTGGGCGGGAAGGTAGCGGTGGGCACGGGACAGGCCCCCGGGAGCTGGTGCACAGAGCATACCGAGGTGTTCAGAGTGGCCGAGACTGAGGGCTTGTTTTTCTGCGCGCCCCTGCCAGCCAGGCATAGGTTTGGATGCCGTCAATGACGCTTTGCTTCTGGAAGCCTGCATCTACCGCCTGCTGAAGCTCTGCTGTCGGGAGCAGCCCTATTACCTGAGCCTGATTGAGCTTTTCCTGCAGGTGCGCCGTGGGCCGTTGGCCCAGGGGATAGCTAGGTTTGCCTGGAAGGGGCAGAGTGGGCCAAGGTGCTGGGCAGGGCGGCGGCAGAGAGGGCTTCCCCGTGTCCTCGAGGCGGGAAGGAGGGCTGAGAAAGCGCTGTGTCTGTGTGCATGTGGGCCCTCCACCTCTCACTGCCTTTCTCTCTGCCCGTGCTGTGGGCTGCGGGGCCCTGGATTCCAGGGTTTCCTGGCCCCAGAGAAAGCCCAGCTGATGGGCCATCTTCCTCCTCCTTAGAGTTCCTATCAGACCGAGATCGGACAGACCCTGGACCTCATCACAGCCCCCCAGGGCAATGTGGATCTTGGCAGATTCACTGAAAAGAGGTGAGGGACGGGGTAACTGTCTGGCCAGTGAGGTAGGGCTCTGCTGGGCACTGCCCTTCTGAGGACCTTACCTTCTCCCCCTACTCAGGTACAAATCTATTGTCAAGTACAAGACCGCTTTCTACTCGTTCTATCTTCCTGTGGCGGCTGCCATGTACATGGTGAGTGAGTCTCCTGCCCCTTGTTGCCCACTGATGGGGCTTTTGGACAGAGGGCACAAAGCAGACAACTTTGGACAGTCTGCTGCCCCCACTGTGTGGCCTGTGACCCTGGGCAAGTTACTTAAGGTCTGAGGATGTCTTCTCAGCTGTACGATGGTGAAGTTCCCTCCTTTGGATTTTTGTGAAGTTCTATGCGAGTGGCCAGCCCGTCCTCCATCTGGGTCTGGATGGGAGGGGGGAGGAAGTTCACGCTGAGAGGAAGAAGACCGGGTCCAAAGGCAGGTGGTGGGATTTCCTGCCCGCCCTGACCTCGCTTCTCCAAGTTCCCCTTTGATCGGGAAGAAGCTGGAGGAAGCAGAAGGCGCTGGAAGAGTGAGTCAGGGGCTGGGCACGTGCCAGCCTCCAGAGCTGACTTCGTCCCTGCTGGCTCACACCGGAGGGCCTCGCCGAAGGAGGTGGGCTGGAGGTCAGACCACCCAGATGTCCTGGAGCCCGGAAGCCAGGGATGTCTGAACGGAGAGGGGAGAGGATTTGGGGGCTGCGTCAGGGCGCCCTGGGAGATGCAGCAAGGAGAGTGAAGGCGCCCGTGGTGTTTGGCTTATAGACCCCTTTTCACTGTAGGCGGGCATCAGTGGGGAGAAGGAGCATGCCAATGCCAAGAAGATCCTGCTGGAGATGGGGGAGTTCTTTCAGATTCAGGTAGGAAGGCATGGGCAGGGAGCAGGCCACAACTGCCCTAGGGCCCTGCCCTGGGGTCTCTTCATTTGTCCAACTCTGCCCCCTGCCCAGGACGATTACCTCGACCTCTTTGGGGACCCCAGTGTGACAGGCAAGATTGGCACAGACATCCAGGACAACAAATGCAGCTGGCTGGTGGTTCAGTGTCTGCAGCGGGCCTCTCCGGAACAGCGTCAGCTCCTTCAGGTGCCCGGGAGGCCGCGGATCGCCGAGCTCCCAGGAGCGGGCCAGAGCAAGGACGTCAGCCGGGTGGGGACGTTTGGCAGCATCAGCAGACATTGTCTGCCACGTGCCACAGGGATCTCGAGTGGGGGGAGGCCGGGAAAGCCGCCCGACATGCTCCGATGCGCACGACAGCTTCCCGCAGAGAGCTAGCCGGCCCGGGCGGCGGTAGGGGCGGGCAGAGGAAACTGAGGCCCGAGCCGGTTTCGGAGCGTGTGCGGCGGGGAGGGGGCAGTTCCAGGTCGCGGGCCCTCCGGGACCCTCGACGCTGGAGGCTGGAGTGTACGGATGTCGGGCGTGCTGGGCGGGGCTGAGCCGACTGCCCTGCCTCCCGCCCCTTGCAGGAGAATTACGGGCAGAAGGAGGCGGAGAAGGTGGCCCGCGTGAAGGCGCTGTACGAGGAGCTGGGCCTGCCCGCCGTGTTCACGCAGTATGAGGAGGACAGCTACCGCCACCTGATGGGCCTCATCGAGCAGTGCGCCTCGCCCCTGCCCCCCGCCATCTTCCTGGCGCTGGCGCACAAGATCTACAAGAGGAAAAAGTGACCTGCAGACTGCGTGGGCGGGAGGGGGCCTCTCAATAAATTGTCGAAGCTGCGTGTGGTTCTGTGGCTGCTTGTGCTGGCCGGGGGCGCAGCGCCGTCCGCAACGGGCAGGGTTGGGGGTGGCCGCGGAAGGCGGGACCTGGGGCTTGCCTTCAGGACCCCTCGGCACCGAAAGCTGCGGGCCGGCCCGGGTGGTGACACGCACGACGTCAAGCGGTGGGGGCTGGGCCCGGGCCCCGCCCCGCCCATGCGTGAAGGGGCGCGGCTGCGCAGCGCCGGCGGGTTGTCCTAGCGCCCCCCTTCCAGTCGGCGCGGTCCGGCGGGGACCTTGGGAGTCGTGGACGAGCCCAGCTGCGGCGCTTGCAGGAGGACCCTGGTGAGGGGGGCTCGGCCATGGGTGTGGATAGACGCTTCGGGGCCCGCCAGGTGGGGCGGGAGAGGGGGGCAGTAAAATCGCACAGGGGAGGAGTGCGGTGGCGCCTGGGTGACGGAGACAAGCGCGGGGAGAGCGGCAAGCGCAGGGTCCGAGCCGGGGTCGGCTGGCCCACCTGCCCCGCGGACCTGACTCGCTGACGGATGCTCGGCCTTTGCCCCCACGCCCGCCCCTCTCCTGCATTTAGCCAGCCAGACGCGTCTCCCCCGCCCCACCCCGTTTCGGGGCATCTGGGCGGGGCCTCCCTCGGCCCCTTCCTCTGGGAGCGAAGGGCAGGCGAGGGAAGTGGGGAGGGGGGGCGGGCAGGGCCAGACTGCAGCAGAGAGGATCCGGGGCTCCATTCTAGGCCCCATCCTTTTTCAAGCCCCCGCACCTCCACGGAGATCCAGAGCGCAGCCGCATTCTCTGACCCTCCCCGCCCCAGTCCCGGGGGGCTCCCTTCGGCTCCACCTGCAAACACTGCAGTGGAAATTAAGGGTCAGTCGATGGACATTTGCGTCTCATTTAAATATCGTCCAAAGCGGCCGGCGCCTTTCATGCGTGCTGCAGCTGTCCGTCACCTCGGTGTCCTTCTGGCGGCCCGCGTCCTCTCTGGCTGGGTATCACTCTCCCTGTCTTCCAGGTCTGCAGCTGCGGTTGCCAGGTAGGCGGGTGTGAGAGGCCCGATCCTCCTGATTCTCGAGGCCGCCCCGTCGTCGCCTGCACAATGCTGTCCCCTCAGAGGGCTTTACTCTGCAACCTCAACCACATCCACCTCCAGCATGTCTCCCTGGGCCTGCACCTGTCCCGCCGCCCTGAGCTCCGGGAGGGGCCCTCGAGCACATCCCCTCCCCCCGGGGACACCGGGGGCAAGGAGAGCCGGGGGCCCTGCAGCGGGGCCCTGGTGGACGCCAATTCCAACAGCCCAGCTGTGCCCTGCCGATGCTGCCAGGAGCACGGGCCAGGCTTAGAAAACCGGCAGGACCTAGCACAGGAGGAAGAGGGGGCCGCCTCTCCCTCGGACCCGGGCTGCTCCTCTTCTCTCAGCTCCTGCTCCGATCTTAGTCCCGATGAGTCCCCCATCTCGGTGTACTCGCGGGGCCTCCCTGGCGACGAGGATGTCCACCCTCAGCCCAGCATCATCCCCCTGGAGCAGGGATCCCCACTGGCTTCCGCAGGCCCTGGCGCCTGCTCTCCGGACAGCTTCTGTTGCTCGCCCGATTCCTGCTCCGGAGCATCCTCCCCACCGGGCCTTGGCCTGGACTCCAACTGCAACGCCCTGACCACCTGCCAGGACCCCGCTTCCCCAGGGCTAGAGGAAGAGGACGACGGTGGGGAGCAGGACCTCCCTGCCTCCGAGCTCCCAGAGGCGGATGATGGGAAAGCCGACGCTGGGAGAACCGAGCCCAGTTGGAAAATCAACCCCATTTGGAAAATCGACAGGGAGACAACTGACGCGGGCTGGAAAACCACGGAGAACAATAACTCCGGCTGCACAATCAGTGGGAATACTAACTCTAGCTGGAAAACGGAACCCGGAAAACTCGACTCCAGTTGGAAAAGCAGCACAGGAACAACTGACTGCCGCTCGAAAACAGATGCGGGGTGGCGGAGTGACGTCAGCGAGGAGCCGGCGTCCCGCCGGACGATCACGTCCTTCCACGAGCTGGCCCAGAAGCGCAAGCGGGGCCCGGGGCTGCCCCTGGTGCCGCAGGTCAAGAAAGACCGCAGCGACTGGCTCATCGTCTTCTCGCCCGACAGCGAGCTGCCCCCCAGCGGCTCGCTGGGCGGCCCCCCGGCACCGCCCCGGGAAGTCACCACCTTCAAGGAGCTCCGCTCCCGGAGCCGCGCCCCGCCCCCGCCGGTGCCGCCCCGGGACCCTCCGGCCGGCTGGGCCTTGGTGCCGCCCCGGCCCCCGCCCCCGCCCGTGCCGCCGCGGAGAAGGAAGAACCGGCCGGGGCTGCAGCCCATCGCAGAGCGGCCGCCCGAGGAGGGCAGGGCGGGCAGCCCCGCGGCGGGCCGGGAGGCCCCCGCCGCCCGGGAGCCCGAGGAGTCGGGCGCGCAGGCCGGCCGTGCGGGTAAGCGGCCGCGGGGAGCCGCGGGGGGGGGGGAGGGCGGGGCGGGGCCGAG